>NW_019154087.1:24462263-24469763 GCF_002288905.1 Enhydra lutris kenyoni
TGTGTGTGTGTGTGTGTGTGTGTGTGTGTGTGTGTGTGTGTGTGTGTGTGGTTTGTTTAGAAGAATTTAGCCCACTGAAAAAAGTAATAATAATTTACAATTTACTTCCAGGGAAATGAAAGTCAGAAACCATTCACATTAGAACATTTGTTCAGCTCCTGTGGCAGAGAAATCCAAAATAAGAGTGACTTACACAAACTAGAACTGTATTTCTCACATAAAAGGCTGCATAATAGGTGTAGAGCTAGTATGCTGTTTTCATAATCATCAAGAACTAAGGTATCTTCACATTGCTTTATCACCCTCAATACATGGTTTCTAGCTCATGGATCAAGATGGCTGCTCAGCTCACACCATTTATGCCATTTAGAAGGGCAGGAATGAAGGAGGAGGGGGAGGTTGGGGGGAGAAAGAAATAGGGAGGGAGCAAATAAGAAAGGAGAGAAGGAATGCTCTTTCTCTTTAAGTGCACAAACCAGAAGTTGCACATGTTACTTCTGCTTATACCCATCAGCCAGAACTTAGACATGTGGCCCACCTAACTATAAGGAAAACGAAATATAATCTTTGGCTGGGAGGTCATTTACCCAGGCAAAAAAAAATTTTTTAAGTTTTAATTATTTAAAAAATTCTTGAAACATTATTATTAAGATTATTAAAATTTATTATACTGTGCGGGGGGGTAGAACACATATTGTAGGATAACTAGCAGCTTCTGCATTATTCTAAAAAGTAAGTACTGTACTTCATTGAATCTAACACATATCACAACAATGCAACCAAATCAACTGGACATACCATCAGTCATAAGATGCATTCCCATTTCAGAAATGTGAAAAGATAACATATCTTAGAATTATTGGACTATAGTACCTTTCTTGGTTATCTTCGATTTTAACTGAACAGTGTTATTGTTTTCTTCTTTAACTTATATTTCTTTTCAGTGTTAGGAACTACCGAGGTGTAGAACATTTCAATAAGAGCCTCAATTCAACTATCTGGCTGTGGTTTTATTGTTGCTATTTGTTTTGTTTTTTTGCATCTACTTTTTTATTGAGATACAATTTACATACCATAAAATTTATCCTTTTAAAACATACAATTCAGTGGTTTTTAGTATATTCAGAAAATAGTGCAGTCATCACTACTAATTCCAGAACATTTTTATTCTCCAAAAAAAGAATCCTATAATTATTAGCAGTCATTCCCCATTAATCCCTCCCAAGGTCTTTGATTTGCTGTTTACATATGACGTGAGTTAAGTATCCAACCTCATTCTTGCATGTGGATTTCAAGCTGTCCCAGAGGCTGTGTCATCTTATTTGTTTTGCTTAATTGGATTATATTTAGTCATTCAACAGATATGTTTCAAAGATCTATTAGATACAAAACAGTGACATAACTAGTAATTATAGCATTCTGTGACCCCTAAATAATATACAAGGAAAAAATGTGAGAATAATAAGAAACTTTTACCACTGTTTCCCTAATAGTATTTTGAGGTCATCATCTGCCATGATCAGAAAAATATTAAGTCCTCCTGTCCTTTCCTTTAACCTTTGGTTATTTACCTGACTTCATAGTCCTAATACAGCACTGATGATCACTTGAAACGAGTGGTTCTGAGTTTTAAGTTTGCCTTACGGAGAAAGCAGAGGAGGATGAGGGGTTAAGATTTGATTTGAATGGATTGGTACGGCAGTAGGGGAAGATGAAGAACTGGGTATTGGGGAGAGCTGCGTGAGAAGATAATAGTAGCCAACCTCCATCAGAATTTTGCATTTGATCTTTCTTAAAACTTAATATATTTAAGGCTTACTTTTTTAAATGAGTTTTTTAACCATTCAAATTATGAATATTTAATATTCTCAACAGTAAAATAAGAAAGAGCACATCATCAGTGCCATGACTACATGCTGGTTATGGTAGTTGGTGGCAGATAGTTTGAACAAAGTTAACCTTGACAACTGTTTGTTGCACTAAACCTATACAACTCATGACAGTCGAAGTCCTTGGGGATACATCATTGACTTCTACATTATCACTATCAGCACTGTTTGTTTCTGGCATTGGCAGTCTCTTTGCCTCTATCTGGAATGCCCTTACTACCACCACCAGCCCCACAGACACACACACACACACACACACACACACACACACACACACACACACGCACGCTTATAAATCCTTTATACTCCAGCACCAGTAGCATCTCCTGTCATCTCAGTCTTCCCCATGATGCATTAAAAGCCTCAACTACTGGGGCACCTGGGTGGCTCAGTGGGTTAAGGCCTCTGCCTTCGGCTCAGGTCATGATCCCAGGGTCCTGGGATCCAGCCCCACATCGGGCTCTCTGCTCAGCAGGGGGCCTGCTTCCTCCTCTCTCTGCCTTCCTCTCTGCCTACTTGTGATCTCTGTCTGTCAAATAAATAAATAAAATCTTTAAAATAAATAAATAAAAGCCTCAACTACCAAAGCATTCCATTCATACTTCTAATAATAGACTTACTACATCATTTTGTAATTATCTGTTTACATTTAAGACCCATATTAACATATGAGCTTCTCGAGGTCAAAGACCACAATTTATACTTCTTTTTGTATTCAACAACCCACTACACTGGAGATGTTTGTTGAGTATAAAACTGAATTGGATCTCTTACTTAGGGATTTTAGAATCTAAATGGATAGGGAAAAAAATGTAATTTTTATCAAATGCCAACTTATCTGGTACCTGGTGATTTATAAATAAATAAAAATCTTAATTCACTGAGTGAAGAAAAAATCTCTAATAGTCTACCTAGCTCTAAATTTCTATAATCCTATCAGTTGGAACAAATAGTTTCCAACAACAAAGTAAACTGACCTAATTGCATCCCCTTCCCAAAGCATAAAAATGCTAATTTTAAAATGTCTTAATACTTAATCAAGTTTGTAAGAAATCAATTCCTTGACATCAGATCGGAAGAGGAACTGAAACACTGTCAGGCCCATGGGATATCAGATATCAATATAGGCCCTGGGAACTGTGGTTTTAACATGCACATAGGGTTCAAAGGCACAGCCTTGGGCCTTCTGGTAGGGAGTTTGTATCACTACCTTACACAGTGACCGTCTCAAAGAACTCTTCGTTCCATGAAATGACTAGAAATAACCCCACCAAATCAAGGAAGGTACAGGAGAAATTGTCCTGGTACTCTGAGTGAAGAAAGACAAATCTGTTGTAGACAGGAGGTGTTCAGTGGAAAGGCTACGGTAAGTCCCCAAATTAGAACAGGTTTTTTGTTTTGTTTTGTTTTGTTTTAAGATTTTTATTTTTATTTATTTGACAGACAGAGATCACAAGTAGGCAGAGAGGCAGACAGAGAGAGAAGGGGAAGCAGGCTCCCTGCTGAGCAGAGAGCCCGACTCGGGGCCCGATTCCAGGACCCTGGGATCATGACCTGAGCCGAAGGCAGAGTCTTTAACCCACTGAGCCACCCAGGCGCCCCTAGAACAGGTTTTAAGGCATGTGTTCATCTGACTATTTAAAAATGAGAACATGGGGCACCTGGGTGGCTGAGTTGTTAAGTGTCTGCCTTCAACACAGGTCATGATCCCGGGGTTCTGGGATCGAGCCCCACATGGGGCTCCCTGCTCAGCGGGGAGTCTGCTTCTCCCTCTCCCACTCCCCTTACTTGTGTTCCCTCTCCCACTGGGTCTCTTACTCTCTGCCAAATAAATATATTAAAAAATCTTTTAAAAAGAAAAAGAAAAATGAGAACAATACATTAAATCAAACTTTTGGAAAGCATCGAGAGTACCAGATCTTTGTTTGATTCCTCCTCCAAATAGTTCCATAAAAATACAGTGGACCCTTGAACAACACAGGGGTTAGAGGCACCAATCCCTACACAGTCGAAAATCCTGTTATAACTGTGACTGCCTGCCATTGACCATAAGCCCTACCAATAACAATCAAGTAACACATATTTTGTATATTATATGTATTAAATGTTGTATTGTTACAATAGTGTAAGCGAGAGAAAAGAAAACATCAAGGAAATCATAAGGAAGAGAAAATACCCTTACAGTACTATACAGTAGTTACTGAAAAGAATCCACATGTCAGTGGACCTGCAGAGTTCAAACTTATGTTGTTCAAGGGTCATTTGTACTTCTTTGCAGATTAATATCAAAAGTATGGTACAGCCTTTCTAAAAGATCTTTTGCAGTAGTTTCATCTGGTAAAACCCACTCTGAATAGATGGGATGGCTGCCTTGAGTGCTGTGGAGTTGGTGGATGTTGTACTATTTCAGAGTCACAAACAGTCCCCTCAGGGGTATGTGGGATGGCTCCCTATATGCCTAATGTTAACCAAATAATTCATTTTCCTTGGTAAACATTCATGAAGCCAAAGAGTGGAAACAAACAAGAATATTTATGACAGATTTTCACATTTTTGTTTGAGTGTCCAGTCTCAAGATCAAATACCCTTCACAACTACCACCTTAGATTTTATGTGGCAAAATAACGGAGAAGTGTTAAAAACCTTCAGTGTCTCCGACACTAGCATTTGCTCGCACACAAACTTTAGGTTTTGCAATCCAGTTTTATTTCATTTAATGTTGGAAATAGTACACCTTATAAATAAGCCTTTTTAAAAGTTTGCCCTATTTTTTTATGTTGCATGTGTTTATATCTTTTCTGAGTAACTTTTGTGTTACTGTCTTATGAGACAGGCTTGTCACATGAAGACTAAACTTGGATCTCGGCAAATTCAGTATTCTTTAGATAGACTGTGATATTTGTAGCTTTTAACATGACTTCCAGGCCTCATGTCTCCTTGGATTGACATTCCTTAATATTTTTTTCTCCTCCCTTCAAAGGTCACATTTTTAGTTTGCATTCTCTGCAGCATTGCAATAATACTGTTCTGTTCTAATGCTCACTGTCACCAGTAAACAATGCATGAATGAGTACCAAGGCATCATATTGCCAACATTCCTGGATATTATATATTAATCCTCTGGGTTGTGGAGGTTAAAACACTGTCCTGTCTTGGCTTAAGACTAATCTTAGAGCTATAACAAATGCATTTAAAGCATTAGATCAGATTCTAAATATTGCATCCTGCCACTCTAAAAGATATAGCTTTTGAAAATATTACTATCTTTAAATAGAAATGTGATTTTTTTTTTAAAACAGTGCATGTCCTACCGTTCTTTTGAAAGACTATAATAGTGTGACCATTAGGTAAAGCATTAAAAACTAACAATCCATGCATTAATTTTCTCATTAACTCTGGAAATTTATTCCTGTTTCCCATTCTTACTACTTTTTTCTCAACTTTACTAACATACTTTTTAGTCCTTTAAGGTAGAATAACATTATTTTAAGGCTTATAGTGTGCTGGAACTGACTCCTAGTGGCTTGGGACAGCTGAATATACCCATTTCTTTCCAACTCTATGTTCAGTGATCTCACACTGGTAGCTTAAAATTGGCCACAGCAGGAGTATTTACACCATAGAAATGGCAAACATCACAAATCATGGCTTTCCTTTTATTCCTTTTTTTTTTTAAGCTAGTTATATTTACCAGCAAACCATAGGTTTTAACTATCCTATGGTCATTATGTTGTCTGTAGTTAAAAATCATGAAGGTAAAAGGAATTGTAAAGATCATCCAATCCAACCATCATTGTTTCAAACAGTAAGAACAGTGAAATGATTTTGTAAAAATCACATAGCCAGTAAAAGACAGACCCAAAATTATAATTCTGCTTTCCTGATTGATTCCTAATCCAGATTGATTTTTCTGTCCATCACATATAGATAGAGAAGATAAAAGGACACCAATTTCAACCCAGTATACACTCATTACAGGTCAGCCGGTCAGGCTCTGTGTTAGGTGATACATGGGATACGGAAATGAAAAATAAGTGTTGGCTAAACTCGCGTTGACTATATGACACAGAAGTGCCACTTAACTTCAGCTCCTGGCAGATGCCACTCTGCTGCCCCATATATTCACCTTTCAAAAGTAAAGACTTCGCCCACCAAAAGAATGTGGTTAAGTATTCAAACTAAAGATAGAATGTGAGGAACTCTTGCTATGTATAATGTTACCTCTTCACCTCCAGGACAACATTACCTAGAAAACATTCCTGGTAGAGAACAGCATTGTCTCTGTCTGCAGTCAAATCCTTTGTACACAGGGTCAAAGTTAGCCTTCAATCATTGTCTTCTATACCTTAGCTAGGGACTGGGCTCAAAGGATTGGACAAGTCCTTGTATCAGCCTCCAAGTCGTGTGTGGAAAGCCAAAGAAGGGGATTATCAGGGGAGGGAGAGGGATAACTAGTTTTTAGGTCTATTAATCATAAAAGAGAAGAAACAGGTCATTTAGGTCATTTGCTAACTTAAAAAAATTATTTTTATGCACGAAGATAAACTATCTTGATAATTTATTACTTGTCAGATAAAGTATCTTTTCTAAAATTATCTTTAAAATCATTAATAATCCCATGGACCATGTATTCATTGCTATGGACTCCATATAGGGTCATTAAGGATCTGAAAGGCCTGTGAGGAATAGGACTACTGGATTGAGGCCAAATGACACAGAGTCCCATTTGCATAGCCTTGTGCCACGAAGAAGAAGAATTGGTTTTTTTTAATGGATAATGAAGATTAAAAAAAAATCTCTGCATTCACACATTATCATTAATTACATATGGCAATATAGATGACAGAATAAAGCATCTAAATGCACTGCCCAGTGTGACCATTTCAACTCCCTATTCTGAGCCTGTTTCCTGTTTACAAAGATTTCAAGAGGTTCTTGTCCCAGAAGTGTTTGCCACTCTGTCTCCCATCTACCCTAGAAGGACTGTGTTCTGCTCATGACTGAGATTTGCCTTGGGATGAAGGCCTGCCCTGAGCAACTAGTATAAACAGGCAGAATTCAGTTTCAGGGACCTCTCCATTTACTTCTACGCAGCAAAAACATAAAGTTATCACACAATATCAATTCAGAGGTTGGAGGTCGGTTTGAGTTATTTACTTTCCTAAATTAGTCTGATAGTGGCTGAACAGTGTTAAAAAGTTTTCAACCCTCCTTTGGGGCTAATACAACTCAATGACTGTATAGTCCCCTTAAACTGTGGTTTATCTATGTTTGGTTTGTAACAAGATTTTTTTTTCTTATCAACATGCCTTATTGTAATATCAGATAATCATTTTGATTTATGCCATCATCTGGTGCCTTAAAAGAGGTATGATATGAGCATTTTCCGGGTAGCAAGGAAATTTTTTAAAACAACCCCTCCCCCATTTTATATTAAATTAACAATTCTAAGCAGAGTAAGGCTAACAACATCCCAGATAATAGAAAAGGACTAGATCAGATTTCAGAAATAAATATATAGATACTTATCTAGCTACTGGTTAACAAATAGTTTACAAAACCTGTTGGAGATGAAATGTGTTGATTAGACATTGAAGCACACATTTCAAAA
>NW_019154087.1:24474763-24803145 GCF_002288905.1 Enhydra lutris kenyoni
ATAGGATTGGCCAGTGCCTGCTTTGCAAGGTCGGTATGAGAACCAAAGACAAAAATCATTGTAAGCATATAATGTTTAGCATACAGAGCACATAAAAACAGAGGCAGCTATTTTTACACTTTTTATTGTTAACCTACCAGAGGAGAGCTTTTCACCTTACTATTGGTTTGCCCTTAAAACCACAGTCAATCTCATAATGTCTCCATGCTTGAGGTCTTTTTCCACCCATTACATGGGAATTAACTAGCCAAGACAGAAAAAGCTCTAAGACTTGCAGCAGGCAAGATAAAGAGTCAGAGAGGAAGAAGGGCACAGAGCCCTTCCCTTTCAACAAGGGCCAGGGGGAGGGCCGTGACCATGTAACAGCCATAAGCTGGGTGCTATGGAATTTGGAGCAATTCTTGCTGATCTTTAGGGAAATGGCACCTGTTTGCTTGGATTACGTGCCAAATGTCCCGAGAGCCAGCAGGCACTGGAAGAAACACAGCAGGAGCCAGCTGCTGCTGCCACCCCACTGAACCTTTACAGAAAATTGACCCAACGCTGTGACATCCTGCAATCCCGCCCTGATGAGCTACCGCCCTCACTCTGACTTCTTCATTTTCAAAGGTTCTATTTTGAGTCAGTTGTATGGAGCAGCAAGCTGAGATCCCCTTTAAGCCTTTGTCTGTCGCCAACATGTTCTCTTGCCTTTGTCCTTAACATGCATCCATTTCCTGAAAGCACAGCAAGCTCGTTCTGCGGTGGCCTGTGGTGATGGCAGGCTTCCCCTCCGAGGGGGGTTTGATCTTGATGCACAGACGAGGACATGGCTCTGACGCCGCTGAGCACACAATGCCACAATAAGCTTTCCTCTGCTGGTTAATTATCGATTTTAGTAATAAGAGACTTGAACTATCTGAGGATTCATGGCCTCAGACGAGAAGAAAGAAATTCTAATTCATGAGAGTGTTGCTCCCCTTTCTGTGTCTCTTCTAGAAGCAGCCTAATTACTTAACCTAAAAACAATTGGGGGGAGGAAAAAACAATAATTCCTTGGAACAAGTTTTCTATTAGGACTTATAATTTTAAAAACTACCTTAAATGTGTCACCCACACTAAATAAAATTAGGATTAAAACTTAGCAGGTTGATGGCTCATCTTTATTTTTTACTGCTGCTCTGTATTTTTTCCTTAAGGGAAAGTCCTGAGTGATCGTACAGCAACTTCGCAGTCCCAAGGACACTTTTCTATATGTTTCAGTGCCTTTGTACTGTTGGAAGCGGGGTGACCGCGCATTTTGCCCTGAGAGTTTGCTCTAATGCAGCGTGTTAGAACTGCATGGGGGGCCGCAGAGAGTCTTTAGTTGGGGACTTGGCATTTCCCTTCCTGGTTGTGTGACCTGAGACATTCAGTTTGACTCACTGAGCCTTGGCATCCATATCTGTAAAGTGGGTCTCATAATCATGTGCGCTTCATAGGGCTATGGTGAAGATAAACAGGATAATGTATGTAAAACACTATCACAGTGCCTGGCACACAGGGAAGACTCAACCCATGAGCCAGCTAATATTACTAATTATATAAAACGCCCCATCCCATGCTGCTGCCTGCCTTTTTAAAATTCTTGTGCCATTGAAAGGCAAGCAATGGTGAAATTAGGCAAGCAAGATGCATTTCTTGGCTAGTAGAGATCGCTTCCTTTATTCATCGTGTCTCAGGTCCAGGATGGGCCGGGAAATACAAAGAAAATGGAGAAGCTGCCAGCTGTGTTCTGGAGAAATTTGAGGATGACCACAGAGGGGTGAGTCACGACGCAGAGGGAAGCACACCCAGGTTGGCTGGGGAGGCCAGGAGACCCTTTAGCTAAAACCTAATGAGGAGTAGGACTTTTACTCTGGGTTGAAGAGCAGGAGGGCATTTCAGACACCAGAAAGTAAATGCCCAGCCCCTAGAAGAGGAGAGGAAGCAGAAATTCAGGGGAGGTAAAAGTAGCGGGGAAGGCGTGAGGAAGCAAATGGCCCTCCCCAATACTTCCAGGGCCTGTGCAAGAACACAGATGGAAGCCCTCGTTCTGAACTGTGTGCACACAGAATCCCAGGGTTCTGGCTTTCTGGATGGGTGCCAAGTGGGTGGGTAGGATGTAAGCACAAGTTCTGTATATCCTTCTGGTCCCCAGGGAAAGACCAGAAGAGGGAGGGCTGAGGGGATGTGAGTGGGGGAGGCATGGACTAAAGCACGGAGCAGGAGCCAGAGCAGTGGCCATTAGAGAATTCTGACCAGCAGCATAATCTGAGAGACTGCAAATGTTAGACATGTCATTCTTACAGGAAAGAGAGGGTTGGTTGGAGGAGGAAAGACCTGGGGGCAGGCAGTCCAGTAAGGCTTCTGTCCTGTAGCAGAGGGAAAGATGGCAAGTTGAGGGGCCTAAGTGTCTGAACAAAAGGAAGAACAATGGGGACTGAAATGGAAGAAGAAAGAAAGAAGATATCAAGGATATAGAATCATCAGGACTTAGTAATTTTTAGAAAAATGTCTGTGTGGTGGGTGAGGAAGCAGTAAGGAAGATAGAGAAATCTAGGTTGGTGACCCGGTTTGGGGCTTCATCTAGAAGTAATGCTAACCAGGATGTGGAGTGGTAGGAAGAAGAGATTGGCTTCCCCTTTGGACTCAAACTTCCTAGGGAAACCCAAATGGAGTTACTTGGAAGGAAACCAGCTAAATGAGCCAAGGGCTTGGGATATAATCTAGGCTGGGCATACAGGTTTGGGAGCTTCAGCACACCGGTCAGGGTTGAAGCTGTGGATGTGGATGATGTTGGCGAGGGAGGATGTTAGTGAGATGAGAAAGCTGAACGCTGGACCCTGAGCAATACCTCATGAGGGATGAGCAGAGAGAGAGGATGGAGATGGACGGGTTGGGCAAAGAGATGGAGATCCTGGAGTGCAGTTGACAAAGAAAAGAATGGTTAGGAGTCCTAAAGGGTACTGGGAGGTCAAGCAACATAAGGAATTTAGAAATGGTTATTTTATCAGATGAAATGTCACCCCTCCTTAACATTCTACTCAAGAACACTTCCCATTGGTATTCAAAGCACTTACCCCCATTTGGAATTGTGTCTCTTTTGCATGTTAATTGGTTTAAAATCTGTCTTCCTAGGGACAGAAATCTAGACTGCATGCTCCCAGAGAGCAAGGACCATGCCTAACTCGTTCCCCTCCATCTCCTTAGTGACCCTCTCACCATCTGGCACATAGGAGGTGCTCAATAAATATATAGTGACTTTGCTGAGAGGAGTTTCCATGGAACTGAAGCTGGTTGTAGTGGGTTAAGGAAATGAAGAGGCTGGAAAATGAGAAAATGGAGAAAAAAAAGTGAGAAGACTGTAATTTCTAGAAACTTGATTGTGAAGAGAAAAAGAGAGGGCAGAGTAAGGAGGGAGAACATAAATTTAACAAGGAGTTTTTTTTTTGTTTTTTGTTTTTTTTTTAAATAGAAGAGACTTGAATCTGTTTACATTATGAAGGAATGGAGCTCAAGGGGACAAAGATGCTAGAGACACAATGAGAAGAAGGTGGGACCCAGAGCCTGGGAGGATGGACTGGCAGGGGACCCGAGGAGGGATGGTTCTACTGTGAGTGGCAGTGGAGGAGAGCTTAGTGAAGGTGAGAGGAGATAGTGTCTATCTGGGCAAATAGTTTCCAGTTTCTTTATGCAAAAAAAGGAGGTGGGGGGAGGGAGTGGTAGCTTCAAGGAAATAATGAAGATTTGAAATACACTGCTTAGCGGAAGGAGCCAGCTAGAAGGTAGACTTCATGAGGGCAGGGACTTTTCCTATCTCTTTACTCCTGGATCCTCAGCACTTAGAATAGTGCTTAGCACATGAATTCTTTGAATAAGTAAACGACTGTGGTCTGGGTTTTCAGTTGCTATCTAACGAGCTCTCCATTTAATGATTTATGAATGATAGTATTTCTCAAACTCATTTCAGCTAGCACCCACTGCTTTCCTCAAGCGCTAGTGGTCTACTGAGTGTTCTGCGGAGGATGGCTTACGGCAACCCTAATGCTGAAGCTCTAAGCCGATCCCAGGCGGCCACACTCAGGTGACGTCCTTCGTCAAACTCTCTGGACCTCAGTTTCCAGAGTGGAAGAGTTGAATGAGAGTCACTGGAAGGTCCCGAGAGTTCCTGGAATCTGGGAGAGTCCGCTTTCACACGCTTCCCTTCCCCCAGAGCTCTGCTTTTGTCCCATTATTGCAAAGAACCACGTCCAGCCAAACTCAGAAGTCAGGCCAAACCAAGACCTCAAACCTCACACTGTGCATGAGCTGTCCCCAGGAGCCTGGATTTTCCAGCCTAACCTCAACTCTGATCCTCTCAGGCCCAGCAGATGCCATAGTGATGATCTCTGTGATTCCATGAGAAAGACATGGAAAGCCCAATTACAACAGCAATAATTCAATGGTCTAGCAAATGCCAGATATAATTATACATGTATGTATGTAATTGTACTTGCATGACCAATGATAAATATATGAGAGCAAAAGAATGTTCGTCTATGACAAAAGACCTTTAGCACTCTTTTTTTTTTTTAAGATTTTATTTATTTATTTGATAGAGAGAAATACAGAGAGAGAGGGAACACAAGCAGGGGGAGCGAGAGAGGGAGAAGGAGACTTCCCGCTGAACAGGGATCCCGATGTGGGGCTCGATTCCAGGACCCTGGGATCATTACCTGATCCGAAGGCAGTTGCTTAATGACTGAGCCGCCAGGCGCCTGGACCTTTAGCACTTTTACTCATTTGCAGCAAGTTAAGCTCCAGTTGGTGGGTTAAGTTAGTTTGTATCCTCTCATAACACATTTCCCACAGAAATGTTGCACATGGTTTAGACTCCCAGGAAGGCCCCTGGCTGAAAGCCCATTTAATCCACAGTGAAACTCTAATTCTGGGAGTACTCCTCAGACTAAGCAAGGAAGACATCCATCTATTTCCTCTCCCTAGCTTTACAGTCCCTCTTATTTCATCCTCCAGACCTCCCACCCCTAAGTAAATTTACCAGTTCACCAAGGAGAGAAAATGTGTATCCTCTAAGTATAATGGTTTCTATAGTCAGAGGAAGAAAACTACATAAATGCCATTCTTCAGCATTTCATGGAGACCCATCACTACCCCCAAAATTATGTTAATCAACTGTTCATACATAAGGGATATGCACGTTTGAAGTTCCTAAACCAGATCCTATACGGTAAGAATGCAGGCAAGTAAACTCTGCTTTAAAAGTAAACCATGAGGGGCACCTGGGTGGCTCAGTGGGTTAAGGCCTCTGCCTTCAGCTCAGGTCATGATGCCAGGGTCCTGGGATCGAGCCCCACATCGGGCTCTCTGCTCAGCAGGGAGCCTGCTTCCCCCTCTCTCTCTGCCTACCTTTCTGCCTACTTGTGATCTTTCTCTGTCAAATAAATAAATAAAATCTTTAAAAAAAATAATAAACCATGGGAGGGTCAGTATTTTCTCATCTTCTATGATCATAATGGAAGTGCCACCTTAAACCGAAATTGGGCCTTTTGCTAAGATCCTCACATGGCTAGTTATGTTCGTCCTATCAGTGGGCAGGAGCTCCAAGACTATGTTGGATAGGAGCCCAGGAACAGCATAATGCTGATCTAGAATGTGGTTTTCAAAATATGATCCCCAGATAGCAGCATCAGCAGCACCTGGGAACTCATGAGAAATGTAAACTCTTGTGTCCTACTCCAGACTTACTAAATCTGAAAATCTGGTGTTAAAACCCAGAAACTTTTAACAAAGCCTTCAGGTGATTCTAATAAATGTGAAAGTCTGAGAAGCACAGTTCTAGAATGTTGGTCCTTGAACCCAGCCTCCTGAAGGTATACCTGCACTGCGTGAAAAGAGGCAGCTCCAGGTAACAGATGAAAGAGATGGTCTCACAAAGTTATGCATGACCTGGCAACAAGGTCATAGCTACCTAGAAGACATGAGTGGCAGAATGGGGGAGTCAGGCAGCTTCAGCCTGGTGAGAATTCTAGAAAGTATAATCATTCTGTAGCACCCCATGCGTTGCTGATTTGGGCCACTGGAAGCAGGGACCCCTCCTGGCGTGGACTCTGGTCTATCAGGAAGATTCCTGAAGCTGTGCGGAGGTGAGGAGAGGCACGAGATCCCTGGCTAGGAAGCCTTGAACAGAAGAGCATACAACAGCTGTTTCTGAGGTCACGTGCGATGCCACAAGGGAGTAGCAGAAAAGGGTGAGACTTCCACCGAGCAGGAGCTTCTGCGACATGCAACTGGGGGAGGGAGGGGAGAAGGCTATGTAGCTTAGACTAGTTATCTAATCCTGTTAGACCGGTAAGGCCTGGGGAAGCTTAAGTTACAGGAATAATGGAAATTATTTTTAGCGTAAGGTTTAGCATGTTGAAAATTTTTATTTCACTACTCTCTGATGACTCTGTGCCATAAACGCCAAACAGAGAAAAATCTTGGCCTGGATTTAAAAGCACAGAAGGGCCATCCTTCCCCATGCAAACCCATACACATGTCTGCAAACGCGTGCACACTTGCACGCGCACATGCGCACGCGCGCGCGTACACACACACACACACACCCCAGCATGGCACACAGCCGTGGGTAATTACCGAGAGCTTTCTGGTTGATGGTGAAAGCCTGCCTGCCTGAGCATCAGTCAGACCCACAGCCTCCCCTGACAATTACCCCATCAGCCTCAGCCTCAGTAAAATAAACGAGCCATTCATGGCTCCTCAGATACAGTGGTTTGGCAATTTGGGGTCTCCTTGGGCTCTCACAAAGGGTATCACATTTCTGCCCACTTTCCCTGTGGTTGGATTTATCCTTCCTCCTTTGAAGGTCATAATTTCTGAAATGTTGGCGCCTCCCTTCTCTTCCTCACTTGTTCACCCTCCTGTAATTTGAAGGCAATGAGGCCCAAGTCATGGAAATTGTTAATTGCACCCTTGAATTTCGTTGAACAAAAGAACTGGTGATGGCTCTGGCTGGGCTGCCGGGAAGTTCACGGCCTGTTTATTTGGCCGGGCACAGCTGGAACCCTCTCCAAACGTCTGCTCCTCTAATGGAGATGCCTCCTTCCCAGGATGTTGGCTTAACCCTCATATTTTTACTTTTTTAAGCTACTGAGTGTCTGGGCATTTCATTCTCCAGAAAGTTTTTCTAGAAAATTAACTGAGGGCAGGGAAGGGAGTGAGTATCATGTGTTCTATTAATTCACCCCAGACACCATTCGCTTGAAAGTGAAATCTCTGGGCATTTGTCAGCACTGGTTCCTAGTGAGTGTATCACTTCCCCCAGGGCACTGAGAGATCAGAGCCTGGGAGACAAGGATACTACAATTCTTGTCAATGGCTCCATGCCCACTATTTCTTGTCCCCTGTGGCTTTGTGCCACTGAGCCCTGTAATACAACCCTTGTCTTGCCTGTTATCTTTCCTTACCAACGCTCAACTGCATTTCCTGCCCCAAGTCACAGGAAAGTCAGAGAACATGAATCTTTCTCCAATGCCAGGATCTGTTTAAAGCCTTCCATGCATTCAGCCTCAAGGACGTAACTCATTCCCATCAGCCCTTTCCAACAGCCCATCTGCTAGAGAACCCAAAGCAAACAAACAAACAAACAAAAAAACTCAGCCATTTCTGTGAGAGGGCCTTATGCTGGACACATGACTCAATGAAATGGAGCCAGAGGGAGACAGTAAGTGAGCCTTGACATGGCAAACTCCACGGTAAACCCCTGAAGACCCAAGAGTTGTAGGTACCAGCAAAAGTCACTGCACGGGCACAGCCAGTGCCCCGTGTGCCGGAGAGCCCACACCCCCAGCAGGGGTTGACATGGCGTGTGCGCTTTCTAGGTTCCTCTGTACCGGGACAGAATGCTTTAGTTCTGCCATGGAAATAACCCTCCCCCCTGGGATCAGGTGTTTTCTGTTGAGGCCAAAATAAGAGTTGATAACAATGGCTTCTTTGGTGTTCTGGAAAGGGAAGGCTGTTGGCATGGCTCACCCATCTCCCTCTGTGAGGGACATCGCTCCATCCTCCCTGTTTCCCTTTCCTCCTTCCCTTCACACAGTGTGATAAACAAACCAAACAGTATCATCCATTTCACCTTGAATGCTCTCTCTTATCCTCCCATATCGATGTCACTGACATTTGATTCTGAGGTATTACACTAGATGATAAACAACTTTACCTTTTACAGAGGACCTAAGAAGAAAGGATGGTAAGAATAAGTAGGCTCGTTGTGGAGAGAAAGGCAGCCTATTCACCAGGATGCTTTTCCTTCCTTATAAATGGCTTCGATAGTCTGGCAGAACACAGTGTTAAGTTGGCGGGGGGGTATCTTAGAGTTTGAGGTACTTTATTTAAATTGGCTAATGTGGTACCCCTGAGTTGAAAGATTTTCTGGCCTAGTATCAACAGTGGTAATGTTAATTAATAGACTAGGTTCCTAGTCCATGTTTCTCTTCCTAATCAGTCTTAATGGTATTTTGCTCACTCATGATCTCATGTAACCTAGTGGTGAGATACACAACATCCTTTGTTTTCAGATTCATAGTGGAAAGAGTTATCAAGTTATGGATGTTTCCACCTCTGGCTTCCTTCATCTCATTTTGTGGAAACCAGTCCCAGATCCTAGGACAGAGAGTTTGACCTCATAAATAAAGAAGTGAGGCCTGAGCCCCAGAAATGGCATGATTCCTCTCATCTAAACTGTTTGACTGGGAGGCCTTCTACGGTCATAGGAAAAAAAACTGGGCTCTGGAGTTAGCCAGGTGGGGCTTCAATTCCCAGCTCTACAACTCACTGACTCTGTGACTCTGAGTAAGTCATGTGACTGCCTTTTTTTTTTAAGATTTTATTTATTTATTTATTTAGAGAGACAGAATGGGAAGAGGGGCATACGGAGAGAGAGATCTCAAGCAGACTCCATGCTAAGCACAGAGCCTGATACTGGGCTTGATCTCACGACCCTGAGATAGTGACCTGAGCCAACACGGAGTCAGACACTTACCCAACTGAGCCACGCAGGCACCCCCATGTGACCTCTTTTGAAAGTCAGTTTAGGGAAACTGCCATAAAATACAAGCAAATACTCATCTTGTGAGGATTTAATATCTAATTTAGGATAAATTCCAGACATTCTCTCACCAATGATTTCACTTCTTAGACCTTTATTCTGTACTCTTCTCTGTTCCAATTTTTTTTAAGATTGTATTTATTTATGACAGAGAGAGAGATCACAAGTAGGCAGAGAGACAGGCAGAGAGAGAGGGGGAAGCAGGCTCCTTGCTGAGCAGAGAGCCCAATGCAGGGCTTGATCCCAGGACCCTGAGATCATGACCTGAGCTGAAGGAAGGCAGAGGCTTGAACTCACTGAGCTACCCAGGAGCCCTCTGTTTCATATTTTAAACCCAGTTTTGTCCTGAACTGAACAGCAGGACAGTTATTTGCTTAGAAATGTGTTCTACAAAATGCCTCAGGTTAAGAGAGGGGAGGGTTGAAGATACCTACCCCTTCCCAAACTGAGTTGATAGTATTATGTTCCTTTCCATTTGCTGCCAGATGACAAGAATATGTATGTACTGTATGTCTAAACTGGACCTACCCTCTATATGCCAATGAATAATGTCTTCCCAAAGATACAAAGCCCTAATCCCTCGACTAGTAAATGTTACCCTCCTTAGAAAAACAGTCTCTGTGAATGGAATTAAATTAGGATGAGATGAGGAGCTCACCCTGGATAATCTGGGCGGGCCCTAAATGCCAGCACAAGTGTCTTTTATAAGAAAGAGGTCAAGGGAGTTAACAGACACACAGAGGAAAAGATGATGTGAGACAGAGGCAAAGACTGAAGGGAGGTGACCATAGTCCAGAAATGCCAGGACGTCCACCAGAAGCCGGAAGAGGTAAGCACTGGATTCTCCAGCGGAAACTTCAAGAAAACTGTAGTCCTGCTTTTTGGATTTCTGGCCTCCAGAATGTGTGAGAATTAATTACCACCGTTTTCAGCCACCTAGTTTGTGGTGATTGTTACACCAGTCCCCAGAAATGAATACATCCTTCAAACAACAAACACACTGGATAAAAATACGTGAAAAATGGTTTTCAGATATTGGCCAACAGAGAAAGCAAAACACTGATCACTGAGAGAAAGTAATCAAGTGCCCTGGCTCACTTCCCAGAGAGTTTCTACCTGCCACACAGTCAGTGGTCTCTCTGAGTTTGGGAGTCAGAATTGAATATTTGTGGAAGCAAAGGCTAGAATTCACAAGGCAGAATAGAAGAGAGAAGAGAGCCTCGCAGAGCACTCCAAAGATGTATAGAAGTTTCACCTGGAGTCTTCAATTGAATACAGATCAGCACATGCCTTTGAGAAAACTACCAAAGGCCAGGGGTTGGGGGAATCAGAAAGAAAGGTGGAATAAGTCCTCGAGCTCATAAGGGTTATAAACAGTTCATGTTCCCACCAGCCAGTGGAAAACCTCGTAACTAATGAGGCATCAGACAGAGTACTCAAAGTTATTACCTCAGTAGTAAAGCAAACTTAGCCCTAGATGAAAGGCTGCTCTGGTACACCTAAAAAACTTGAAAGCAAGCCTCAAAAGGATCAGAATCTTTCCAAATAACTTAACTAAGTCCTAGAACAAAGCTCAAAACTATATAAGGGAGCATAAAAATATCCAGCACCCATAAAAAAGGTAAAATTTACAATGTTTGGCAGCCAGTTTAAAAAAATAAAAAAAGAGCATACAAAAAGAGCAGATTTTCTTACCCATAATGAGGAGAAATATCAGTGAATTGAAATGATTCCAGAAATGATACAGATGATAGAATTAGTGCACAGAGAAACTAAAATAGTTACTATGTTTATTTTTAAAATTTTACATGTAGTTATTAAAATGTTGCTGTAGTTCATATGTTCAAGAAAGTAGACTAAAGCATGAGCATTTTAAGGAGAGATATAGAAGATATAAAAAAACATATTCAAGGGTACCTGGGTGACTCAGTTGTTAAGTGTCTGCCTTTGGCTCAGGTCATGATCCTGTGGTCCTTGGATCAAGCCCCACATTGGGCTCTCTGCTTAGCAAGAAGCCTGCCTCTCTCTCTCCCACTCCCCCTGCTTGTGTTCCCTCTCGCTGTCTCTCTTTCTCTCCGTCAAATAAATAAATAAAATCTTTAAAAAGAAATACTCAAAGTGAACTTCTAGAGATGAAAATATAATACCTGAGATGGAACATGCACCATATAAAAGCAAATTAGACATTGTATAATAAAAAATTAATGACCTTGAAGGCAACAACAGAAACTATTTAAAGTGAAACATAGCAAAAGAAAAACACTAAAAAACCAACAGTAACAACTTGAAGAGGTATGATACACATGTATTTGGAGATCTTTCAAAAAGGCAGGGGAAGAGAGTGTAAAAATATATATATATAAGGAAATAATAAGCAAATGCTTTTAAATTTAATGAAAACCATAAACCCACAGACCCAAGGCACTCAACAAACAGAAAATACAAGAAGCATGAAAAAAAAAAAAATCAGGCATATCAGATTCAAATGCCTTAAAACAGTTGGTAAAGAGAAAACCTTAAGAGCAGCCAGAGGACTGAGGTGCCTGGGTGGCTCAGATGGTTAAGCGTCTGCCTTCGGCTCAGGTCCCTGCAATGGACTCCCTGCTCAGGGGGTAGTCTGCTTCTCCCTCTCCCTCTGCTGCTCCCTCTGCTTCTGTTCTCTCACTCTCTCTGTCAAATAAATAAATAAAATCTTAAAAAAAAAAAGAAGAAGAAGAAGAAGCCAGAGGATAAAAGACGTGTACAGAGGACCAAAGATAAGAAAGACGGTAGATTTCTGTTTGGATAATCTGCAAGCCAAAAGTAAGTGGGTCACCTTCTTTAAAGGACTGAAAAGAAAAAACAACAACTAAAACAACAACTTAACTTCTATACCTGGTAAATGTATCTTCTGAAAACAAAGGCAAAATAAGTCTCTTAATATACATGAAGCCAGAAAAACAACAACAACAAAAAAAAAACATATAGCCTGAAAGAATTCATTACTGGCAGATCTGTTCTACAAGAAACATTAAAGGAGGGGCACCTGGGTGACTCAGTGGGTTAAAGCAGGGTCCTGGGATCAGGCCCAGCATGGGGCTCTCTGCTCAGCAAGGAGCCTTCATCCTCCTCCCTCTCTCTCTGCCTGCCTCTCTGCCTGCTTGTGATCTCTGTCTGTCAAATAAATAAATAAAATCTTTAAAAAAAATAAAAAATAAAAGTGTTGAAGTCTTATAAGCAACAAGAAAACAATACCAGATGGAAATCTGGATCTAAATAACGGAATTAAAAGTGTTGGGTAGTAAATAATTGGGAAAAGGACAAATTTCTTTTTCTTCATTTTTTTCTTTTCTTTTCTTTTTTTAAAAGACTTTATTTATTTGACAGACAGAGAGAGAGAGAGAGTGGCAGTTAGAGGGCAAAGGAGAAGCAGGTTCCACACTGAGCAGAGAGCCAGATGTGGGCCTCGATCCCAGGACCCTGGGATCGTGACCTGAGCCAAAGGCAGATGCCTAACTGACTGAACCACCAAAGTGCCCCTCTTTTTCCTCATTTAAAAAATATCTTTTAAAACACATAGGTGGTTTAAATCAAAGATAACAACATAGTGTGGAATACAGGACATATGTAGAAGTAAATGTGTATGACAGCAATAGTGTAAGGGTGGCGTGAGGGAAATGGAAGCATCTTCTTATTATGTTCTTAGACTATATATGAAGTGATATAACTAAAATAATTTTAATTTAGTTTTTTTCATAGATTGTGCATCTCACTTAACTTAGATTTGTGTTAAACTTTGGCAATTGTAGCAAAAACTCTTAGAGTTTCTTTTTGTTATACTCTTGATTAATGTGTCTATAAAACATTCATTGATTTGTTCCTTTAATTCAATGGAAAGAGCTTTTAAACCTCCAACATCAAATACTGCTTGACGTTCCTTGACTTTGGGGCACCAAGTCTCCTCATCAGTTCTGTTTCGTTGTTCTTCCCTGTTAGAATACAGATTCCCTAAGGGCAGGGATTTTGTGTTATTTGCTGCCATATTCCCAGTGTCTACACTAATTCCTGGCATATAGTGATTTCTCATATTTTTTAACTTATTAAGTGATTAGTATCCATTAACTTATGGGGGAAAAAAAACCCATGCAATGCCTGAGACAGGAGCCCCAAAACAAGAAGATGATGGCTGCTGCTGCTTTTTCTTCTTCTTTTTCTTCTTCTTCTTCTTCTTCTTCTAAGATTTTATTGTTTATTTATTTGCCAGAGAGAGAGAGCACAAGCAGGGGGAGAGGCAGGCAAAGGGAGGCAGGTTCCCTGTCACACAAGCAGCCTGTTGTGGGACTCAATCCCAGGACCATGGGATCATGACCTGAGCTGAAGGCAGAGGCTTAATGACTGAGCCACCCAGGGGTTCCAAAGATGGTGGCTTCTTGAGGAAGATGACACAGTGCATTAATCGACTGGTATTGCCATAATAAAATGCCACAGGCCAAGTCACCTAAACAATAATCTTGTCACAGTTCTGGAGGCAGGAAGTCCAAGATCATGGTTCCAAAATGTTTCATTTCTGGTGAGGCCTCTCCTCCTGGCTTGCTGAGGGCTGCCTGCTTGCCCTGTTCCCCGATGGCCTTTTCTCTGTGTGCACTCGGGCAAAGAGTTGGTGCTTTGGTGTCTCTTTTAAAAGGACACCAGTTCTATCAGCTTAGGACCCCACCCTTACTATCTCATTGAATTACCTTCTTAAAAGCCCTGCTTCCAAATATAATCACACTGGGTGCTGGGCTTCAACATACAAAACTTGATAAATTTGGAATAGTCCAAACATATGAAGCATTCAACTCTCTGTCTGTAATACATAAGTGTGTGTGTGTGTGTGGGGGGGGTTATTTCCTAGTAAATGTCCCAATCAGCATACATCTGATCTACAGCATCTCAGGAAAATAGAATATTTCTTATAAAATTAATAATAGTTTAATATTATCAAATATCCAGGCAGTATTCACATCTCTCTGGTAGTCTTACTGTTTTATTTTATGGTTGATCCATTAAATTATAATCCCAACAAGGTCTATAAATTACATTTGGTTGATATGCTGTAAAGGCTTTTCTAATTTAAAGGTCCCCTTGCTTTTTCTTTGTTCTCTTTTCTTACAAATGTATTTGTTAGGGAAGCCAAGTCTCTTGGTCTATAGTCTCCCAGGTTCTGGATCTTGCTGCTTGCCTTCCCATGATGCTGTTTAACATGATCTGTGTAATCCTTATTTCTTGCAAACTGTTACTGGGGTCTGGAGGCTTGAGGGAAATGAAACATTTAATTCCTAAAATAATTTCCTTGAGTTAAGTATTTCCTTTTAAGTGTTTATTGAGAGAATGAAGACCAAAGGTTATTTCCAAGATCCACAGTGTCCCCTGAAGCAGTGGAAAGTGGGGTAGGGACTGCTCTGAATCGCACCGCCCCAGCCCCGTGGGGACCAGGGCCCATGGCCCTAGGCACTGTGTGTAGCTCGGCATAGCGTGTACCTGGCATAAGAGCCACCATCTGCAGGATGACATAAGAGAGCCAACTGTGAGATTGAGAACTTGAAGATTCTACTGTCGTCCCACTGAAGGATGTCCTAGAAGCCCAGAATATTCTCTTCTCAAACTACACTTGGTGAAAGTGAATGGTGAAATGAAGCACAACTGTCATAAATGTTACAGTTCATATGGGACAGTGTGAGACCTGAGGAAGCTTCAGAGGACTGTGGGAAGACATCCCAGTGTACAAGTGGCTGCCCGCATGCCAACAGAGCTTCCTTACAGTCACACATTTACCCCACAAGTGTGAGGTCCCCACAGAACACAAGGATCGGCCTAGCAAGAAAAGGAACATGGGAAGCTTCAGGCACAATGAACAGTTGGCGGGTAAAGCCATTATCTCTTCCAGGGATCTGTATGATCAGACCCCAGAGAAGCGAAGTCTGCTCCCACACGGATGTTCCCCTCCCGCCCCGTAGGAAACCCAGAATCAATTTTCTGTCAAAGAGTTCTTTTCAACCTCAAAACAACCAAACTTTAATCCAAAGAGTGAACTTTACATGAACACTGAACATGTTTAGGGGTCACCGGATATGGGGATCCTAAACCGACATTTACTTGCAGATCCCTCTACAGGGTTCTCCAGCTGGAGGGGAAATTCGAGCTTCTACGCCTAGAAATGTCTGATGCACCTCTGCAGATGGACGTCAACCCCTGGTTCATCAAGAGCCCTCACCCGCCTCTGTGGAGTATGCTGAAATACTCCAGCTTTGTCAGAGAAACTCAAACAGATGGAATCTCCACTGCTAGAGCTACTCCTGCTTTGGAAAACAAAGCTCAGTTGACTAGAAACTCAGATGATGAGCACTGACTGGTTTTGAAAGCTTGGGGAGTTCCTTCTTCACCTGCCATAAAATTTAAACAGCAGTGGATACCTCTCTCCAGCTGACTTGATCTAGAACATGCTGGAGTTTAGGGGTTTTTTTTTGTTTTGTTTTTTTGTTTTAAGATTTTGTTTATTTATTTGACAGAAAGAGCCACAGCAAGGGAGGGAACAAAAGCAGGGGAAGTGGCAGAGGAAGAAGCAGGCTTCCCACTGAGCAGGGAACCCAATGCGATGTGGGACTCAATCCCAGGACCCTGGGATCATGACCCGAGCCAAAAGCAGCCACTTAATGACTGAGCCACCACACGCCCAGGAGTGTCATTCCTCTAGAAACTCAGGCACATGCCGAGGACAAGTAGTCTCCTGCCCCTAAAGGCTGAGTGACGACATTTACAATTTTCTTCTAAAATTAAAAAAATACAGAATGGGAACCACAGTATTATCTAAAATGAATAGACCTTATAACACAGTTGCTTCGGTTCTTTGTGGTTCTTTGTCTCTTGTATTTGTAAACATGAAATCTGTTTATAAATGTGAGCGTGTTATAAAATGTAAGATTCTGATCTCTCTACATTTTTTTAAAAAGCTTCTAGATGGAGTAAGCCCAATAATCAATAACCCATGCCTGAACATTTCTACCCACTGAAATACAAAGCCATGAGGTCCTTAATGAGAGCAATAAAAAATGCCCAGCTCCATAGGTGGTGTCCATTCACTTTAGTTTTTTCTTGTATTTATTTAATAGAATTTGAAATAGAGCAGAGATTGAAACTCCAGGCACCTGTAAAGTTTTATTCCTAATCTGCACAAATCAGAAGCAAAATATAATCTGTCCAGCAGTCCTCCTGGGGGGATCCTGGTTAATGTTTCCAAGTTTCTCCAGAAACAATTAGCCTCATTTCAGAACACACCGGCTTTCTAGTCTATACCAGATCCTACCAGATTTGTTCACAAGCAACAGGTTATCAAAGAGGGAAAATCTTCCTTCCAAGGCTCCAACATGCTTTTCAGAGAGTTAGAGCCGACTTATCTGATGTATCCGGAAAGAAGTGTTTCCTGGTTATAGCAAAACCGGTGTGTCCAAAGGTCCTGGATTTAGAGATAAATTAGGTGCCTAACAGAGGTTCTTTGGGGGAAAGCCTTCTCTTTGAAAATCCATTAGAGAATGATTTTATTAATGATTTGCTCTACAGGCTGCTTTTTTTCAGAAGGTCATAGAAAAAAAATTTTTTTACATTTCTGAAGTACAGAGAAGTGGAAAGAACGTTCATAAATGCAAAATTAACAGAAAATGATAAAACAAACCCCAGGTGAAGCCATAGACCACTGCAAGACCCCAGAAGTTCCCAGTATGCCCCTTCCCAATCAGAGCAACTGCCACATCCCCCACTATCCTGACATTTATTATGATGACTTCTCTGATTTTTGTTAGGGTTTCACCATGGATGTGTGCAGGCATCCTTGAAATCATAGTTCAGCTTGCCTTAGTTTAGAACATTATATAAATGTGATCATAAGGTATGGATTATTTTGAACTTGCTTCTTTTTTACATTCTATTTATAAAATCCACATGGTTGCCTATAACTAGAATGTACTTTTTTTCATCATTGCTGTATAGTGTTCCATTGTATGACCACAACACAGCTCCTTTGTCCATTCTACTTTTGGTAGACATTTAGGTTGGTTCTAGCATCAAGCAATCATGAACAACGCAGCTTCAAACATTCTCGTATGTATATTCTGGGACGTGTGCATTTGGGTCCCTGGGGCATGAAATTCTCTAGGAGGAAAACTGATGGAAGACACAGAAGACATAGATCTTCACATCTGGCAGACAATCCATTGTACAAAGTATGTGTACTGACTTGTACTTTAAACCAGCAGTGGCTGAGAGCACTGTATTTTTTTGGCTCTATATTTTTGCCAACAGTGTTTCATAAGACTGGATTTTTCTAAAAGCTTCCACCTTCACTTCTAATGAGACAAGATTATAAAGCTTAGTATATAATGTCCTCACTGTACACCGTCTTTGCCCAGGCTAGCAGAGCAAGTGACTGCATTAGTATTTTCGCCCTCTTCCTTCAAAGTGACAAAGTGGCCCAGCATTTAGTTTCGTTTACTGTGGCTCCTAAATTCTGCACAGTCTGAGACCTTCTCCCGTGCACATACTTCACATTGTTCAAGCCTCTCATCAGATGTTATTCTCAGAAATCCATATTATCTTTCCCTAATGATCTTGTGGGTGTGGAGAATCAGTTCAAGGAAAAATTCTGAAGCATCCTAAAGATACGTCAAGATTCAGGCTACTGGTCAAATGAGCAGAAGCAGAAGCAAGACATGGCCCACTAGTCTTTGTCTGCAAGGTGAATGTGATTCAATTGCCTAGCGATTATGAAATTCTAGACTTTCCCTTCCTTTCAGATGAACTAAAAAGTAATGGATCTGCCAGCGAAGGCAGCTACGAATGTGCTTCTGCAAGCTCAGCAAGCTGCCTATCTGTCACCTTCACTTAGTAGGGCCTGGCCACATCTGCCACTTACCGTCTGTGAAGAAGAGGAGAATGGTATCCTTTCTCCTGCTGCTCCAAAGACTCCGAGAGTCCACAGCTCTGACTGGTTGGAGTCAGATTATATATATATATAATCTATTATATATATATAATCTTTAGAGGATTATATATAAAATAATGCTGGTGAGACTCAGAAAACCACTTGAACGTTAATGGAGAACATTCATTCTGAAGTTGAAAATGCAAATAGAAAAATGCCTGTATTTCAAGTGCTCTAGAGTCAGGAAATTACTACTGTTTATGGAACACACACACACACATCACTGGGCACTGTGCTGAGCAATCCGTACACATCGTTGTGTTTCACCTTCCCAACAACCTGAAACCTGAATACTCTTCCCCCTCCCTGTTTTCCCACACCACCTCCACCTGGATCACTCGAACTCATGGTCAGGCTTCACCATCAAAGTAAAGTCTCTTTGTCCGGGAAGGCTCCCCTGACCTCCGAAGCTCAGGTTGGATCTGTCTCCCACGCATTTCCACCGCCCCCAGTACTTCTCCGTCGTGGATCTCCACATTCCGTGCTGCACTCGTTCTCCCTGTGGTCTCTGTTCCTGTGCTGGGTTGTAACTTCCAAGGTAAGGAGACTCTAATTTGTTTATAGTTGTAAGTTGGCATTATCTCAGTGTATAGTCCATAATGGAGGCCAAAACATAGATACATTACATAACATTTTCTTTCATCTTAGAGAGAAAATGTGACACTAAGGCAAGACTGGAAGGACAGCTCAGCCTGAGCTCCCAAGCCTGTGCCCCTTACAGACACAGGACCATGTTCCTGGGCAAGTGCCTCCTCTGGGGCAGGCTAGGTGCTCTGCTGAGTGCGTTACCTGCAGTCTCTCTCTTACCCCATACACTAACTCTGGGAGATAGGTCTCTCCTACCCCCCTCCCCCTTACAGATGAGGAAAATGAGGCTCAAGGACTCTAATGCCTTGCCCAAGATCTCACAGCCATTAAGTCCAGAGCCAGGAGTTGAACTTCTGAGGCTGCCTCCTGCCCATCCCCTCACCCCCACTACCCCCTCCAACGTCTCTCTCTGGACAAGCCAATCGCATGGAATTTGGCTTTTGCCAGGGAACACGGTGCGCATGGTGTAGGGAATGTGCTTTGGGATGGTGGCTAGAGTTACCCTCCAATTCCTTCTTTTCATTTACTAAAAACTCTTCGACAAAATACATCAACCAACCTCACAGGTGACCAGCGAATGAATCAGAAATGTAAATAGAACCACTGTGAGCGGCTCAGACTGGGCCCCACAGTCAGCCCATCTGTGTTCAAACACAAACCCGTCCCCCTGTGGTTGTGTAACCTGGGCATGTTCCTAAACCTCCCCAGGCTGTGATTCCTTGTTTTCCAATGGGGATGACAATGGTATGCCTGTCATGGGCTTCCGTGAGGATCGAATGAAGTCATACCCGTGAAACCACGAACACAATTCCTGGCACATACATGTGCTCATTAAATGTGGGCAGATCCCTTACAGATGCTTTTGTTGCCAGTAACGGAAAACCTGGATTCAACTAGTTTAAAGAACAGCAGAAAGGACTATGTCAAATAGTAAGACCAAAGTTCATGCGGCTCCACCATCAGTTCAAGGTTAATTCTTCAAGGGCTCGGTGGCTATGTCCACTCCAGCCTCCACCTTGGCACCTTCCACTGGACCACTTCCTGACAGAATTTAATCCTGCCCTGTGCCCCATACTCCAAATAGTTCTGGACCTATGTCCAGTGTTTGACTTTACCAGAAGGCGAAAGAGATGCATTCTCTTATACAAACCCTATAACACTGGCTCAGACAGGTTGCTGAGACAGCCCCAAGTCCCTGTGGATTCATCCTCCTGTTAATGGGGTCCTCCTCCCTCCCATCACCAGAATAGGCACGAGGAGACATCCTGTTGTTCCCCCCCGTTTCCCCTTCCCATCTCCCATTACCCACTTGAGATCCTAGCATCTGAGAAGTTCAGTCCTCCTTGAGAGCAGCTCCTGTATATGATGCAAATGGGCATTTCCTGCAAGGCCCCACTCGAGGTGTTTCTAGACGAGCTGGCTCATCTGTCTCTCAGCCAGGATGCATGTGGGTGGGGATCAGTGGCACTGCTCCCTGGGGCTTACGTCTTTCGAAATAATTTTCATGCACAAAAAGGAATAATGGTAGAAATGCCAGACACTGACATGAATCAGTAGGATGAACATTTCAGCATAGGTAAATTCTTGGCTTTTTCTCGAGAGTTCATCTTTCTTTTCATTGCTTTTCTGTTTTGATTCTTGATTCTTATTTCAAAAGCAAAATCTCAAACCAGAAAAATGTAAAGACAGTAAAATAGAACTAGGTAAGCATAAAAACATCCACAGTTACTAATAATCCTGACATGTAGAGGTCAGTGTTTTTTTGCTATGCACACACTTATTTGCAAATGGAGAATCTTACCCCATGTTCCTCAGTTTGGTAACTGCTTTTACTTCTTACTTACTTACTTACTTATTTATCTATTTATTTATTTGTGATGCACACAAGTGGGGGAAGGGGCGGAGAGAGAGAATCTTCAAGCAGATTCCCTGCTGGGTGTAGAGACTGATGTGGGGTTCAGTCCCACAGCACATGAGATCATGACCGGAGTGGAAACAGAGGGTCGGCTGCCCAACCGACTGAGGCACCTGGTAACTGCTTTCTAACTAAACAATGTAGTATAAATCTTTATGTTAGTAGATATAAGCCCTCTAAATAGATTTGAACGGCTGAAGAGTATTGCATTATATGGATATACCATAATGTATTTCAGGAAGCTCCAGCTGTGGACAATATTCTGTCATTATAAATAGCATCTTGGTGCATAGTTCAGACAGACGCATTCTTGGGTTTTTTCTTAAACCCCATGACGTAAATGGGTACTAGCACCTCCACCTATGTGACTTTGAATAAGGAATTTCTTTTCTCTGATACTTGTTTTGCTCATCTTAAAATGGAAATGGAGCCTGTCCCTTGGGGGTCATAAGACTGACATCAGTTTTATAAAGCATTTTAGAACTGGAGCTGGTATTATCATTTTGATAGGTACACCTACATAGATGTTACAATAGAAAATGAAGATGATGAGTCCTTGAGGACCTCTGTTGGCTGGTGTTAACTTCAGAAATGGTATGGACGTTGTTCCACCTTATCAGGATGAGTGAGTTTGCTGTCTTTTGAAGACATCTTACTCCTAGAGTTTCTCCCGGGTCTTTCTAGTGTTTCAGGTCCAAGATATTTCGTTTTAGGGGCCCAGTCTGTGTTCACAGACCAGGCTTCTGCCTTTTCCTCCAGGACTCTCAGTGTGGGCACTGCCTAGGGCACCCTCAACTAATATTTAACCTAGCAGTACAAGCCAGAAGTCACTGTGAGGGGCTGGATGGATTGATCTGGAATGTAAAGGTTTATTTATTTACAGGCTCCCTAATGTGCAGGTTATGTTACTGATGATGTTGTCTTGCTGTGCAGGAAATGTGCACACTCTTTGAGGCTGAGGCTTAAGTCAGGGCCACAATATTCTGACCCCAGCGAGTAGTGATTTTCCACAGCAGCAAAAAAGCTTTAAAGATACAGTAGCGGCAGAAGTCCTGACTTACTGAACCAGAAGCTGAGGCAGAGCAGAGCCTCAGACGTTCGATTTTGTCTTCACTCCCCAAGACTTCCTCCGCACCACGCACAGGCATGCGCACACACACCTGTGTGGCCTACTCTTCTTTTGAAAGACCATCTCCAGTCCTCCATCCTCCATAAACCTCTGACCTTTTCCATCCTCTCAGATATCCCAGCCCTCTAAATTCTTTCAGCATTTCTGTCTATGCCATACACACTGCTGGTTCATCATGAGCTATCATCTCATGAACAGTCACAAACATTTCATGGGCACTGGGTTAGTATCCACAAACAGATAAACTCTCTGAGGTGACGTCCAGATACACGTCTGCCTCCCCTCCCTGAGCCAGAGTAAAGCATAAAGAGGTAGAATTGCTCAAGCAATTCTTTGGACAGGTTGATTCAGACAGAGCTGGCTCTTGCCTTCTGGCTCAAATTTCCTTTTGCTAACATGAGTTAGCCGAAGGTCCCATGGGCTCCAGGCTCCAGAAAACACATTTCATGGACGACGGCAATCCCAGCCCCTTTGGAGGCCCTTGGAGAAACCACCACCAAATGTTCAAAATGCTGACTGTGTACCGTGAGCTTCTAAACAGCATGAAGACAGAGAACTTTGCTGAGACCCACTTTCTCACCTTACAGGGGGAGTGCTGGCCCAGAGAAGCTAAATGACACAGCTCAGGTGC
Organism: Enhydra lutris kenyoni; assembly: GCF_002288905.1. Classification (NCBI taxonomy): domain Eukaryota; kingdom Metazoa; phylum Chordata; class Mammalia; order Carnivora; family Mustelidae; genus Enhydra; species Enhydra lutris. The sequence continues at coordinate 24,497,125 of NW_019154087.1, forward strand.
CACAGGTAGTTTTCAGGAATTAAAAATCACAGCCCTTTTTGCAAAAAGGTATAAAAACTTTTGTATTCTTCAGTGATAGGCACTACAAAAAATACATTGTTCAGTAAAATAGTTACATGTCAAGATTCCATCACAGTAATAGACTGGAAGTACTTGATTCCTTCAGTTGTGTAGAAAATTCTAATTAGTTAGAAGTGTCTCCGGGAATTCTTTTTTTCTATGATAATTCCTTACAGGGTAAAGAATCCATCAAATAAATAAAAATTCCCTTATAGGTTTCTCTGAGCGGTCCCAGTTGTGCTTGATGGAGGAGGAAAATAATTCCTGTTTAGGGCGACAATATCCAGCTCGCAAATCTCACGTTACATACCCGTTCTGTAACCTGCAGCATGCAGCGTGTGTTGGAAAACTAAATATTCTCAACCTTGCCGTGGCAGGTCAGTGTCCCAGGTCTGGCTCCGAACAACACTGGACGCGTCAGGAAGCTCTCTCTGTAAACGCAACGACCACATGGGGCAATTTCACAGTGGCACTGAGCTCTGAATCATGAAATTGTTTTATTTTACAAAAGTGTCTTTCAGTCATTCCAAGCCCATCCACCGAGCACCTAGTAGGAGCAAAGCACACTGTGGGCGGATACCGAGGAAGACAAGTCATGGGAGCAGCTCTCAAGAAGAAGGCTACTATGGGGAGAGAAAACCGGCTAAGGCCGTGAAGACACTTGCCTGGCTCACGCAACTCAAAGGCCAACAGAGAATTCTGGCTTTAAGTGAGGCTCAATCTAGTGGCTCAGCCTTGTCTCTCAGGACCTCCATTCTCTTTCTCTGTTTTCCACAGAAACAAGTTGATCCACAGGCTCCAAAGTGCTTGTGAGAGCTTCAGAGGACGGCAAGTGGCTGCCACTGCTATGAGATGGTCATTGTCACACCGTCCCACGCAGGGAAGGGGAAGTCTCTCTTGGCAATAATCTGGGAGCCCCACATGGTTTGACTGGCTTGGATGGGTGGCCCACATCCAATGCCATCCCTGGAGCAAGGGGAATGTTCTGCGTGGCCTGGGTCACGGTCTGAACCACTCACTATTTACCGACAGATCAGCTTATGCGAGCAGGATCTATCTACTGTCTACTCCACCAAAGCACTTGTCCTGAGAGGGGAAGGAGCATTTTCACCTAATTAACAACAGGCATCCGTCATCTAGATGAGGAAAACCGGAAGAAGGGAAACAAGCACCAAATGACCCACCTCCACCAATACAAACACACGCCCAAGGGTAAAGCCAACGTGAGATCAGCATGAAGATGACCTACTGGGAGCTATTTGTGCCCACCCCCCATGATGTCGTCCCTGACCTCATGCTTGCCCCTCAGCAGTGCCACGTAGCCACATGAGGACATTCAGGGGGGCAGGGCTGCCTCAGCTTTGACGGCGGTGGGGGTGGGCATGGGGGGCTCTTATTGCAGGAAGGCAGCTGTGCTACAAAAGATGTGTTCTGCTCTCACCGAAGTGCTGGAGGCTAGGAACTACAAAGCAAGCTGTGGTCGGCCCTGAGGGAGGACAGTCAGACTTGGGGGCTATTCCCAGGGCCAGAATCCCACTGTTCTCCATCCCACAGCACCGACCTGGAAGCTCCTTCTCCGATATACCTTTGTACCATAGCTCATAACATCGGCACTGAGGTGTATTAGGAAAAGGTGACATCGTGTCCAACTCATCTCTGTGAGGAAAGCAGTATAAAACTGGAAGGAGCTTTGAAATGGACACCAAAAGGCTTAACTTCTAGTCAGGCTTGAGGCGATATCAACACGTGGGCTCTGGAGTCCATAGCTCTGCTGTCCCTAACTATTGGACCTTGGGCCAATGAGTTAACCTCTTTGATCCCAAATGTCCTCCTCTGTAAAAAAGAACTAATAGCCCTTATTGTTGGTATAGAACCTTGCTGCATCTTGGTTTGCTCCCAGGTAGACAATGAGCCCACATTTAGACAGCAGCGATGAATCACCTGGGGCATAGAAGAGAGGGGGTGTTCTCTCTGTGGAAGGGCAAGCCCCTGGGCAGTGAGTGTGGGTAATGGAAGCTCGCACAGTGGGGCAGATGCAGAGGCAAATCCCAGCTCCTAACTCCCCTGCTCAGGGGAGCGGGCAGGTCCACTCCTCCAGTGAGGACAGGACAGGGCCAGCTGCGGCAGAGGGCTGTGAGCTGACCGCATGGGATCCAGGGCTGACAGGCTAAACCAAGGGGATCTCCTTACTTTTATTGGAAGATTTCCCGCTTCATGACTAGCCACTGTTCCCACTCCAAGAGTTTGAAAGTCAGAGGCATCAGCTTCTGTGTGGAGTGAAAACCCGTCAGGAAATTTTTCAAACAATTACTAGGGGAACTGCTCCCAGATTCTGAGTATTTCCCCTGTAGGAAGGTCTTGCCCTGCCGAGGAGCATACCAGCCCCTTCCGCATGAAGTCCCGTGTCTGGCCAGGGCTGGAGAAGCCACGGTTTGGGTGTGATTTCAGGTACCTCCCTGTGACTTTGAGCAAGATATTGAGACACTCCCTGAGGGTCGGTTTGTTTCCTCATCTGCAGAAGAGGGTGTGGGCCACGATCCCTGGCAAGGTGGTTGTGGGGTTAAGTTCCATGGAAAGTCCTTCACTCCCTTCCTGGCACATAGCGTCAGGGGCGGGGCTGGGTTTGCAGGTGCTATGAGAGGTGAGCTCTTTAAATGAGAATGTTTCAGACAGAATCATTGCTATCTTTTGGAATTGGGGCTCTGAAAATTATACTATCTTTTAAATAAGAAAGTTATTTAGACTGAGAAGTAGGACACCTGGGTGGCTCAGAAGGTTGGGCATCTGCCTTCTGATGGAGTCATGATCTCCAGGTCCTGGGATTGAGTCCCTCATCGGGCTCCCAGCTCAGTGGCCCATCTGCTTCTCCCTCTCCCTCTGCATCTCCCCCTGCTTGTGTGCACTCTCTTTTTCTCTCTCAAAAGAATAAATAACATCTTTTAAAATAGATAGATAGATGATAGATAGATAGATAGATAGATAAAATAAACTGAGAAGTATTTATTGTTGCTGTTGCTTTAACGGTATCAACTTGTCAAAAAGCCCAGGTATTGTTTTTGAAACATGGCTGAGGCATTGGTGGTCAACAAGACATACATGCTAATGAAATCATGGTTCAAGGGACCCATCACAGAATTTCTAACAGGGGAGAATCCCAGGGAGTCATTTGAATACCTTGTCCACGTGCCTTCCCCCACTCCCATTCGATAGCCCCTCGATGACAGCTTTTAAGTGGCTTCGTCTATACAACTGACTAGAACAGTCATGGCTCTGATGAAATAAATAGCAAAGCAGCTTGTGGCTTATTTTAAAAAATGTGAACTTCAGAGCCCTAGTGCCACTCACTGCTCTTACACTTACTTGCAACTCTAGACCAGTTGTTTAAATTCTCTGGGCCTCAATTTTTTTCATCTATAGAATCAGAATAATAATATTTCTTTAAAGATTATCATGAAGGTTAAAACGATATATCTCAGCAGTTTGGGCCATAGTGAGATTCAGTAATCAGTTACTATTCTTTTTTGCGTTCTGGGGGCTTCCTAACTTTTCTCTGGCTCTTTGCCAGCTTTGGTTGCATTCACTTTGTCCGTACATTACCTTTTCTAGATTCATACAACATGAAAAATGTGTAACTCATCTCTAACACTGTGTCTTGACCTATAAGTTAATTAATGATTTTAGTTAGTTCGGATGCCAAAGGTTTATACTCTTTAAGAATCTGAGCCTGTCATCTCAGATGGGGTTTGAATTCCCCATGCCTTTTGACTCATGGGTATTTTAAGATGACTGAATATTCCAAGGTAAACAGTCATGGTCTCATAACTACCAGTCAGTGAGTTTCCTTGCCCTAGATCCGTTTCCTGAAGAGAATGTGTCACAGTACTGTTTTCACTTACATTACTTTGTCCATCTTGAAGGATCCCAAATCCTTTGCTGGGCTGATCAATACCTCAGTTAGAGATGCTGAACAGGTCAGTCAGGGGCTGAATTGTGTTCCCCCAAAAGCATTTGGTTAGGAAGCCCTAACCCTCTGGTATGATGGTATTTGGAGGTAATTATGTTTAGAGGAGGTCATGAGGGTGGGGCCCTAGTGATAGGATTTGTGCCCTTATAAGAAGAGACACCAGAGAGCTTTGCCCTGTGAGGACACAGTGAGAAGGTAGCCATCTACCAGCCAGGAATGGGCCCTCCTCAGGGAACCCAACTGGCTGGCTCCTTGATCTCAGACTTCCCAGTCTCCAGAACTGTGAGAAATAAATTCCAATTGTTTAAGCTACACAATCTAGTATTTTGTTATAGCAGCCTGATCAGACTGAGACAGTGGTCATATTTCTCCCAAGCCAACTGTATGATGAAAATGAGGAATTGAAACCAAAATATGGCTCTTTTATCCTATTCTGATAGCTAATTTTATCCAAAATTAGCTATCAGAATAAAAGTTGATTGTATATTGGTCCTGTTGCCCTCAAATAACAGACATGTTTTATACTTAGAATGTATTTGATATGCCTTATAAAGCAAGTGCTGGAAGGTTAAAATGATATATCAAGGATCTAAGTGTTTGGAATCGGAAACTGCTGTGTGTGTGTGTGTGTATTCTATAACAAAAATATCAACATTCAGCAACCTAAATAAGCCACCATCAATAATAACAAAAATAGTGCCAATGATAATACTGATAATAATAGTTATAATAGCTCATGTTTATGGAATGTCTCTTGTGGCCAGATGCTGTGTTAAGTGCTATACAAATATTATACTGTTCAAGTTAATCTGTGCATAAATCCTGAAGGAAGAACTGTGTCTCTCTCTCTTTTTTTTTTAAGATTTTATTTATTTGACAGAGATCACAAGTAGGCAGAGAGGCAGGCAGAGAGAGAGGAAGGGAAGCAGGCTCCCTGCTGAGCAGAGAGCACGACGAGGGGCTCGATCCCAGGACCCTGAAATCATGACCTGAGCCAAAGGCAGAGGCTTTAACCCACTGAGCCACCCAGGCACCCCACTGTGTCTCTTATTTAAGATAAGGCAACTGAGGATCAGAGGGGCTGACTAATTTGCCCAAGGTCACACAGCTGGTAATAGGCAGCCATGGGCATTACTAGGTTGTGAAAAAGGCTGTGACACTGATGATAATGAGAAGCCACCTGGGCCCATGAGCAAGGAGGACGTGGGCAGTGGGATGAAGATGAGGCCCCATCTGGTACAGGTGAATGAGCACACGGTTAATGCCAGTGGGGGCAGCCGCCTCTGTAGCCACTTCTCCCTGGTTCCATCCACCTTCCACGCCCCAAGGCAAGTGCACACCCACTGGAGAAAGGACAAGGCTGCAGAGAGAGAGTTGAAAATGTAGATTTTTTGTATGTGCACCTCTTGCCCATGGCCACATTGTCCTGGTGACAGGACCCAGAGACTCTGCCATTACTCTGGGAGCTGACTGAGGTCTCTCAAAAGCACTCAGGGGCAGACACTTTGTTTCCTTTGTCCTGAGGGCATCTCATTCAATAAACTTGTTCTGTCACCAAAGAGGGAATAACATAGGTGCCTTCTCTTTCTCTATCTGTCCCAGAAACTTAGCTTTGCTAAGCCAACCCCATAGCCAATGACAACAGAGGGTTGGAGGGGAGTTCTTTTTGAGGCACACTTTGGATGCAGCGGGACATTTCAGATTCTATGTTCTCTACATCCTGCCATTGGCCATACCGCTTTCCTCTTCTTTTTCATGGAATCTGTGAGGTCCCATAAAGAAATATGGCCACCTTATTGAAGTCTGAGTTGGCCGAAGTCATGATTCTTCATTTGAGGATAGCAATCTGGGGACATATTGTTCCTCCAGACTCAAATAGGCTGGAAATCACCGTACAGACACTGAGTCAGCACTGCTCCCCTCAGAGGCCATGGCCGGCCATCCTTTTCTGTCAGCATGACTCACGGAGGATGTCCATCTTTTGGGTCTCTTCGGCTGTGCCCTGGGCACTTGCCAGGCATGTTTTTAGCAGGTTTGTGGAGCCTGGCTTCCTGCCCAGTGTTGCCACTGAAACTTTGGCTTACATTCTGAGTTGGCTGGAATCAGGAAGAACTAAACTTGGCGTGGTGGCCCGCATCCCAAGTGCCCTCATTTCACAGGACATCCGGCTTTTTGTCTGCCTTCCTGACCAGGCCCTGTGAAGTAGTTCATGAGCTCTATTGCCCAAAAAACTCCCATTCCCTTCCCTCCAGTCTCTCTCACTAGGAGCTAAAGGAGAGGGCAGGGGCAGGTTTAGACCACTTTACTGGTAGGTGAAAGCCTCCCTCTCTCCTCTACATGAGGAAGAAACTAAAGAGACCCAGTTATCAGATAGACACCAAAACACTCATTGTATCATTGCTAAAGCAAGCATTGAGAATGCAGTGTGGGCAGCCAACCCAAATGACTTTTCCTCATTTATCTAAGAGATGTTCTAGGCCAGAGCAGTTGAGGGATTACAGGGCAACATCCCTCTCCCCCTCCCAGGGGCAAGGTGTTCCCTGAGGGTCTTACACGGTGGAGAAGGACTTGAAGGAGGCAAAGGAGGGACAGAGGGAAGCCCCTTGAACCTCCTCTACCAGGCAATCATGGACCAGGTATCTGGCCTGACATGAGTCACTGCTCCTGGGGGTAGAGGGAAGGGAGAAGTAAGAAGAGAGAATGCAATGACTTCCTTCCCACTTTGGAGAATGTGGAAGCTCCTACATTGGTGGGCTGTTGGGAATCCGGGGAAGGGGGAACAGCAAACACCAAGAAACATTTACATCCTTCCATACCTCCAAGACTTGTGGTGGATGAGCAGTGAAAAGGAAGTGTAAGAACAGAAGGAAATATTAGAAATATGAAACATGCTGGGAAACAATTCAAAGATCCAAATAGCTGCTATCTTGTGGATAGTCTTTAAATTACTGAACATTAGGCACCATAACCTAAACACATTAAATTTACTGAGTAAGCAGGCAAGGGGAAGAATGGTCGACCTGCTCAAGAATCAAACTCTACTCAGAACTACACCTTTCATGAATTTTGCTGAGGCTGGAATATTTTCTTTTAATGACCAATACTTTCTATGACAGCAGGTAAAATTCTCATGGAATGTAAACTAAGGTCATATTTTCACTATTCAAGTAGCCTAGGATTTTAAAAATTGCTAAAATAATGAGAGTCACTTTTTTCCCCCCCCATATGGCACTTTTGATTTCCTCTGAAAATGCTAGGAGTTGGAAGTGGCATTGTCAGGTCAAAGGGAAATCTTACCCCTTGAACAAAATAGCCAGTGATCTCACATCAGGAGCTGCCAACCACTCCCACCAATGAGAGGATTTCCGTCATGGCCAAGGAAATCACAGATTTTGTATAGCAGGAGAACAGGAGAGTGGGAATGGAGACAGTCTTCAACAGTGTGTGCTCGAAGGCCTTCCCAGAGCTGTTCTAATAAGGCCACACAAACTCAGGAGCTAAAAACTCATTTAGGACAGCTGGCTAATCTTCATGGATTAATCAGGTTGGAACCAACTTGAAAAGATGGAGACTTGTTAAGAACAGCAGTGCACATTTGAGGCAGAATCACCCATGAATACTATTTTTAAAAATACCTAGAGACTTAACAATTTTTATAAAAATAACCTGGGTATTCTTTGCATACAAGTGTGATCCATTAAAGGAGAAATTTATGGCAGCTCAGTTCCGCAGTGATCTCATAAAAATATGAATAGAGAGACATTTGCTTTTGAATATAGAGTAAAAGCTAGCATGTCAGACTAGAAACTCTTTGCAAAGTTTTCCTCCCAGAATTAGCACAGCACTTTGAAAACGTGTCATAGGCCTGGGGACTCTCTTACGATCTTAGAGGGTACTGGGATGGAGGTAGAATTCAAGGTTTTGATTCCGGTTCAGGTGCTACGGGCACAAAGTACATTTCGGCACATTAAAAGGACAGTGCTTAGGGGACTCTGCGTGCGTTACAAAGTAGATGTGTTCAAAGGGACCTCCGGATGATTGCATGTCCATGATTACATTGCATTTTATTTTAGTGCTCATCTTGCTGGCTCTCTCTATCCTTCGCCCACTTTGAGGAAGCGAGCAGTCATGGAGGGGGGAGCCCCCTGCAGCGAGGAACTGTGGGAGGCCTCCAAGAGCTGAGGCCCGCATCCAGGCAGCAAGAAAATGAGGCGGATTCAAGGAGTTGAGTTCTGCCAACAACTACATGGGATTGGAAGTAGCTCCTTCCGCAGCTGAGTCGAGGGTGAGAGCACAACTCTGGCTGACACCTCGTTTGCCACCTTGTGAAGCCAGCTGCTCCATGCCTCTACTCCCAACTCACAGAAACTGTGACAATAAATGGGAGCTCTTTCGGGCTGCCAAGTTTGTGGAAATGCTGCTGGATGGCAACAAAAAACTGATATATTCTACTTCTTCTTATGGTGGAATAACTGTCAGTCAGGGGTGTCAGAGGAAGTCCGTGAAAAGTCAGATGAGCAGACAGGAGCATATATACCTCGAGTCGCAGAATGAGGATCTAACTCAGACCAGGACCTATTCAGTGCAGAGACCGTGAGAAGGCGAGACATTGGAAGGTCCGGAGCTACAGAGCTTTCACGCCCTCAGAGACCAGACAATACTCTGCAGGATGTTCTCAGCATGCTTTGAGACGACATTGGAAGAAGTCCATTTCCCACATAGTTCTTATTAGACCAAAAAGATACCTTTAAAAATTAACCATCATGCAAATGTAGAAAGCGTTGGTACATCTTTCTCATTCCTTGCAACAAAGGACAGACAGGAAAAACAGAGGTTCAAAGTCGTTATTTTTCTTTGTTAGCGGCATTACGTGATGTGGGGAATTGAAAGTTAAGAGGGAAGAGAAAATTACTTAAAGCGACTTCTTTTCACCCTACTTTGTTTTCTGCCTCTGGAGCATGAATGCTCTAGGTTCGTGGTACTGCCAGGAGCACGGGGTCCTTTGGAGCAACCCATTATAGCTTGAAGGGGCTCTCAACAGCCACCAGCAACAAGGAGAGAGAGGGCGGAGGCCGAGAGAGCCCCTCATCTCGCATCACCCCACACCCCCAGGGTATACAACAGATAGCCCGGCTTCTCTCCTGGCCCGAGGGAAGATGTGTTACAGAGCTTGATGGCATTCAACTTCCAAAGGAGGACCTGGACCTTTGGTTTGTAAAGAGACCTCTACTCTGCTTGGAGAAGATCAAGCTGGATGTAATGGGAGGGAGAGTCGAGGGACCTGACCCAGATCGCCTTCGGTCAGAAGCAGTGCTGAAGATTGGGACGAGCCCTGCTAGCTCTTTGGAAGAGGCACATAACCGTTTGGAGCCTCATTTGGAAACCAAAGTACAGTCTCTCGCTCTAGGTCTCCATGTTTCATGGTAGCTTGAACTGACTGGAAAGGATGGTTTGAGTGGGGAGTAGAGAAGCATCGTAAAGTTGAATCTGCTAAGGCAGAATCCACTGGGTTGGAAGAGTGATCTGTGGGTGGGGGTTGAGGGTGGACCCCGTGCTTCGAGTCCAAGGGCCCTGCGAGCCAGGGGTGCAGAGCTATCCTACGTGTCCTTGGACACACAAGGACCGCTCACTCAAGTCGCCCCAGGAAGGGCCCACACCGCCTCCCAAATGATTTTAACCTCTGCTGAAAACCCTTCTTTTATTCAATGAACACCAGCCTGGCTAAAAAGTGACAACTTTCCAAGAGGAGTAAGGCAAGGTGTTTTGGGGTTTGTTTTGCTTGTTTTGTTTTCACATATTACCCAGAAGTCCCGGACATTTTTGGTATTTTATGAAGAATTCTCTCAGCATTTAATTCTAAACAACATAATGTTCACTAACATTTAGCAGCTTTAAGGAGTGGTTGGAATGAAACGCCATTTTAAAGCAAACCCAAAGTACTGCACTTTGTGTATCAGAAGGGTTGCACACAGTCATTTCGAGATACAGTCGCAAGTTCGTTTTTCCAACACTGACATTGGTCTGGCCACAAATTTACCTGATTTTCCACCTCTTATATGGCCCATAGGCATTTTGCCTTCTGAGGTAAGCTTCCAGAATAAAGCTGACTTATCTACAAGGGCATCTGAACATCTCCTTTAGCCTCATTGTGATAATACTTTACTGAAAACTTAGAAGAGAGGAACTGGAGTCTGAAATGAACTGAGTCCCCCAGATCTATGACTTCTGTTAATGCCCACTGCTAATTCCCCTTCAGGTGGTCCCAGAACAACCGGGAGGAAGCAGCAAACTTTGTTGCTGGTTTGGGATGGAAAAAGAAAGATTCCTATTGGGCTGGGCTTCCCTCTATATATTTCTGAAAGACTACCAACTACTCAGGTCTGGCTTTTCTGAGAACCCAACCTCGTGCATTATTACACCCCAGGCCTCCAGGGAATGTTTCCACGGTTCAGTGGAGCAAGTGAAAGAAAAGAAAGAGGCCAGCAATTACAAACGGATCGTGAATCATTTCCTGCAGCATAATAAGACTTCTGGAGTCCCCAGAGGGCCTCTCTAGAGAGGCAGTCCAAAGTCCCAGAGAAACGACTCTGTTTCTGGTTTATCCCTTCCATAGAATATTATGAAGAAGGTAGTAGGAGCGTGTTCAACTTCAGGGAAAGCTATTCATTAAGCGATGTTAATTATAAGCCTTTACCTGTAGGTTTGGATAGCAAAGGTACAAATAAAACAGAAAGTCCTAGAGGATGTATACCAAAGTAGTAGCAATGGTTATTTCCAGATTGAGATAGGAGTCTTCTTCTGTTCTCTTCCTCCCTTCCTCCTTCGTTTCTTTCCCCTCTCTTTTGGAATTTTCTCAATATTCCACAATCAGCAGTTACAATTTTTGGCAATGTCAAAAATGTTCAATGAGTTCTCTGGGTGCAACTAAGTGGGTGTTCAGACCTTGAAAGCCTCTTCCTGCTCCCAGGTTGGATGACAGACAGCATGGCCTCTGTGACTTGCCGCTCTACTGCTCTGCTATAGAGAAGAGAACGTTCAAGATAAGTCCTGGAGTTGAATCATGGTGCCGGTACCTATTATCCAAGTGACTTTCAGAAATGTGGTTACTCAAGGACCCTCCGATTCCCTGTTTATAATTTTACTTATGCTCAAGCGCTGTGGTCAAATGAGGGAATCATCTGCTAGGCGGCCAAGTAGGCTAGCAAATGCCAAAGAATGTGGCAACTATCAATGTTGTCCTGTTGTGACCTCTTACCCTCATCTCCTCGCTGTCCTCACAGGAATACAAGTCAAGAGGACCCAAGCCATGTGGTAAGGAAGAATCCTTACGAGTGGGTTCAGGGCATGGGGAGGTGTTAATCATTCATTTGGACATTCTGTTGAGCCTCAGGCTCTTGGTTTTGTTTGGCTCAGGTCGTGATCTCGGGGTGGTGGGATCGAGCCCTTGCATGGGCTCTGTGCTCAGCAGAGTCTGCTCGTCCCTCTCCTTCCCCCCTGCCCATCCCCTAGCTCATGTGCACTCTCTCTCTCAAATAAATAAAAATCTTAAAAAATAAATAAATTCTCCTAGTTGTCTTCAACGTCTTTTTCCCAAGCCCGTATTTAATCAAAAAGGCTTTCAGAAACACTATCTGTGAAACATGAGCAAAGTGGTACGGAAAGGGAAGACTGTCTCTGAGGTATCCGAGACGTAGCCAAATGTAGCCACTGGCTACAGTGATTGAGAATAACAGCAGCAGGAGCCAAGCCGCTCATCAAAAGCCAGATTCTCTGAAAATCCCCAGGATGGCCCTGTGTGAAACTGGTCTTCTGCCTGGGGTTAGGCAGGACACAACCATATTAATAAAAATTGCAACCCAGAATTGCCTTTTGACAGTGAAGTAGTGACCCCAATAAAGAATATTAACATAAATGAATAAGCTTCACTGTGAAAGGGAAAAATACATAGACGCATCTTGCTTGTTTTTCATATGTCCGTTCCGTGCTTTCTCCTGATGCGGAGACAAGTTCTTTTATACTTGGCAGCTATTGATAGAAGCCCCGAAAACGTGTTCAAGGGCAGGTAAGAAGTATAGTGTCCACCTACTTGACCACACAGACAAATGTTGGCAGCCCTGAGGATTTTATGTTTTTTTAAAGAAAAATTACAGAAATTGTGCAATAAAAACTCCTACATCCTTCACCTAGGTGCACCAGATGTCAACATTTGGCCTCATTTGCTTTCTCACTCTACGCTTTCATATATTTACTGTGGCTGAACCATTAGAGCGGAAGTTGTGAATCTTATTGTTTATGAGTTCTCCTTCATTAACCTGAAATTGGTTCCCCAAAAGGCTAAAAAAAAAAAAAAAACCATTTTGGAGTTTTCAGCAGCATGTGAAACTTCTTCATTCAACTTTTCGAACAGCTGGTAGAAGATCTCTTTAAAATGGTGCTTTTCGGTTCAAAGCCTGGCCCTGCCCCTTAATATACCCTAAAAAAAGTCACTTAATCTTTCTCAAACTCCGCGTCTTCATCTGTTGCAGGCAGTAATTGTATCTATATCCTTGGGTTGCAATGAGGATTCAGTTAAACAGCATGGAAAATGCTTTATAAACTGTACGTTTTCTGTGTGAGCGCAAATATTATTATTCACAATACCAATGGAATAACACTAACTCAGGTTCTCCTAATTCGGAATTAGCCCTAAAGCCATATTGAACCTTTTTAGGGATTTGATGGTGTCCGCAGCAGAGCAGGTGTCTGCAGGTACTCAACAAACCATTAGTGAAGGCCAGGAGCCTCTGTGCATCGCCCTCAGCCTGAGCTCCCATCTCCAAAGCAGTGGTTCTCACTCAGGAGTCGGCATCCGAATCCCTGGGGGGCCATCCAAACCCAGACTGCGGGGGCCCCGCCCCTGGCATTTGACTCAGTAGATCCGGAGCGGGCCTGGGAATCTGCCTTCCTAACAAGTTTCCTGGTGATGCTGAAGCTGCTGGTTCCTGAAACTTTGAGAACCCCCGGCTGTGAATGGCGTGGCAAAACTGGGCAGGTAAGTTCCCAGGGCTTTGCATGTGGCTGAAAGCAACACTCTATATAAAAAAGCTTGATTCTCTCCAGTCGTGCTTCAAAACACTTAATGAATACTCAAACCACTCAGGGATTCTTGTGATACATGGATTTTGCTTCATTAGGTTTGGGGTGGGCTCATGATTCTGTTCCTGAAAGCACACAGGTGAAGCTTTTGCAGCTGGTCTGCTGACTAAGCTTTGAGAAACAAGGCTGACAAGCACAGCTCATGGCTATGCATTTGATTGCTGCTAACGAAAAAGGCTGTTCCCTATTTATTCCTAAATATCCCAAACTTCCTGCTTCCGGCCAGTGTTCAGCTTACTTGGATGGTGAGTTCAACCCTGCAAGAACCGAGGTATGTTTAGTTGTTCTAATTACATTACTTGATAATTAGATTTAAATGGGCTTACAAAAGTACATATGATGCAAAAAAGGGAAAAGTTTCTGCTCTGCATTAGTGGCTCTTGCCAACCCAAGGGAAAAAAAACGCCTTCACGAGAGGAGTACTATTGGCCCATCATTTACAATGCCTGCTGAATTAAATCATCACCCTCTCGCTTAACTTTACATTTAAAAAAAGTAATCCCTCAAATTTTGCATTTTTTTGAGAGTTCATGAACATTTTATAATACTTTCTATTTGGGCATACACCATTTTTTAATGTACTTATTGACTGGTTGCTAACATGAACTCAAACAAGTATGCAGTTGTCTTTATACCACAGCCAGTCAGGATTTAAGACAGTCACCATCCTTAAGTCTTAACCTTCAGAGAACAATACCTCCAGGAGGTTGGTCTGAAGACACTCAGATTCCACCATTTTTTAGGTGTTCCATAGTTATGCAGTAGAGGCAATGCAGTGACTTTCAAGTTTTTTCTGAAATCATTATGTGGCTCTTTCCAAAAAGGTTTTTCTCCTCATTCGCAGTAAATGAACACACATCCTTCACAAACCCGCTTCAGCCTCTCTTGTACAACTGGTTCAGCCTGCGCACAGTCCAGGGACTAGCTCTTATTTCCAGCATGGAAATGGTCTCGCCTTGTGCGACCCCACAGCCCGGCTGAATCCCTCAAAGCCAGTCACACTCACCTATTCCTAGTGGGCCTTTGGGAGGCTGGACCGTGCACCATGGGCGGGGTCCCCCCAAATTTTGCATTTTTGATTGGTGAGGGATGGAAGCAGAAGAATTATTTCAGGGGTAGAGCTACTAAAGTTGGTCAATGATGTAGGTACATCAAAGTAAGTTTTAGGGACATGGCAGACTTTAAGGATTAATGGCCTTGATAAGATATTGCTTCCATTCAGAGAAAAGGTGATTAGCAATGGGGAGTAGGTTTGGGGAGGATTAATAAATGAACTATACCTAATACGATTGGACTTGGTAAATTTGGGGCTCCTTGGATTTTTCCAGTAGTAGATTGCAAATATGGAAGCGTGGCTCATGGAAGCCAAGGGAGAAGACTTCAAGGAAGTGGGTGCAGCAGTAACCATTGTCACGTGCTTCCTGGTGTAATGATATGTGTGGGTTGAGTGATGAAATATACACAATGATGTTCTATAGAACAGTGATGTTAAAAGTCAGAGTTAAGGCGTGAGATGGTAGTGGGAGTAAGGCACTGGAGGACTGGTCTCCTGGAAGGCACTCTTTCTAGAAGAGTCAAAAATGGAAAAGAGTAAGGAAGTTAAATCTCAAGACGACACACCAGAATCACCTGGAGAGTTTGTTATTAACTTAGATTGCTGGGCTCCCCCCAGAGCTCCTGAATCTTGGTTCAGATGTGGAGTCTGAGAATCTGTGATTCTAATATGTTCCCAGTACTGATGCTGCTAGGTCCGTGGGGACTGCTGTTTGGAAATCATTGATTTAGAATTATTGATTTAGATCAGGCTTTTGCAACTTTGAGCAGTTGACATTTTAGGGCCAGATAATTCTTTGTTGTGTGGAGTTGTCATATGCTTTCTAGGGTGTTTAACAACATATCTGGCCTCTACCCACTACATGCAAGTAGCACCCCCAATTTGTGACAACTAAAAAGGTTTCCAGGTACTACCAAATTATCCCCCAAGGGTCAAAATTGCCCCCAGTTGGGAACCACTGCTTTAGATAATTTAACACATCTGAAAGACACTGTCTGTGGGTAAATCCAGAATATCTGAGGGAGTTTGGTCTGAAAAATAAAGATAGGCATGAGACAATGGAACAGAGCCTCTGGTATAGTACTCTGTGCTCTTTGAAATTAAATTCCAGATTATGAGTGAGAGCTCAATTATCAGCTTTTGGTGAATTAACCCCAGAAAATCAACTTGGAACTAATCTCCACTATAATTCCAAGTTATTGTCAGGTTTCTGCCTCCTGGAGCCCTGAAAATCCTATCTAGTAAATCATCCTCAATTCATGAATGTGGCTGTGTCTTCTAAAATATAGGCTTCCTGGATCCCTGCCTCAACTTTATTTAAGTGCACTCAGTTATGACTTCCTTATTCTGAAGGCCCTACCATTTGTTCGACAGACCAATATTCTGCACCAGGTTAGTGAATTTAAATAGTCCATGCCCAGAAATGTTTTCTTTTGTTTCTTATTTGTGTCATATGGGCAACATATGATTTATTCTTGCTTTTTTATCCAGTCAATCTCTTCCTTTTGACTGGGGTGTTTACACTATTTATATATAATAAGATTATTGTTAGAGGTTGGTTAAATTTACCAACTTGCTCTTTCCTCTCCATTTGTCTCTTCTGTTTGTTGTTCTTTCTCCCTTTTTCTGCTACAGTATTTGAAAATTAAAACAAATATTAAGAAGAAGCATACCTGGTATAAAATTACCCATTTTGAAGTGAGCAATTCAGATGCATTTACTACACACACAATGTTTTATAGTCACTACCTCTGTGTGGTTCCAAAACATTTTAATCATCCCAAATAAATCCTTTACCCATTAAGTAGTTATTCTCCCTTTCCCCTCTGTCAACCTCCAATTTACTGTCTGTTTCCATTGATTTACCTATTCTGGACATATAAAGTGGAATAATAGAATATGTGAACTTTTGTATCTGACTCCTTTCACTTCACATAATGTTTTTGAGTTTCATCAACACTGTAGCATTCCATTTAATGACTGAACAATATTCTGTACATGGATGCACCCTAATTTGCTTATCTTTTGTGATTGAACGTTGTGGCTCTTTTTACCTTTTGCCTATTAGTGAATATGAAAATTTGTGTAAAGTATTTGCTTAAATATCTGTTTTCAATACTTTGAGTATATATGCAGAAGTGGAATTTCTGCATCACAGAGTGATTCTGTCTTTAACTTTTTGAGGACCTGCCAAACTGTTTTCCACAGTGGTTGTACCATTTACATTTACACAAGCAACAACCAGTTTCCCTATATCTTCATCAACATCTAACTTTCCATTTTCTTGATTACCCTTATTTAGTGAGTGGGAAGTGATACCACATTGTGGTTTTAATGTGCATTTTCTGAATGACTAATTGGGATACTGTGATTTATAATATATTTTGGTCTTCCTTCTGTTCTGGCACAGAGCTCCTAAAATGCTTGAAAATTCTTAATGAGAGCGATAAAGGTATCTTTTGTTACTGAGATGACTTTTGGATCACATCTGAGGATAAGGGCTGGTTGCCAGGAGAACCAACAGTGTAATTAGAGGGTTGGAATATTCCTTAGGTCTCATCCCCCTGATCTCCAGGGAGGGGAGAAGGGTGGAGGTTGAAACAATCACCAATGGCCAATGATTTAATCAAGTTCCCCATGTAATGAAGCCTTCATAAAAACCCTAGAGTACTGAATCTGGAGAGCTTCCAGTTTGGTGACCATATAGAGGTGTCAGGAGGGTGGCAAGCCTGAGAGGGAGGGCAAAGAAGCTTCATATCCTTTCCCCACACCCTCCCCATGCATTTCTTCCATCTAGTTGTTTTTAAGTTATGTCCTTTTATAATGAACTGGTGAACCTATAAGTAAAATGTTTCTTTGAGTTTTTTGAGTTGCTCCAGAAAATTAATCAAAGCCCAGGAGGGGATTAAGAGGACTTCTGATTTATAGCCAGTTAGTCAGAAGCACAGGTAATGGCCTGGGCTTGCAACTTGTGTCTGGCACAGGTTGGGAGGGGAGTCTTGTAAGACTGAACACTTAACCTGTGGAATCCGATGTTTTCTCTGGATAGATAGGGTCAGAATAAAGTTGAATTCTTGGACACCCTGCTGGTCTCCTAGAATTGTTTGTTGGTGTGGGGAACACCTCCCCGCCAGCCCCTGCCACACACACATTGGAAATTAAGTCTCAGAAGACCAAAAGACTAAATATGCTGAGCACTTTCTCATGTGCTTATTGGTATTCATATGGATATTTGTTTTGTTTCATTTTAGAAATGTTTATTAAAATCCATTACCCATTTCTTAATTGGGTTGTTTGTCTTCTTTACGTATTCAGGATACTAGACCCTTTAAACAATTAGCAAATATTTTTTCCATTCTGTGAGTTGTTTTTTCACTCTCTTGATTCTATCATTTAAGGTATAAAATGTTTTAGAATCATGAAGTCCATTTAATCCATTTTTCTTTTATTATTCAAGCTTTTGATGTCATAGCTAAGAATTTATTGCTTCATATGAAGATCATGAAAATTTACTTGTATATTTTGAGTTTTATGGTTTTATCTCTCTCATTTAGGTAATTGATCATGTTTTAGTTAATTTTTGTAATGGTGTGAGTTATGAATCCACCTTCATTCTTTCGCATGTCTATATCCTGTTGTCCTAGCACCATTTATTGAAAAGACTATTCCTTCCCCTTTGAATGGTCTTAGAACCCTGGTCAAAAAGTAGTTGACCATAGCTATGGATTCACTTCTGGACTCTGTTTTGTTCCATCAGTCCATATGTCTGTCCTTATGCTAGTACCATGCTGTTTTGATTACTGTGGCTTTGTAATAAGTTTTGAAAATGGGAAGTGTGAATCTTCCAACTTTGTTTTCATATTCAGGATCATTTTGCCTATTCAGGATTCCTTTAAATTTTTTATCAATTTGAGCATTGGTATTCCAATTTCTCCAGAAAAAGTCACTGGAATTGTGACCGGGATTGTACTGAACATACAGATCACTTTTTGTAGTACTGCCATCTTAAAAATATGTTTTTAAATCCATAAACATAAGATGTCGTTTTATTTATTTAGGTCTTATATTCTTTCAGCAATGTTTTGTAATTTCCTATATACAACTTTTACCTCCTTGGTTAAATTTATTCTTAGCTATTTTATTCTTTTGGATGCCATTATAAATAAAATTTTTTTAAAGTTTTCTTTTCATCTTGTTCATAGCTGATGCTTAAAATATCAACTGAGTTTTCAGTGTTAATCTTGTGGCCTGCAAATTTGCTGAATTTGTTTGCCAGCTTTAGTAGCCTTCCTACAGATTCATAGGGTTTTCTGTTTAGAGGATCATATCCTCTACAAATACAGGTAGTTTTACATCTTCCTTTTCAATTTTCATTTCAATTACATTTCCTTTTCAATTTCAATTCTTTGTCTATTTGCTTTAGCTAGAACATCCAGGGAAGTGTTGAATGTTTGATTTACTTATTTTAAATCACCTTTGCATTCCTGACAAAATTCCTGACATAAATCCCCGTCATGATGTATAATTGTATAATCTTTTTAATGTGTTATTGGATTTGAGTTACTAGTATTTTGTTGAGAATACTTGCATCTATACGGGATACAGATATTTTCTTGTGATATCTTTATCTAGTTTTCATATCAGAGTGTTATTGGCCTTATAGAATGAGTTAGGAAGTGTTCCTTAATTTTCTATTTCTAGGAAGAGTTTGAGAAGATTTCATGTCAATTATTTAAATTTGGATAGATTTCACCAGTGAAGACATTTGCTACTGGACTTTTCTTTGCTAGGAGGCAAAGTAAAGTTTTCTTGTCCTAAGTCTGATGAGATTTTCTTTCTTTTCTTGAATTCTTTTTGGTAATTTGTTTGTTTGTAGAAATGGGTCCGTTTCATCTAGGTTATCTAATTTGTTGTCATACAATTGTTTATAGTATTCTCTTATCATCTTTTTTATTTCTGTAAGGTTGGTGTAATATCCCACTTTCATTCCTAACTTTAGTTGTGTCTTCTTTCTTTTTTTTTTCTTTGTTAGTCTAGCTAACTGTTCTTAAATTTGGGGTTTTTTAATGTTTTTTGTTGATTCTGCATGTTTTTATTTTGTATTTCATTTATCTTTGCTTGAATCTTTATTTTCCTTATGCTAGTTTTTGAGTTTAATTTGCACTTGTTTTTCTAGTTTCTTCATGTAAATTGATTTGAGATCTTCTCTTTTAGTATTTACTGGTGTATACTGCAATAAGTCCCTCTGAACATTGCCTTTGCTGTGTCCCATGTTCATGAAAGGGAAGACTTAATATTGTTAAAATGGCAATAATCTCCAAATTATTCTATTTACTGTTCCTACAGAATGGGTTAAGGAGTGCTTCCCTTTCCAATTAAGACTTTATAAAGATTTGGTGTTAATTCCTCTTAAACATTTGGTAGACTTCACCACTGAAGCTAATTTGGGCATTGAGTTTTCTGTTGTGGAAAATTTTTAATTAGTTCAATCTATTTACTTGCAATTCTGGTTTTCTATTTCTTTTTGATTCAATTTCTGTAGTTTGTATCTAAGACTCTGTGTGTATGATCTAGGTTATCTTATTTGTTGGTATAAAATAGTTCAGAGTATTCTCTTCTAATCTTTTGTACTTCTGTAAGGTCAGTGATATGTCCCCTCTTTCATTTTGATTCTATTAAGTCTTTTTTTTTTCTTGTTAAGTCTAGGTAAATGTTCATAAATTCTGTTCATCTTTTGAAAGAACCAACTTTTAGTTCCATTGATTTTCTATATTTTTCTGTTCAATTTTGTCTACTCGAATCTTTATTTTCTTTCTTCTGCTTATTGTGATTTAATTTGCTCTTCTAATTTTATAAGGTTGAAGTTTATATTATTGATTTGATATCATCTTTTTAATATATTTAATATATTTAATATTTTATAATAATATATTATATATTATATGTAATTATATTATATATTATATAAATTTATATTGTGTTATAATATATAATAAAAATAAAATTTTTAATATATTGAATATGAAATAAATATTCTATTTACAAACAAAAATGTCCCTATATGCAGTGCTTTAGCTGTCACCCATAAGTTTGGGCATATTTTGTTTTCATTTTTATCAATCTCAAAATACTAATTTTTCCATGGTTTCTTCTTTCAGCCATTGATTATGATCATGTTGTTTAATTTCCATATATTTGTAAATTTCCTTGTTACTGATTTGTAATTTCATTTCATTGTCATTGAATACCATATTTTGTATAACTTCACTATTTTTACATTTATTGATATTGTTTTATAGCTAACTTATGGTTTGCCAACATCTCTGTGCACTTGAGAAAAATGTATATTCTTGTGTTTATTGGGCAGAGTGTTCTACGGATGTATGTTAGGTCTGGTTGGTTTATAGAATTTTTCAAATTTTCTAGTTCCTTGTTGATCTTAAGTCTAGCTGTTTTATCCTTATTGATGGTTTATCCTTCTGTTCCTCAGACTGGATGATTGCAACTGACCCCTTTTCAATTTGATTCTCCTACCAGCTCAGATCTGCTGTTGAATATTTTAGTGAATTTTTCATTTTAGTAATAGTACTTATTATATTCAGAATTTCTGTTCTTTTAAAATATTTGTCTATTTATTGATATTCTCTATTTTTGAGACCCAAATATTTTTTGAAAGAAAAAATATTTAGTCCTTCTAATGGTGAATGTTGACAGAGATACAGGCCCTGTGCTCTTCCATATAAGAGCATTAAGCCCCTTTACTTAAAGTGGGCCCCCGAACTTGGTGGGCATCACCTGGGAGCTGGTTAGAAATACAGAATCTCAAGTCCCACTCCTGATACACTGAATCAGAAGCTGAATTTTAACAAGACCTTTAAGTGATTCCTGTGCACATCAGAGTTTGAAAGTCTTGGAACCCACCATGCTTTCAGAACCTTTGAGGTACCACATACTATTTTTCAGAGTGGTAATTTTGCATTTATTTTATATAACTGGATAAATGTCCATCTTCCTCTCTAGATTGCAACCCCACAAAGGGAACTCTGCTTACCATTGTATACCAGAGTCATGCACATAGTTAAGTGCTACAAAATCTGTCAAGGAAATCAGTGAACTGGACCCTGGAATCTCATACGTATCTGCTTCTTCCAACCCCCAATCTCAAGTAGGTTTCAAAAGAGGTTTATCTTCTTAGTTAACATACTCAGAAAACCTGAGTTTTCTTGGATTTCCTAAGGATCATTAGGAAACATCTCTGAGATAAGGAGACCAGTTTTCCTTTACCTTTTGCTTAAAGTATTTATTTAGCTAAAATTTGACTTTCCCAGCTGATAAGTGTTCTCTATAAGAAAGAAGCCACTGAGCATATTTTTTATAATTCTGTAGGAGAACAATTTTTTTTACTTATAGAAGTATAGTTGAAACACAATGTGATATTAGCTTCAGATGTACAACAGTGATTTTTGACAATTCTCTATTATGCTATGCTCATCACAAGTGTACCTGCCATCTGTCACCATACAACATTATTACAATACCATTGACTATATTCCCTATGTTATACCTTTCACCCTCATGATTTGTTCATTCTGTAACTGGAAGTCTGTGTCTCCCACTCTCCTTCACCCACCTTGCCCTTGCCTTTTCTCTGGCAACCATCACTTCTCTGTATTTATGGGTCTGGTCCTGCTTTTTGGTTATTCACTTGTTTTTCAGAGTCCACATATAAGTGAAATCATTGTATTTGTCTCTTATTTCACTTACCATAATACCCTCTAGGTTCATGCATGTTGTTTTAAATGACAAGATCTTGTTATGGCTCAGCAGTATTCCACTATACATATGTGTGTATGTGTATACACACAACACATCTTTATCCATTCATCTATCCATGGACACCTGGGTTACTTGCACATCTTGGCTATTATAAATAATGCTGCAATAAACATAGGGGTGCACTTATCTGCCACCCTATGTCTTTTTTATTGGAGCATTTAGACCATTTACATTGAAAGTAATTATTTATAGGTATTATAACAATTTTGTTCATTGTTTTCTGGTTGTTTCTATAGTTCTCCTCTTTTCCTTTCTTCTCTATTCTTTCTCATGATCGAGTTTCTGTAGTGTTATGCTTGGCTTTTTTTCTACTTTTGTGTATCTATGATAGGTGTTGGGTTTGTGGTTACCATGCTGTTCATATATAGATAAATAGCATCCCAAGTATATTGCAGTCTATATTCAGTTGGTCACTTAAATTCAAACACATTCCAAAAATTTTTTCTATTCCCTCCTCCATGTTTTATATGCATGTTATATTTTATATCTTTTTATTCATAATTTTCTTACATCTATTTATGGCCTTTTCCACTTAAAGATCTCCCTTTATTTCTTGTAAGGTCAGCTTAGTGGTGATGAACTTCTTTAACTTTTATTTTTCTAGCAAACTCTTTCTCTCTCCTTCAATTCTTTATGGTAACCAAGAATATTCTTGGTTATAGGTTTTTTCCTCTCAGCGTTTGAGTATATCATGCCACTTTCTTTTGGCCCACAAAGTTTCTGCTGAAAAATCAGCTGATAGCCTCATGGCATTTCCCTTGTAACTTTTTGCTTCTCTCTTGCTACTTTTGAAACTCTATTATCTTGGATATTTTAATTATTATGTATTGTGGTGTGGACCTCTTTAGGTTCATCTTGGTTGGAACTCTGTGCTTCCTGAAACCGGATGTCCATTTCCTTCCCCAGGTTAAGGAAGTTTTCAGCTGTTATTTCTTCAAATAAGTTTCTGGCCCTTCTCGTCTGTCTCTTCTTCTGGGACCCCTCCAGTGCAAATGTTCATTCTTCTGATATGGTCCAGGAGATCCCTTAACCTTATCCTTATTTTAAAAATTCATTTTTCAAAAAAAAAAAAAAATTCTTTTTTCTTTTTGCTGTTCAGCTTGCTTGCTTTCCATTACCCTGTATTCCAGAACACTCTTCTGCATTTGCTAATCTACTGTTGATTCCCTCTAGTGTATTTTTCATTCAATTATTGTATTGTTCAACTTCAGTTTTTTACATTTTGTATCTTTGTTGAAATTCTGAGTTCTTCCACTCTTTAGTCCAGTGAGCATCTTTATGATCATTACTTTATACTCTTTATCTGGTATATGGCTTATCTCCATTTCATTTACTTTGGGTGGGGGTTGTCTTGTTTTTTCATTTGGACCGTATTCCTCTCTCTCCACATTTTGCTTGACTTTCTGTGTTTATTTCTATAAATAGGGCAGAACAGCTACTTCTAAACTTGAAGGATTGATTTGTGTATTGTCATCCCCTATGTAGACTATGTATGCTTGATAAGTTAGGTTTGCTAGAACAGTGGCTGGCATGGGCTGGGAGGTCCCAGGGCACTCTGTGCTGGAGCTCCCCAAAGGGAATGGCCAGAGCTGAAGTGGGCATGGGTTGGGGGATGTCCCAGGGTTCTCCACACAGAGGGCATGTTGGCAGGACAGCAGAAGCTGAAGTGGATGCAAGCCAGTGTGGTTTGAGGCTTTCTGCAGAGAG
The DNA here is from genome assembly GCF_002288905.1 of Enhydra lutris kenyoni. Lineage (NCBI taxonomy): Eukaryota > Metazoa > Chordata > Mammalia > Carnivora > Mustelidae > Enhydra > Enhydra lutris. The sequence goes on from NW_019154087.1 coordinate 24,520,881, forward strand.
AGCTCCCTGCATGGCAGCTGAAGCTGAGGTGCAGTGTGGGCCATAGGGTCCTGGGATGCTCCACACATGGGACACCCTAGCAAGTTAACTGGAGCTGAAGTGGTATAGGCCTGGAGTGTTCTGGGGTACATTTTACCTGTTACTTTGGTGAGACAGCTGGAGCTGTAGTGAATGCTGACCAGGGATGTCCTATTGGATGCTGTGCTGCACTGGGGCTGCCTTGGTGTGGAGCTTCGGGGGCTGGTGTAGGCTAGGGGCCCAGGGCTCCTGATGTGGGAAGCTGGCTTGCACACCTGAACTCCTTTCATCCATGCTACCAAGGTGGATGGGGACTGTAAGCCATGGCACTCACCAGCCCCTCTGATCAGTGGAAAGTTCCAACCACTCTCCTATGACTTGGCAGCATTCTAAGGCTAGATCTTTTGTTCTTTTTGTTTTGTTTTTATTTAAATTCCAGTTAACATACAGCATAATACCAGTTTCAGGTGCAAAATTTAGGGATTCAACACTTACATGAAACACCTGGTACTCATCACAAGTGCACTCCTTAATCCCCATCAGCTATTTCACCCATCCTCCCACCCATCTCCCCTCTGGTAACTATCAGCTTGTTCTCTATAGTTAAGGGTCTGTTTTTTAGTTTTCCTCTTTCTTCCCCCGTGATCATGTTTCTTAAATTCCATGTATGAGTGAAATCATATGGTATTTGTCTTCTTCTGACTTATTTCGTTAAGCATAATACTCTTTGTCTCCACCCCTGTCATTGCAACTGGCAAGATTTCATTCTTTTTGATGGCTGAGTAATATTCCTGTGTGTGTGTGTGTATTACCTCTTCTTTATTCATTAGTCAATGGACACTTGGGCTGTTTCCATGACTTGGCTATTGTAGATAATGCTGCTGTAAACATCAGTGTGCATATATCCCTTCAAATTGGTATTTTTGTATTCTTTGGGTAAATCTTTAGTAGTGGAATTACTAGATCATAAGATTGTCCTACTTTTAACTTTTTGAGGGACTTCCATACTGTTCTACAGAGTGGCTGCACCAGTTTGCATTTGCACCAACACTGTAAGAGGGTTCCCCCTTCTCTGCATCCTTGGCTAGGGCTGGATCTTTTGTATACTGTTTTTTTTGTTGTTGTTGTTGTTTTAAGATTTTATTTATTTGACAGAGACACAATGAGAGAGGGAACACAAGCAGGCGGAGTGGGAGAGGGAAAAACAGGCCTCCCAGCGAGCAGGGAGCCGGATGCAGGGCTCAGTCCCAGGACCCTGGAATCATGACCTGAGCTAAGGCAGACACTTAATGACTGAGCCACCCCGGTGCCCCTACCTGTTGCTCTTTTAAACTAGTTTTTCTTCTGTGTCTTGGGACAGGAAAATTTGTTCAGGATCCCTAGTTCTAGCCCTCTCCACTGCAGTTTGCAGTGCCAGAATGGGGAGTTCCTCTCATTATTTTGTCAGGACGACTCACTTTTAATCCTGCGCGATTTCATTAGGTTCGTTTCCTTATAGTTGTTTTCTCCATCAGGAAAGGTTCCTGGAATATGAGTGAACTACTATAAGTTAACAAAACCAACACTAGTAAAAGACTTTTCGCTTAGCATTCATATATATTTATTCAGCTGATCCTGCCTTCCCATGAAGGGCTAATGTTTGAGGCTAATGTTTAGAGCCCTTCTCTGGGCGTGCTGATAAAAAGGTCTCCCCTATTTCATAGCCTAGAACGCATCCTGGTGTGGGCAGCAGTTTTGCTCCCAGTTTTCCAAGAAGTAAAAGATGACGTTTGTGAAACTTCAAGCTACTCTAATATTCTCCCAATCAAAAACAAAACAAAATGCTAAACAATAACTGACAAGAGGGTATCATTAACAGTGCTTTTATTTACAAAGAATTATTTTTATTTGGCTGTTTGGAAAACCACTAACATTTTTCACTTTAGAAAACATTAAATAATAAACAAGATGTTATACAGTACTTTGGATAACTTCTGTCAACTTAGTGCAATGTCGTATTGGCACCTAAAAGTGACATTTTCCATGATTTCCCCCTTTTCTTTTCAGTTGTGCAGTTATAGGACCACAAAGGCAATGAATCATTAAAAATGGATCGAAAGCCCTGTTAGCCTGGCCCCTACTCAAAAGCTCGAAGGCTCGCTGCTTTACATACTGCTCCAGTCCTGCCTCCACCACGTTAAATGACAAAAGATATTCTGTTATAACTACTTCTCAAGCCCCCTCCCCCAACCCAAAAAAACCATTTTGTGGAACTTGGGAGATTCCAATTGACAAGAGAAAGTGAATTACAGTGGTTCGGTGAAACAAGGATCCGGACAGTAATGTCGAGCAGGGGGCTCTTTCCCAGGGGCCAGGTTAAGTTGTCACACACACTGCAGAGAGAATGCACCAGATAAAAACCTCTAAATCTCTGTTCTTCACTATGGTCTTTTTGAAAACTTGAAATATCCTCCACTGAGCAAGTGAAAGGGTTATACCTTTACCATGATCAAAAAAAAAAAAAAGAATCCTACCACATGAGGATATTATTAAGATACTAAAATAATGTCCATCATACTCTATTAAGAATACAAGTTTGTTGTGTTTTTGTTTTTCCTGTTTGGATCCTGCTAGGTTTGTCATAGTGAGATCTTTAGTGAGCTCTGCACTTGGTGGGCTTTTCCCCTTTTGGTTCTCCTCCATTAGGGGTCAAGAGGTAAATGCCTATATTAGACCCTGGCCTCGCCCAAATAACTCAGAAGATTTTCATTACAGGGTAATAGGATCAAAACATCCTTTGGAAGATTCTGTAATCTGTTACTCTGCCTTGACAGAAGAACATCTTTAACCTTCTTAAATAGATTCTTATCTTTTTAAAAAGCCTCAAAAAGAGAAAGAGAAGAGAAAGAGGGAGAGAGAGAGAGACAGTCACTTTTTTTTTTTCTTAAACAAAGGATTCTCATTTAACAATTGTCCCTGCCAGGAAATGCCCCCTCGCACTCCAGTCTAGGCCTGTTTCCTCTCGTTCTATTCTTAGCACATATGGAGAACAGCTGGTCACCATCCTCTCTGTACCAACCATTCATACACTGGAAAACCAGCAATGGTTTGCCCTTCAGTCTTCTCTTCTCCATGCTGGATAATCCCAGTTCCTTTAATTTTTCATCATAGATTTTTTTTTTTCCAACCCTTTAATCATCTTTGTGATTCCTGGCAAAAACAGCAGAAAATATTTTGATTACTTCGTCAGAAATGAAGAAAAGGCTCAGGAGTAAGTTGCCCTAGAAAGGTTGTATATTTTAAAATATTTTTTAACATGAAGGTAAAATATCCAGGGAGGAAATGTAGTGGGGGGGGGGGGAGTGGTCCCTAGATCCTAGAATTCCAATCTTGTTCTCTTGCTCTGACATGTGTGTGAATCCCAACAAAATGCCTCCAAGCACAGGACTTGCCTCCAATCCCGTTCTGACAAGACAGCATGTAAGTCATAATTCAAGACCTAAATATATATGGACTTAAAAATTAGTATGAACATCTGTTCCAACAGAGCTTTCCCCATGCTTCCCCTCAGCCTTCCAGAAACAGAATCTTTTCTCTGAAACAACCAGAACTTTTACAGAGCTTTTTACAGATTACCAAAGAGAGCCAAGTTACTGTAGAAACTGTTGGTTTTAAAGTATAACCTGAAACAGTGAGGGTTTTATATGGTAACTGCAGTTTCCTGTCTACCTGAATGGTTCACTATCCTTTACAGTGATTAGACTCAAGGCCATGAAAACTTCATCCCTCCACTACCACACCTGTCATCTCTTCTGATTTTCTCTTGCTGCCAAAATAAGGTCATGGAACTGGATGACATTTCACTGGGTAGTTTTTAATTCAAGAGATCACAAGCTGCCTTTTCCCTTGCAACTAGAGTCTGTAAATATTAAGAACACATAACTACTTAGTATCAATAGCACATTTACACAAAACACAATACTAACGAGTGATTACATGCCCACTCTACATAATTGTCCTTAAAAAAAAAAATACAGATAACAAGAATAAATGCATCTTGATAGGTTACACACCTTCTTTTATAAAGTGAATGGCAGTAGAAGTCAGAATCCAGGTCAGGCCAGAGCAAACAAGGGAAGGGGAGAAACCAACTTCATAAGCACTTTGTACAACATAGCTTAAAGGAAGTCAATACTACTCATGGTACAACACTGAACAGATTAACAGAGTGGCCATTTGCACGGATTTCTTTTGAAAACGTCTCCCATCATTTGCTACTACTGCAAACGCCTCCTAACTAGGACGGAAGATAGCGCACGCACCAAAGGCCTTCCTAAAAGAGCCACAGGCTGGAAGGTAACACCCAAGCTGGCTTGGATGTGTCTGCAGGGGCCCCGCGTATTTCAAGGAGGGTGTCACCGTTCGCTGGAATTGCACAAAAGCAGGCCACGGGTGTGGGTCCCCCATCAGACTTTCTCCTGACCCACTGACCCGTTCTTCTCCCAGGCCTGATAAGAGGGAGGAGAGGACAGGAGGTGAAGACTGGAAACAGAAAAGAGCAACAGGGGATTCATTGCTAGTTCAGAAGCCGCTTGTGTTCTTCAGAGCAGTGGCCTTTTCTCAGGCTCACATCATCCAATCCGATCTCCCCCGTGTGGCCACGCCTTTTCTCACCTCTGAAGATGACCTGGGGAGAGAACGCACACACCAGTCAAGCTTCCTCTGCCGCTTCCCACCCAACGCTCGTTTCACAGAATAAAGGCAACCATTCCCCCAAAACGAGGAGTGCACTTACTCAACAGAAGGAAAAGACTAGAACATAACCCGTGTCACCTGAGGCTTGCCTTTTGGTAGAAACTCCAATCATCAGTCAACTGGTCATCAGACCACATCATTCAGAAACGGTTACTCTTTTAAAAAAGCCATCCTGGGCGACAGGCTGCTTCCATTTAGGAATGCTTACGAAGTGCACATCATGCCAAAGATGAGCAAGGTTAGGAGTAAAAAAATGAGATGGAATATAGAGGTGTAGGAATCAGAGCCGCAGACCTGGGAGATCGTAATCGCGCAGCCTATCCTAGGCGTCCGCTCTTCCCTCCGTGGCTTGAGCCAGCTTTGTTGCCTAAAATGGAGTCGAACTGAACGCCACAATCCAATCAAAGCGCTGTTTTACTTATATAAACCACAAACGTTTTCTGTATTTTATTTTCTTTAGAGCATCTTTGCTCTTTTAAAAACAGAAACCTTTCTATGCTGTAATTTGAAATGGCTTTATTTTTCCAAACAGTATTTTTTTTTCAAAGAGCAAAACAAATCCAAGACAGATAAAAGCTGTATTGTTGGAGTCTATCCCCTTTAATGCAGTTTCTAGAAACCATACCTATAGTCATAGATGCAGAATCTCCTAATAGCAAGTTTTATGAATATGAGCATAAAGATGCTTTTCTAAATACATTATTTCAGTGGGATGCTACTGACCATTTTATTGCTACCTGTGACTTGATTACTTAAGATCAAATTTATATATGCAATCAAAGCTTTTCCCACATCCTGTCTGAATAGAATAGAACTTCCCAAGCCTATTGTTCTCGGTTTCCACCCAAGGCTGCTTAACTATGATCTCTGAGGCAAAATTAGACTTTAAAGAAATATTTCAAAAAAACAAACAACCAAAAAAAGACGGAACACTTTAGGGTGACTCTGAAAAGTAAAGGCATTGCAGAAAAAGGAAAAGCAGGTACAGTTAAGCTCACCACCTCTGCCCTTTCAAGTTAACTTTTTAATTCCTGAATTTTTTTTTTTCATGAAAAATGGGGCTTTTCACCAGAGTGGGGGGAGTGGTGGTGGTATCGTAGGCGGCAATGAAGAAGGGAAGCAGTGGCAAGGAGGGATTATAAGAAGAGGAGGGGAATGGAGTTCTCCTTCCCAGAAAAACACAAACCTTTGTGCCCCAATGAATGAGGAGAACCAGGCTTCCTCAGATGCAGATCCTAGAGTTCTGTGAAAGGAAAACCTCCCAGGCTCTGTCTCCTTTTCGGTTCTACTTACGCTTTTGACGTCAGCCCCTCGCAAGGTGATGTGTGTGTGCCTCCAGCCACGGCCACCATTCCTGCCCCACAGGGCTGCTCCATGGGCACCGTGTTTTCTCGCAAACACCTGGAGCGCGCCGGAGTGCAGCCCCGTCACCTTGTGCCTGAACGACAGGCACAGGTCCCCTGAATGCATGAGGTGGCCAAGAGGTAGCACCAAGCGAGCGGCTTTTCCCCCTGGGCCTTTGGCTCCCGACACTGTCAGATACTGTCCACCTGGAATGGGAAAAGCAGGGCTGTGTGTTTACGTGCCGACATCCCTTTCCAGCACCGACAGCATCAAGGCAGGTTTACTTGGAATAAACTGCAAACTGAGATCGTCATTTGTAAGAATTCCAGATTTTTTAAGAAAAGTTGGGATTTATGTCTAGGCCTCCCTCAAACTCTATGGATTGTGTTTAGAGAAAATATTTGGCTCATGGAGAGTGCAAATTATGCCCAGGACGCCATGATCAGGAATCCTAATGCGAGGACTATTTCCTGTTGGATATGAGCAGACATACAAAGGCAGACACAAGCTCACCATCTCTCGATCCTCACCAAAGTAGGCTTCTGCCGTCAAGCTGGCTGGCCGGTTGACTCTAGGTTACCAGGGAGAATTTTCTATGGGGATAATTAACCTCTAGGCAGTAGAGCAGACAGTAATCTAAAGGGACACTAGATATGTTTGTTCTTTCTTCTTCTCTTTCTCTCTTTTTTAAAATCTCTAAAGCAAGAAGTTCTCCTTTGAAAAGGTCTATTTGCTATGCTTCTCACACTGGAGTACACCTAGCCCCAAGAAGATGCAGAGGTGTTCTGGAAACCTCTACATCTTCCTGGAGCATTACTTTTATTGTAACTAGTTTCAGACACTTTTACATCAAAACAAATTTATAACATTACATATAATATTAATTTTTTATTACATATACATGTACCCAAAATATGAAGAACAACTTTCACTTTGGACAAGTCACTTGGACGATGTCCTCAGATCCCTATGGCTGCAGAGTTTGTGTCCCCCTATTGTTCGATTAACCGCCACTGCAGTCTGGGAGAGGGGGCAGGGGGTAGTTTAAGCAGCAGTGAAGTGGGGGATGCTGCTTCTCAAGAGAAGGAAAGTTGGGAGTGGTATTTTGAAACTCAGTCCATGTGTAAATGACCTTCCCCCCAGCTATTTTATTAGAGCTAACTGGAAAACACTGTTCTAGCACTGAGTTATCCCTAAGAAATATGTGGTTGGAAGGTTAAACACCTGTACCTGTTTTGGTAGAATCGCTACTTATTTCTCAGTTAAAAGATACACCATCCTTTCTTTCTTAGGCTTTGTATAAAACATGATAATTTGGAGGAGGTCTTATTCTTCAAGTGACTTCTCTAATGAGTCCCCTTTGAGGATTCAAAGGACCAAAGAGGTTTCAAAGGACTAAAGAGGTAATCTGTGTGTACTCTGCCTGCACCAGGCTCGTTAGCCTCTCTACCGTGAGCATTGTTGGCCCTGCTAACAGGTCTTTGAGGGGAACACTCATTTGGCTTGTTTTGCCGCTGCAGAAGCTAAGGCTTGGGGAGGTGAAGACACCCAAGGTGTCACCCTGCCAGTGAGGGGCAGGGTCATGGTTTGAGCTCAGAACTGCCTGACCCCCTAATTCAGCCCTTGTTGCTCTCAGACTGGAATCACTGGTTTACAGGTTTCTGTCCCCCAGGAGACCATGAACTCGTTGAGGTCAGAATGGAAGAGTACATCAAAAACTAATGGTGTACTGTACCGGTGACTAATGTAACATAAAAAAAAACCCAAAAAACCCTCAGCTTTCCCCCCAAACCACCCCATTTTATATCCTAGCACATGGTAGGGCTTTGATGTCATTTGCTGAATAAATAAGGTTCTAAGAATATAGAAAAAAACTGCAGGGCAATAGGTCTTTGAGGCACGTACTTGACTCACCGAAAACACAAAGAATTTCTTATCCTCCTCCCCTACCCTGTGCCCCATCGAACTAATCCAAACAATATTTTGGGCCAAAACCTTTAGATGGGGCTTAAAGGTCTCCCTATAAGTCAGCTTTGAATCATCACAGGTACTTAGGTTAAGACTAAGATATAAGGTATTACAGTTAACCTGAAAGTTTTAAGAAGACAAGGATTACCTTAAGACCCTGCGGAATGTACACTCATATCATTATGCCAGACATGCCTGCAAACAGCCTAATAGACCAAGGCATCCTAATAGCCACATAGTCCTTTTGTATAGATATTTAAAACTAAAATGTAAATCATGATAAATGAGGCTATAACAGCTCTTTCTCTGTGGGCACCAGGTTTTTGTCTTACCATAAAGAAATCTTTCCCTTTGGAATAAAAGGAAATGTTACAAGGATGGAATAGTAGCTAAGGGAAAAACTGACCTAGCACCCCAAATAATTTACCTATTAAATAAAAAATTTAACTTCTGTTCCAAAATACTGGTTTAAATATAGAATTATATTAACTATTTTCATGGTTTTAGTTTAAAGCATCGCAATAGCTGAAGTTTGTTTTTGTAGCATTTATTATTTAACAAAACAAAACAAAACGAAACAAAAAAAGACTTGCCAGAAAGTTAGGTGATAAAATTTAAATGTCCTTATTTTTAACTCTGTACTGGCTGGTGCCTTTACAATTTCAATTTACAAAGAGAACAACATAATGTCTATTACTTTACATGTTAACTGTGTGGTCATAAAAAGGAGGGGGAGTTTTGCAGTGATTTTTTTCTTATATTTTTGGCCCAGCTGAGAAACCAGCCCAGGTAGAACTAAGATCATTATGGTTTGCTGGTATTTATATCTCAAAGAGCTTATAAAAGACAAAAAAATAAGAGATATAATACAGCAATGCCCACTGCAGGAAAAGAGATAAATAGAAAAGCATAAAGAAAATTTAAATATGCATGATCCCAAAAGCCAGAGATAATTACTAATTTTAACATTTGAACTTCTATCTATATCTGTGAATATAAACACGCTAGTATAAACATTTTTTGCAGTGTAATAACTTGTTTTCATTAAATATATCTGTCATTTTTCGATGTCAGACATTTTTCATAGCTCCAAGTATGCCATTAATAATTTAGCCAATTTCTTATTGAAGTTTCCAAATTGTTACTTTTTAATTTTATTTTTCTTTTGTAACTTCAAGTTTTTATTTAAATTCCAGTTAGGTAACATATAGTGTAGTATTACTTCCAGGAGTAGAGTTTAGCGATTCATCACTTACATGTAACACCCAGTGCTCATCCCAAGTGCCCTCCAAATTTTCACTTTAAGATAAAAGTACCATAAAACAGTAAGAAAAGCAAAAAAAAAAAAAAAATTGCAAAACATGAAGGGGACTAAGTTCTCTTTTTATATAAAGAACAAATCAATAATAAGAACACACAAAATAAGGGGCATCACAGGAAAAGATTAATTATATGAAAGGATGGTCAACTTCTCACAGTAAGAGAAAATCAAACTAAAATCAAAAGGAGACGCCTTTTCACCTATAAGCTTGGCAAGGATAAAAAACAGTTTAATAAGATCTATTGGAGATGGTTCTTAAATATTACTGGTGGGAGCATAAATTGCTGTTAACTGTTAGGAAGGACAACTGAGAAAACTATCAAAATTCAAAACACAAATTCCGTTTAACCTAGCAATTCCATATTTAGGAGTATCCTACAGACAGATTCAAGCATATAGGAAATGAGACATGTACAAGGCTATTCACTGCAGCACTGTTCTCCTGAAATGCGCCTCGGTGGATGATGGGTCAAATACAGGGTGGTACATCTGAGAAGGAACGGAGTAACAACCATAAAGAAGAATGAGGGTGCTCTTAAGTACTGACACAGGACAATCTCCAGCAACAATGGCTAATACTATTTTAGTGCTAACTGTGGGCCAGGCATTGCTTTAAATGCCTCCCATACGTTTCATAGACACTATTATCTCCATTTCAATAACTTGCTCAAGGTCAAAGCTACTGTGTGCTGGCACTAGCTTCCAGCCCAAGCCTTCTGGCTGCAAAGTCCACATGTGTTAACTCTTATAAGATATGATCTTTAAGTGACAAAAGCAAGGTACAGAGCAGGGGGCAGAAAAATATATCTCTGGAAAGATAACCAAGAAAGTGGTTGTATCTGGGGAGGGTGACGGGGAGCCAGGGCTGGGGGCTGAAGCTTTTACTTTTTCACAGTTGGTTTACTTTTCCATTTATGTGTATTTCAAAATAATGTTTAATGCTGCAACAGACATACTTGCATGTACAAGCCAGCCTGCTTGCTATATATTCTAAAGCGAATACCTTGTAGCTATCAGTAGCAGACACAGCACTGAGTCAGTTTCCTTTAACCCTGATCCTCCGAGATCAGGGTTTCAGGAAAAGGGCCCCCAGGGTCCAGCCTTGACATTTACAGAAGGGTGTGTCTTCAGGGCGTCACCACATCTGTCAGCAGTGCAATCTGCTACCCCTTAGAGGCACGTATTAATTTCACTATCTCACCATGAAGTTCAAGACCAAATGTGATAAAACCTAATGAGCACCAGGAAGAGCAGCTAGCAAATGAATGTACTTTGCAGCTGTTTCTCAAAGTTTGTTTGAGGGTTTTCTTAGAGATATTAGTATGAGAATATCCACAAATCTGGATGTTGTATAAGACATGCACATTAAAAATCAGTCACAATTGTGAAAATCCAAACATATGTTCCCTTACAAATGGCACAGTCTAGATAGAAAAAAAGTTAGCTTGGTAATTAGATAATACACAGAAATAATTTATTGAATTGGTTATAGTCTTCTCTGGTCTTAGCATGTGATATACACACACTCAGATCCCAAAACTTCCTAGAAGAAAAACTGGCATTTTTCAGGATAAGCCTTATTAGTACTTTTCCATCAGTATCTGGTTAGATTTCCCCAACACATTCTAAAAAGCTCCTTCCCAGTTCCAGCCTGATGCATGCCATGTACTCCTACCCTGTCTTCCCCTCTGCCATCCTTTTGTCCTCCCATCCCTTCCCCAAGCTAGAGCCTGGCTGCTCAGCAATCTCTTTGGGAAGACCTAGGGGCATTCCATTTTTACTCAGGCTCTCAAAGGTGGTGTAGCAGATTTTCTAATCCAACACTTATCCAGTGATCAAAACAACATCTTGCTACAAGTCACCCAAAAACCTCTCCACCAAGGGAGAGCTCCCTATTTCCCTGTCATCCTGTTCTCTTTTTAGACAGCTCTGATGACTGGCAAGTTCTTTCTGGGAGTGAACCAGAACGGATCTCCCTTTAGCTTTTACCTGCTGATCTGACTTCTCATCTCCTTGTGGTTCCAGAATAACTGTGAAAGATGTTGTTGGTCAAATATTTGGAAATCAGTCCTGCTCCATTATTTCTTCTCCAAGCTGAACATTCTGGTTTCTTCACTTGTTCTCCCACAGGCTTTGGGATACCTTTCCAACTAGGTCGTGTTCTTAGAAGTGACCTACAATTATCTCTGTTCTTCTCAGATAGAAAGAACCCACCAAGTAGATTTGTCATTCTGGGAAAAACATTCTATTTCTATGGAAATGACCCAACTCTTTAGTAGTGATGACAGAGTTTTCACTCATACTGTTTTAATAATTACTTGCTAAAACACTAAAGGCTTTCTTATTTGAGTAACTTCCCCTTGTATCTTAGCTATCAGCAGAAGGGAAGAGGGGAAGGGACGAAACAGAAAGAATGGCCCCCTTCCAGGGGCCAGAGACAATAACCAAGAGCTACGCAGTCACAAAAATGGCCACCGCTTCCTTTCAATGCATTCTCTGCTATCATTGCCAAATGACTGCTTCCATTTTTTTTTTTTTTTTTTTTTTTTTTGGTCTACCATTCTATTTCTAACCCTCTCTTTTTAGCAGAAGGCAAGTGGAATTTGGGTCACCACAAATTTAAATATTTACATATATAATGAATAATAAAAAATGTTAAAATGCAAAACTTGTTCTAAAATAGAGTATAGAAATTGTAAAAATCAAGAACTTCACATGGGTTTTCTACACTGGATGCTTCCATGTAAGTATAATGAATTCCTCTGAGTTTAGCATGAGTAACTCACCAGGGTACCTTACTCGAAGGGGTTATTCACCATAACCATGAGCAACGTTCACCATTCTATTCAACGTGACTGTCAAAGATGCTCCATTCTGTAGCAAACGACCCCAGATCAGGGGTCAGTCAAATCTATAGGCCTGAGATCTGCTAAGCATATAGTGTCCACTACTGAAGGAGGGAAACCACATGAAGTACAAGGAGGCCTCGATATGAAGTCCACTCTTCAGTTCTGTGGCCTTAGGAAATGTGTAAAACCTCTGGGTCTCAGTGTTTCCTTTGTGAAACATAAGCAGAATTACCTGCCTCAAAGGGCAGGTGAGAGGATTAAACTGAACCAATGAGATGATGGAGCTGGGACTACAGCAGATATTAAATAAATGGTTTCTCTCTTACCCACAGATATCTGTGACTGTAATAATAATGTCCTGCTCAGAGTCAACCTTAAATGAGAGGAACGTCACTGTATGTGGGGGGGGGGGGGGACACTAAAATCTGTTTTATAGCTAAGAGAAATCTAAAACCCTATGTGAACTTACTGAATATTCATATTTTTAAAAGCTTACCTCAAAACTTCATTTTACTTTTTTTAAAAGATTTATTTCAGAGAGAGAGAGAGAGAGAGCAAGAGCAAGAGAGCACATGCACGGGCATGAGTGGGGGAACGAGCAGAGGGAGAGGGAGATAAGCAGACTCCCCTCTGAGTGGGGAGTCCAGCTTGGGGCTCGATCCCAGGAACCTGAGACCACAAATGAGCCAAAATCCAGAGTCAGTCACTGAACCAGTTGAGCTACCCAGGAGCCCTCAAATTTTTCATTTTTAAAAAATCTATTCTATTTCCACCTTAGGGGGAATCTAATGAATATATTTTGAGCTAATTTTTTTTAAAACTTTCTACTCACGATCTACAACAAGGAGTAATACCATAGATATCCACAAGGAGCATGTTAGAAATGCAACAAAATCTACATTTTAACAAGGCCCCTAGCTGATCTATAGGCACATTGAAGTTTAAGAACTGGTTTAACACAGCGTATCTTCTCTCAAGTTAACTTTTATGTGTTTTGTGCTCTACCTATGTACCTGCAATGCTATTCAAGAACTAGGCTTTTAAGACAAAAACTTTCATTCCTAAGTCTAGAACAGGAGTATAAAGGGAAGAAAAGAAATTTAACTCCTCACCCTTCCATTAAATTGGCCCCACCCACAAAAGATTTAATTACTGAGGGGAGGGAAAAAAACCAACAAAAATATGTAAGTAACTTTGCTTTCTGAAACAAGAAGACAAAATGTCTTGTAAGCACTGAAACGTTGTATCAGTAGGAAGCATGCAATTTAAAAGTTTGTTAGTTTTCCAAGGAACTACATCTAAATCTATCTCTCTAGTAACATTCTTTTGTGGAATAAATGGTGGTAATTTGTAACTAATTTCTCCAGCATCTAAATTAGACTGAAATTTTTTCCAGAGAAATAATCACAACTTCACAGAATCTTCTAGTGTCTTTTTACTATGTGTCACATCTTTTTAAAAAAGGACATAATTAAGAAAACAGCTGTGGATGACCACCATGACTGATGTACTGTTACATTATTTCTCTCATGCCTAGGAATGGGGCACTACAAGTAATTTGAAAATTTTATGTTAGGATGAATCTAAAGGTTTTGCTTACCAAGCTCTTTGAGAGAAACTAGTTGGCCCTTTAATGTACTACTTGTCTTCCTATAATATAATTCTAGTTTATTGCTAACTAGTTCACTTAAAAAATGAAATATGAAATGTTGGAAGAGATCTTTCTTTACTGAATAAAGAGGGTAAACAGAGATATGTAACAGTATTCTTGATTGTTAGAACCAGGGTCCCCAGATAGGATCAAACAGATACAGATTAACTGCTTTTACCTGTTGGATCTCTCACTGGTTCCCAGTGCAAGTCACTGTCTTTTTCCCGGATCCATCCACAAAGCCCATGGTCAAAGTTACAACTGTGTATCAGAACACCTACAAGAAAATAACCAGAACAATGAGTAGACCACAATGGCACAATTTGTAAAAACAAACTTGTGAACTAGGATTATCGATCTGCATAAGCATTCTCTTCTAGCCACACTTAACTATCTGACCAGAACTTCTCTCCATGAGATCAAAGGAAGATCACATGAATCCTTTCTTAGAACAATTGTGTATGTGTGTTCAGCTATAAAAATAGAACACAAAAATGTTGCCAAATTATGACCTTGTTACACCATCACTTACAAAACAGGATTTCCTCTTCACAAGTTAAGGGTGCTTTATTATTTTTTTAAAAAAGATAATGATGATATATAATTATTTTCAATCAACAACTATATTACTACAGAGGAAACCAAGTTGTTTAAAAAAAAAAAAAAGTACACTTTTCCCAGATGTAACCAAACAATCTACAGTTTAAAATTCATTTTCAGGAAGTGGAAGGAAACAATAAAATGTCATCATCACATAGTAAAAATGTAAGTATCTACCTGGATCATCCTTTGCTTCATCATCTGCACTGACTCCCCTTTCAATTTCAAATATTTCAAACAAGTCGTTTGAAGGCTGCCGTGGAACTGCAAGAGAGGGAGGTTTGGTTCGGGTGAGTATTGACAGACACCTGCCTTAACCAGGGCATCGTGGGAGAACACCTATGTATTTCACACATCTGGAAAAATCCAAAATATTTCATTACATGTCACATTAAGATTCATGATGTTTGTTCTATAGGTACTTATACTATCTGAGTACAAATTTTAAACATGTTTTCCAAAGGTTTCTAAAATTCAATATAAAAATATATTAATAGGTCTTTACCAGGAAAATACATCTTAAAAGAGCTACCAATTTCTAGCAAAATGTTCACCTTTGTCAAAATCTAGAATTTGTTTCTCTGAAAGATACACTATGACCTCTAAATGAAAGTGGTTTAACAGAAAATGCCTGCAGCTGCAGTGAATGGTTTGGCTTTCTAACCACAGCATCAACTCCCCACACAATGAAGGCTGCCACTGCTACACTCCATCTATAAATCTTACCTCAGCAGGGCTCCCCGGCTACACCTACACACCTACACACACACACACACACACACGCGCACGCTCGCTCTCTCTCTCTCTCTCTCTCTCTCTCTCTCCCTCCCCACACCATGCCATTCATTTTGTCTGACCCCATCCCTAGCTTGGGATCCTCTTGTTCCTACTAATTAACTTGCCAAACTTCCCCTCTTCATGCAAGACCCCAAGGTAAATATCATGCCTGGCTGAAAACTTTGACACCCCTTGTAGGTGTCAAGGTGAATTAAATCCTTCCCCCTTGCACTCTCCAAAGGCTCATGGGCACACATCTCTTACACTCTTCTACGGAGAACTGCAGTTATTCACATACATATGTGTGTGTCCCTCTGCTAGCTTCTGAGGTCCTGGAGGGCATCAGCCATGCCTTATTCATGTGGCATTTCCAACGTTTGACCTGGTGACAGGCCCTCAATGTGTTTACTGCACAGAGGTGAAAATCTTATTTTGTCAACCCTTTTCCTCACATGAGCCAACTGGAACAGAGCTTAAGAATCTACTTTTTAAAAAATGGAGTCCCTTAAAACATTAGTTATTCAATGTATATTTGCCCCCCCTCCCATGCCAAGTACCATGGCAGTTGAGGGAGACAGCTAAAGGGGTGAACAAGACCAAGAAGGACCCGACCCTCCAGAGCTTGCATTCTAATCAGAAAGGCAAACATTAGACCATGCTAAACATAAATCCACACTACAACTCTAAATGTTGATGAGGGCTGAGAAGAAAAAACACCAGAGGATGTCCTGAAGAGTAACTGGGTTGGAGGCTGGGGGTATGGGGAATGTCAGTGAAGGGGAATTCCTGGCCAAACACCAGGGCTACTCCCTTTTCTTTGCCAGAACCTCATTAACTGTATTTTTTTATAAGGCAGGGAGTAAAAGATGTCAAATGCCAAGGAACAGATATCAGTCAGAAGGGTTCTTTTTCAATACTATTTCTATTATTTTTGCAAGAATTTTTTAAAATTAACAATCCCATAATATTTGCACTGATTTTTTTTTCTAGCTTCCCGCTTTTAAAAATTTTTCTTATGTTTCCAAAGTCCAAACAGTGAAGACCCATCCCCTCCCCACACAGACACTCACATATACCCGGCCTGAAAGGGACAGGAGAAGAGAAGCTGGTCAACAGATAAGTTCTGGGGACACACTGCCGACACAAGTGTCCTGGGGTGAGGTAACTGGCCACCTTCTTGTATACCCAAATGACTGACAGGAATGACATCCATTTATAGCTTTCCTGGCTTCCTATAGGACTCTAAGAGGGAGTCTGCCTCTTATTTGCTAGAAATATTATAAAGTTGTAGGCAAACATGCTTCGTTTCTCATGATACAGAGAAAGTTCAAAAAATTCTATAGAACAATCATTTTTTGTTCTCTTGTAACTTATACAAATTCTCTCTCGATTGGAATATGGCTCAAATCTTACGGTACCATACGGTGGCGCTACCTTACGGCAGCTGGTCAGCCCCCTTTTCTCTAGCTGACTGTTAAATGGTAAACAGGTTCCTGCTGTAGAGGAGGAGGACTGTACAAAGGTCTCCTGGCACAAAGGGCCTGTGTTTTGTTTGTTGTTGTTCTTAGAAGCATCCTTATTACCGGGGATCTTAACACTGTAATACAGATATTACAACATGGGGTTAACTTCCAGTCACTGAAATAATACTTGTCACAGAAAGTTTGTAAGTAGCTGTCTTGGAAACATCTATGGTACAAGTGAACTCATCACCTCATTCTTTCTAGAATGGGAGTCACATGCAGTCAGTGCAGCTTGCATGCACATAACACTGTTCCTTATGGAACTTGTAAGACGTATTCTTAGAAACCTCTGTACTACAAATACACTTAAACACTTCATGCTTATTTAGGGGGTATCACTTCCATCACCAACATAACACTGTGTGAACACAGCTTGCAAAGATCCTTCTTAAGGAACATAAGTGTACTTCAAAAACTTCATTGCATGCATTATACAATGAGGGTGACTTCCGCTCACGATAATAAACTGGTCATAAAGGGAGATCAAGGGGAACCTCTCTACAGAAGCACCATGTAGACCAAGAGGGAAAGAATGTGAAAACTTCCAAGCAAAAAAAAAAAAAAAGATGTTGGGGGAGGGGGAAGAAGGAGTGTTTCAGGCAGCCATTACAAAGAAGGTGCTCAGAACATTTAGAGAAAGGCTTGCATGAAGCATGGAGGAAGGATGCTGAGAAATGGGGAAAGTGATATGGGATGAGGTTAAAGAAAAAGGAAGGGAGGAGATCACACGTTTGGAAAACAGCAATTCAAAGAATGTGTCATCTAACAACTCGCAAAGTGCCAGATGTTTCATTAATTGTTCTTGGAAAGCAAGTGACTAAAACACTAACTTCAGCAGGAGCTGATCAAGCACACCTTCACTGCAGCTCACTGGGAAACATTCCAAGGAATTTAGAGACCTGACCTGCTCAGCAGTTATTAGTGCTTAAAATTCTGTGGCCTCTACTCTGTAACCCTGCCAGATTGTTCAACTATTTCTCCTTTCTCACACATACCACTATGGATTGCTAAGACTGTCCCACCTCAGTGTCAAGAGAAGGTTCACCACCTCACTCTCTGGTATATTTTATGTTTTATGTGAAAATACTAAGTGAAATAAGTAGTGGGAAAAAGTCATTCAAGCAGTATGATCTCAACTATGTACAAGAAAAGCAAACAAAACAACGGACTAGAAACAAGAGTAGCAAAAACAACACGACCCCCCAAGCATATACGGTCAATTAACTTACAACAAAAAAGCCAAGAACATGCAATGGGGAAATGGCAGTCTCTTCAAGAAATGTTGTTGAGATGGGGGGTTAAGGGGGTAGGAGAAGAACAAATGAAACAAGATGGGAGTGGGAGGGAGACAAACTATAAGTGACTCTTAATTTCACAAACAATCTGAGGGTTGCTGGGGGAGGGGGGTTGGAAGAGGGGGGTGGGGTTACGGACATTGGGGAGGGTATGTGCTATGGTGAGTGCTGTGAAGTGTGTAAACCTGGCAATTCACAGACCTGTACCCCTGGGGATAAAAATGTATTATATGTTTATAAAAAATAAAATTAAATTAAAAAAATAATTAATTTAAAAAAAAAGAAATGTTGTTGAGGAAACTGGATGGCCACCAGCAAAAAAAAAAGAAACTCGACCACTATCTTACATAACACACAAAAATGAACTCAAAATGGATTAAAGACTTGAATGTAAGATCTGAAACCATAAAACCGCTAGGATAAAATACAGGCAGTAAGCTCCTTCACATTGGTCTTGACAGTCATTTTTTTGGATCTGATTCCAAAAGCAAAGGCAACAAAAGCAAAAATAAACAAGTAGGATAATATCAAACTAAAAAGCACAGCAAAGGAAACCATCACCAAAATGAAAAGGCCAGCTACTAACTAGAAAATAATTGCAAATCATAACTGATAAGAGGTTACTATCCAAAATATATAAAGAACTCCTACTATTCAATAGCAAAAAAAAAAAAAAAAAAAAAAAAAAATGAGCAGACCAAATCAACATATTTCCAAAGAAGACATACAGAGGCCAACGGGTACATGAAAAGGTGCTCAAGATCACCAGCCATCAGGGAAATCAAAACCCTGATGAAGTATCACCTCACACCTGTTAGGACAGCTGCAATCAAAAAGACCAATAACAAGCGTTGGCAAGGATGTGGAGAAACCCTGGTGAATTGTTAAGGTGAATGCAAATTGGTACAGTCGCTATAGAAAACAGTATGGAAGTTCCTCAAAAAAATTAAAACTAGAACTGCCACATCATCCAGCAATTCCACTCCTGGGTATTATCTGAAGAAAATAAAAACAGGAATTCAAAAAGATATCAGCACTCTCATATTCATGGCGGCATTTTCCCCACAGCCCAGACCTGGAAACAGCCTAAGTGTCCACTGACAAATGAATGGATAAAGAAGATGTGGTCTGAGGGTGGTGGGGATATGGACATTGGGGAGGGTATGTGCTATGAGAGTGCTGTAAAATGTGTAAACCTGGCGATTCACAGACCTATACCCCTGGGGATAAAAATACGTTATATGTTTATTTTAAAAAATAAAAAAAAAAAGATGTGATTGTATATGCACAGAGGAATATCATTCCTCTATAAAAAGAAATGAAATCTCACCTCTTGTGACAACAGTGGAAGGACCTTGAAGGTATTATGGTAAGTGAAATGAGTCAGAGTAAAATACCACAAGATCTGGCTCACATGTGGAATCTTAAAAACGGAAACAAGCTCATAGATACAGAGAACAGACTGGTGGTTGCCAGAGGCAGGGGGTGAAGGGTGGGCAAGTGGGACTCTGAAGTTACAAACTCTCAGTTATCAAATAAGTAAGTTAGAGGGATATAATGTAGAGCATCGTGACTATAGCTAGTAATATTTCACTGCATATTTGAAAGTTGCTAACAGGATAAACCTTAAAAGTTCTCAACACAAGAGACGATTTTGTAACAAAGTATGATAGATGTTAACTGGAGTTATGGTAGTTATCATTTCAACATGTACAAACATGAAATCATTGTGTTTGTACACACATCTGAAATCACTGAAACTAATACAAGGTAGTAGGTCAATAACTACTCAGTTAAAAATATATATATATACCACTATGGTACTAATGGTGGTCTGAGTATTAGAAATGAAAGTGATATTGTCCCATTCGTTTGGTTTGCCTTGTCTTTATAAAAAAAAAAATTTCTGTTGTGGAAAAAAAATTACCTGAAAAATCGAAAGAAAAGAGTTCTGTGAGAACACATAGACTCCCTACCCCATAGCAACTATATATCTGTTAATTGTATTTCGATTGCTCATAGAGAACTTTTTTTTTTTTTTTTTTTTTGAGAGACAGAGAGAGAGAGAGAGAGGATGAATTGGAAAGTGGGATAGAGGGAGAGGGAGAAGCAGATTCCTTGCTGAGCAGGGAGCCCAACGTGGGGCTTGATCCCAGGACCCCGGGCCTATGACCTGAGCCTATGGTAGATGCCCAACCAACTGAGCCATTCAGGCCCCTCAAGGAAAACTCTGAATAGAGTCTTGATACCTGTTGTTAAATGTGAGGCTATAAAATTGAAATATATTAGTGAATTTGGACATATTCTTTGGTTCAAGAGAACTATTTTAATCAATGTAGAAAATGTAATTAAAATAAATGACTAGTAGGGACACCTGGGTGGCTCACTCGTTAATCATCTGACTTTGGCTCAGGTCATGATCTCAGGTTCCTGGGATGGAGTCCCACACTGGGCTCCCGGCTCAGAGGGGAGCCTGCTTCTCCCTCTGCCTGTCACTCTCCCTGCTTGTGCTCTCTCTCTGACACATAAATAAATAAAAATCTTTTAGAAATAATAATGAAATAAAATAAAATACGAGTCTTGCCTAAATAACCAAGATAAACACTTGTACATGATTTTTGTCATTATTTTCCCTGCTTTGTATTTTAGCTAATAGTCACTTTAAATATGCAATATGTATATTTTATAAAAACAAACATATCTGATACTGTGTAGTAATTGGACCATTAATTCTTAGAATGGTATAGTGATTTAAAAAAGGATAGGAGAGGGGCACCTGGGTGGCTCAGTGGGTTAAAGCCTCTACCTTCGGCTCAGGTCATGATCCCAGGGTCCTAGGATCGAGCCTCACATCAGACTCTCTGCTCGTCAGGGAGCCCGTTTCCTCCTCTCTCTGCCTGCTTCTCTGCTTACTTGTGACCTCTGTCTGTCAAATGAATAAATAAAATCTTAAAAAAAAAAAAAAAAGGATAGGAGAAATGCTACCAATAGAATTCCTCTATTGTCTATCTATTCTCCCTCTATTCTATCCACTTTTTAATGCAGTCAAGAAACAGAATCCACTGGGTAGAAGGCACTGGGCTAAGAACTTATGAAGAAATGTGATTACTCTTGCCTCATGGGGTCTAGTTTCCAGAGGCAAAGACAGACTTCTAACAATTTCTCCAGGTAATGAATGTTTTAAAGACAAGTAGAGGAGGCTGTGTGAGCATGGGGGTGGGGCCTGGGGGCTGACTAAGCTAGCCTGGGGAGGACAGATGCATGAAGATCTCTGAGATGTGGTGCTCACAGCACCACAGGAAGGATGCGTTAATGTGAGCTAGTGCCCTGGAGAATGAAAGGGTGTGGAACTCAAAGATCCTTCTAGCTCTAGAGCTCACAGCAGGGGAGAAAGGGTGCAGGAGGAAGGGCACCAAGTGAAGCCAGAGACAGATGTGAACAGATTAAAGCCCTGTAGAGATTTGGGGCTTTATTCTGGTAGAAGCTGGAAGCCTTTACAAGATCTCAGGTCAGGTGCAACATTCTGGCTGTAGCGTGGAGAATGAACAGGAGGGAGGTGATAGTGGAGGTCAGAGAGCCATTATGACCAAATGAGCATAAACTAAAGAATGGTCATATAGTCTTAGAAGATTCATTTCCTACATTTTTTCCTTCCATTGGCCAATGTTTTACCCACCAAAACATATCACTTGCCCAGTGCTGCTTAAGGCCTTCCGCATAAACTAAAACAAAGGAAAGGTGTAGGCATGAAGCGCACAGACAGCTGGATAAAAATGGGACTGGACTATGCTTAGGGACCTGGTACTTTTCCCCTGTGGCTGGAGGGCCCTGGAGCCCATGAGAAGAATTGGCCACATGAATAAGCAGGAAATCTCTTGAAAAAGACCCTTTGACTCAGCATTTTCTATTAAATATATTTTCCCCAGGAACATATTAATATATAGCTTGTGTTCATAAATGAGGTTTCCCAAATAGTCAACAATACTTTTACCCAAAAAGCATTAAGAGTAAGCACAGTGAAGTAAAAGTAAATATTATCATACACCCCTCCCATCGCCAGATTTCTTCCGAAGAGTTAACCGTAGCAAAATGTAAGCATTGTTTATTAAAGGTAGCTTTGCAAATTCTGTTTCTGTTCCAGGGTGGCTACCTTGACATTACCCAGGCTAGTTCTGGCATTTGTTGTGAGACTAAAAGATTAAAGATAACACTGTCCTAAGTCGTTTCTATGGTTAGGGCTTCAGTTCAGTGGAAGAGAATGGTGCATATGTAACTCTCAATAGTCTGAAGGCTCTTTCTGAAAGCAAAACCTAGGGGATTTTTAAAGACTTACAGAGGGGGGATGAATCACTGGGGTTTTATGAGACAGTTTCCTGCCTCTCTCTCTCCACCCCCAGCCCTCTCTTTCCCTCTCCAGATGAAGAACATACGCCTTATAGCTTTAAATGACCAGAGAAAAGCAAATAAAAGGATTGGAAAGGAGTTTCTGAAATTTCCTTAACCACATTAGAGAAAATTCTTAGCCATATACTGATTACTAGTAAAAAGAAAAGGGTTTCTGGGCTCCACAGATATAAGCCCTTGTCTGCCAAAGCTTTCATCCCATAGGAAGAATCTAAAATGTTCAAAAGATAGCCCTTTTGGCTGAGAGTAAAGAGCAGAGCTGGAAAAAATTAAATCTCTGGTGAAAGGTGGAACTGCTTCAGCATTCAGTAAGGAGCCCAATTTACATGGCTCACCTATTTCTCCTTTAATAAAATTTCAGAACAACTCACTGCCTAGGGCAATCCCAAGAGAAGAGACTATCTAAAAGAGAACACAACTTTTCCAGAGCCAAAGAACACCAGACAAGTTCTATTCTCTTTCCCTCTTCCAAAGCCAAGGAAACTGGAGGGTAGCCCTGCCAGGAGCACTCCAGAGCAGGTGAGGTGGGGAGGGGCGAGGAAACCCACCTGCTGTGCAGGACACTGTCAATGCCCTAAGACCAAAGAAATCACTTTAAAGGAAAAATAGCTATTATTTTTGGTATTTATCAGACACAGCCTGTAACATGTTTCCCACCTAGATAGACTCAATCTCTCAAAAGGCTGTTGTCACCATGTGCATAGCAAAGAAGTTGATGGGATCCTATCTCTTTTAAAACCACAACTGTTCACCTAGTTACCATGAACACCTAAATGAAGCATGATATTCCAGTTATTTGGTAAAAATTAAAGGGCATGTGAAGTAGCTAGGTTTCCATTTGTATTTTCTCTGTTCACCCAACAGCTCACACTAGTAAATCGATTGGGTCCAAAAGGATCTGTTTAGCCAATAATAACATTAAAATATAATGAACCACAATAAAAAACACCATAAAAACATAGACTTGGAACCGAACATAAAATGGGGCTGTATTTTTATAAGTAGGGAATGGTGTCATTACTCTATATGAATTCAACAACAGCAACAGAAGTGGTAACGGCTACCGTGTACTGAGTTCTTCCTACATGGTAAGAGTTTCATGTGCAACCACAACAGCTCAGTGAAGTAGATACTGTTATTATCCCCACTTACAGATGAGGAACCAAAGGTATAGGAAGATTCCGTAACAGGCCCCAAGTCACAGTGTGGCTACAAGCGCGATATTTTTCCTTACAACATTATCAACAAATGTGCATTCAACTTAAAAAATTTTTGATTTCTGACTTTGTCACGTTCACCAAGAATTCAATTTGTACCTTCCGGAGAGAGCTATTTTTTCTCTTACCAGCCGCCATCAAATCAAATTAAATATAAATCTGAAATCTTGAAAGCTTTCAGCATTCACTGCGCCAGATCCTGACCTGTAAGCAGTGACAACTCACTCCTTCAAAATGCTAGCAGAAATGTAATCTACAGGGAGATGTTGGGCATCTTCTCAGGGTCCCTCTAGGCCTTGCTGTTTACGAGAAAGCAAACTAGTTTGAAGACCTTTTCACCCCTCAGCAGAAATAATCTTTTTACTCATTACCACACAGCAACAGAAAAGAGGTCCTGTTTTCATGAGTAAGAACAATGTGATCACACCAGCCACAGACTATAAACTCCACAGAAGGAAGACAAGAGATGGAAAACATACACAGCCCAGCGGTGCAGCGATCAATAAAATGGAAAGTTTTCTTTTGACTGCCTGGTACTTGGAATTTCAACACATTCTCAGGATCTAGAATAACAAAGGAGTAGGGAGTCTGGTTCTCTGATAAGGCCACTCCTAAGAGCACCTGACAGACGTTACATTATATTCTGTAATCTTTATCTGGCAACACTTCCCTTCCTTATGTGACCCAGATGCTTCATACCACATTTTAGGTACAACTGCTACATCTGAAACACTCCACAGCTGGCCAGTTCTGTCTCCATTGGAGACACTGTTCTACTGGCTGGAACTACCATTAGGGCTTAGTGTGGAGTAAGCCTGCTACTCAGCGCAGTCCGCAGATCAACGGCACTACCCGTGAGCTTGTCAGAAACGCAGAATCTCAGGTCCTATCCTAGACCCACTGAGTCAGAATTTTCACTTTAACACATTTCCATGTGACCTGTATACACACCAAGACAAAGAAGTACTTCCTTAGCAGGTCTGATTTAGTAAATGTGCCGTGCGGATTAGGAATCTACATCTTAAATAAGCACCCGAGGTTATGCTGGTTCAAACAAGTTGAACTGCTGACAAGTTGGAAAAAAATCTGCTTCCTCGTCCAAGTGGTATTACAGTCCTTGCAGTAATCTGAGCTTCCTAGCTCAAACTGGACATGTCTGACACTCGATTGTAAAGACCATTTTGAAAAGCTAAAAATGGAAGTTAATAAAATCTTTAATGCATTTTTAAAAGCCAGTATATTCTATTAAAATTAATGCGATTGAGAATCACAATTCCATGAGGTACTTTTTCAAAACACACAGCTCACTCTCTTCCAGGGGAGAGTGGGATTCTATGAGCGGTCTCTCCTAAGGAATCACTCCTAGAATGAATTACAGTGGCCAACAGCAGTGGGAATGAGAATAGTAAACCTCACTGAGTGAGGACAATGAAAGGACAAGGAAAATCACCCCAAATACCATCAACTGGATATAGATTCACAAGCAATAATCTGCTCTTTTTTTCTTCCAAACATCCATATTCACCCAGACATACGGAGACATGTATTTTGCACCTGCTTGGGACCAAATGGTATATACAGTTCTCTGCTTTCTTTTAACTTACCCTTTTTATAACATCAGTGTTTTCCCAAGACATTAAATATTTTTCAGAAAACACTGCTGCATAATATTTCATCGTATTGCTAGACTAGAAACGCATTTCCCCCTAAGTTCCTTTACTTCGGGTTCTACATAAAGCTTTTCTTATGTTCTTTGCTTTGGGATAGCTCCTACATGCTCTGATCCCAGATTTTTGTCTTTGGTGCTCAATCTCTGACTTTTTAGCAATTCCCTGCAGCCTATCTCTGGTGTACAAATAGGCATCCTACCAATTAAATCTGCTTTTCTTGCCCTAAGTCTGCCCAGCGTCTTTCTGCTCTGAGCACCCCCCACCAGGTTCTTCCAGAGTCCAAGATCAGCTCTCTGGTCTCAGAAACCATGCAGATGAGAGCTAATGCACAGAATATGTCCAAAGTCATGTATCGCATAAATAATAGAGGGGAGGATCAAAACTGGATCTTCTGGTTCAATGTTTTCTCTCCTTAGCAGGAGTTAAAAACTCCTCAGTTTCACATGCCTCAACCCTATTTCCCTAAATCATGCTCAAAATTTAGAGGTATATGAGAGTTTTCTAGAGAAACTTTGTTTTCAATGACTATACTAAGCTGTACTGGGGTAAGAAAAAGCTAAAATAACTTTGATCATTTGGGGACAAACTATCAGAATCAACAAGTTAAATATAGCTAGTTCAAGCATTCGAAGAATAACTTAGATTGAGGAAAAAGTTGATTCCAACATAAAATTTTATTTCATTCTATTCAATAAATATTTTTGAGTGCCTACTATGTGCCAGCCATTGTTTGTTTATTTTTTAAAGGTTTTATTTATTTGTCAGAGAGACAGAGAGGGCACAAGCAGGGGGGGTGGTAAGGCAGAAGGAGAAGCAGGCTCCCTGCTGAGCAGGGAGCCCAATGTGGGACTCCATCCCAGGACCCTGGGATCATGACCTGAGCTGAATGAAGGCAGACGCTTAACTGACATCCCTGTACCAGCCACTATGTGACTATTTCAGGGGAAAAATATCTGGGGAATTAATGGCTGCCCACAAATCTGCACTATAATATAGTTGGCAACAGAGGGAAATGATTTAGATTAGAAAAACATATTTAAAGAAATTCCACTTACAGTCAATATTGGGTCAGATGTGACTGTTACCTATCTTTGGACCCTATCATTTGAGACAGATTTGAAAAATGAATGATGTTCAAAGGCAACCCAAAATGATTGCTAAGTGTTTGAAAAACAGTCTTTCTAAGAAAAGGTTTAGGAAACAGAAATTACTGAGCCCAAATAAAAGACAGTTAAGTAATTTCTAGAGAGTGTTCTTTGAATACATGGAGTATAGATAGGGTCTGGAAACACTGAGCAGCTGTGTCCATCAGCCACAATTACCTGACAGTACTGCACTGGTATAAACTATCTTTTCAAGAATTTAGATTAAATACAAGAAAGAATATCTCAACAGTAAGATGTATTATTATGAGGGACTTTAGTCTCCCATAGTGATTTGAGATATAACTGGAATGATTTCTTTAAAACCTTGGATGCCTGGGTATCTCAGTGGGTTAAGCCTCTGCCTTTAGCTCAGGTCATGATCTCACAGTCCTGGGACTGAGCCCCGCATCGGGCTCTCTGCTCAGCAGAGGGCCTGCTTTCCTCTCTCTCTCTCTCTCTCTCTCTCTCTGCCTGCCTCTCTGCCTACTTGTGATCTCTGTCAAATAAATAAGTAAAATATTAAAAAACAAAAAAAACAACCTCACACGGACATCACACTGGGTTATTAACTGATGTTGGTTTAGATCAAAGTTTTTAGCCCCAAATTAAAATGTAAAAAGGCTGCATTATAATCATTCCATCTGGATTGCTTATTTGAAGTTTGATTTTTTTTTGGTGTTTTGAAACCCTTTCTTTTGTATTAGCAAAAGGACAAAAATTCCAGCTTCAGTGGTATTTTGTTTATACCTACAAGAAATGTTGTTTTAAGGGGCTGTTTCTTAAATCTTTCCACATTAAAAAATGAAAGGTGCATAACTTCATACAGGCCGACTTTCAAATAAAAAAAGTATAGAGCAAGAATTATTTGAGCTAGTCTCAGGAGTTAGGAAATATGTTTTTTGAGACATTATATCACACTGACATCATTTGCCTTCTCATTATCATCAAATTTTCAAATTTAATAATCCACTGAATAGAATGCCAATCTCTAAAAAGAAAGAGGAAGAGAGAGAAGAAAGAGAGGGGAAAATGGTCGAAGCACCACAGTAAAAAAAAATAAGAAACAATCAGAAAAGAATATTTTTTAATTCTTAAATATAGATTAAATGTGTTATATTAAACTAGCTTTTGTATGGAAAATCTGATTACATGATAATTTATTTTCAAATGCTATGAGTGATTTATTCATTCTTTTGTTCCACAAATGATGTTCAAGTGCCAATTATGTGCCAGGCATTACTCTAGGTCCTTGAGACACACCAATGAACAAAACAAAGATCCCTGTACTCAAAATATTGTATTCCAGTAGTGGAATACAATAAGTAAGTAAATAACACAATACATTAGAAGGTGATAAATGGTATCAAAAAGAGAAAAGCAGTGGAGAGGTATACTGGTGGTGGCTGGTAGGGTCACAGTATGGAATACGGGCATCAGGGTGGTCTCCCTGGTAAGCTGACATTTGTGTAAAGAGGTGAGAGAGTGAGCCAAGCTGAAAGCCTGGGGAAGAGTGTCCCCAGGAGAGGAAATGGTTGGAGCAAGAGTCCTAAGACAGGAGCAGTGAGGATGAGTGAGGAGGCTGGAGTAGATTCACCAAGGGCACAGTGTGAGATGAGATCCCGTAGGACTCTGTGAGACACCGGGTGGACTTACATCCATATGGAACCAAGCTCATGCTGAGGCACAGCTGTGAATGCTGACATCTCATTTCTGTTTTAAAAGATCTTAAAAGATCCCTCAAGTCACTGGATTGAGAGGGGACCATGGAGGGTCCAGAGTGGAAGCAGGGAGACCGGCTGAAGGCTCCTGTGCTGCAGGTCCATGGTTCCTCCCTTGTAATGCCGAAACCCAAAAGCTCGTTCTGTAACTCAACCAAATGGTTTTTGGTAGCCAGATGAGCATAAATAGTCCTATGTTTCACTGTAGAAACATGAATCTGTTTCAGTATACGTATGTACCTTACTACTTTTCTAAACTCTGAAAAATTCCATATCCCACAACTCATGTGGATAAAGGAATTTGGACCTGTCCTCCCCAGGAAGAATGGCTTAGGTCAGGGAGGCAGCACAGGAGATGGTGAGAGGTGCTCCCACTCGAGACAGAACTTGAAGGTAAGGCTAACACCATTTCCATACAGATTACACTAAGAGTAGTTAGAGAGGACTCCAAGTTCTTTGGCCTTAGCAACTGGTAGAACAGAGGTGACATCTCCCGGGATGGGAAAAGCTGCAGGTAGAACGTGTTTGGGCTGACAATCAGAGTCTATCAGAAATGCGGAGTCTGATACATATATTTGCATCTCACTGGAAACAGGCAGGGGGATACCTAAGTCTAGAGTTTGGGGAGAAGTCTGGGTTAGAGATGTATTTGTGTTATAATTTTTTTTCTTGATTTCCTTTTCCTTGATTTTCCTGATTTCCTAAAATACCTTTAGTCCTTCCTCAGGGGGACAATACATAATTACACACATAACACACACATTATAAAGAAAAGCTCTATTTCACAACCTCTTCCATTAAACAAATATATATCTTTCAATGTAAAGAAAAATACAACTGAAGTAGAGGCTGTTTGGAGACTGCCCAACAGTGGCCGTCATTAACATCACCTGAACGTTTAAATGAAACGAGGAGAGCCAAATTCTATTCTCAGACCCATGGAGAATAAGGATGGCTTAAAAAATTATTTTGCCAGAAGCGAGGAAAATATCAATGAAGAGATGGTGTTGAATGAAAATAGTTCTAAGGTTCCTTTCTGCTCTCACAGTTTGTCCTGAATTTGCTCAGCACAGTTTGGCCTGAATTCAAAACTTAGAGCCCTCCCGTATTCATAAAATATGCTATAATCACAAGACAGTAAATTAAGAAGTGTCCCAAATACCCTCATCCATGCAAACACTAAGCAGGGCTCCAGCTAAAGATGAACACGAACGGAATCGATATGGGGCAGTAGTGTCTGGAGGCAGCAAAGCTATCTGTGACATGTGGCCACCTTGGCATCTGATCAAGAGAATTCTTTCCCAGGGCATGTCTTTAAGATCACACTCTCTTAGAATGAGAGCTCTCAAACATCGTGGGAACTCCATGTTTCCCCAGTCTTATCCTGCTCAATTCTATTGTTAAACTTTAATGTGACTTTTAATTCACATGTGTTGATATGAAGAGGAATGATGGAAAGAAAGACATACTTTTTTTTTTTTAAAGAGAGATAACGAATGCCAGCCAAGTGGGGAGGGGCAGAGAGAGAGGGAGAGAGAATCCCAAGCAAACTCCATGCCCAACACAGAGTCTGACCCGGAGCTCCATCTCACAACCCTGAGATCATGACCTGAGCCAAAATCAGGAGTGGGATGCTTAACCTACTGAGCCACCCAGGTGCCCCAAGAAGGACATACTTTTTACAAAAAGAGAAAATATTAAAAGACTCAGAAACATGTTATCTCTGTCACAGTGTGTTTTTATAGTAAGTGGCCAAGTTTTTATGACCCTACCTTAAGGCAACAGAATAATATAATTATTTGCCATACTTTTCACCCAGGAACAGACATGATAAAGAGATGAAAACAAAACAAAGCAGAGGAGTAAGAAAGAAAGAGGCACTGCAGAGACAGCAAAGGAAAAGAAGGGAGGGTGGGGGAAAGGCAAAGAGGAGAAAGATTTAAAAATATCATTTTCAGGGCGCCTGGGTGGCTCAATTGGTAAGCATCTGCTTTCGGCTCAGGTCATGATCCCAGGGTCCTTGGGTTGAGCCCTGCTTCAGTCTCCCTGCTCAGTGGAGAGCCTGCTTCTCTCTATCCCTTTGCCTGCCACTCCCCCTGCTTGTGCTCACTCGCTCGCTCTCATTCAAATAAATAAATAAAATCTTGAAAAAATACATTTTCAAATAAAACATATGTGTATGTGGGGTGCCCGGGTGGCTCAGCGGGTTAAAGCCTCTGCCTTCAGCTCAGGTCATGATCCCAGGGTCCTGGGATCTAGCCCTGCGTCGGGCTCTCTGCTCAGTAGGGAGCCTGCTTCCTCCTCTCTCTCTGCCTGCCTCTCTGCCTACTTGTGATCTCTGTCAAATAAATAAATAAAATCTTAAAAAAAAAATATGTGCATGTGAAACATACTACTGGATCTACCACTGGAATCCTCTAAAAATTACATTTATTGCCTAAAACATAAACAATTACAACTACATCAGAATTACAGAATTTCACTCTCTCTTTAAATGGACAAGGACCTAGAAGAGAAATTTGAGAGTCACATACAAGCAAAGAGAAGCTTCTTGTCTTTTAAAAATTCACAATGTCAGTGTTCTTTTCGCCTGTTAAAAAAAAATTTGCACAAGAATTCAATATAAAAGAGTGAAGTTTGTTTCCATCAGGGAGCCATGGGCAAAGAAGAAGAGGAGACAGGAGGAGTGAACGCAAAGGTGGCTAACAGCAAGCATGGTGACATGTGACAGGTAAATACAGGGAGAGTTTGCAAATTGTAAAATTACACATTTTGGTCCGCTAATAAGGGAACGACCTCTTCCTCCTTCAAAACTTGTTGCTTTACCTCTAGCCTCTATTTCTATGGGTGATACCATCCTTTACCCACTCACCCACTGAAAATCTGGGGGTCTCTGATGTGATCTAGCTCTAGTCCTCTAGATCCAACCACTGGACACAGCATACACAAGGGACAGGTTTACTAGCAGGTTACTGCCTATGTGAGCCTGCTTCCTCCATCTGTGCCTTTGGTGTCCCTATGAACTCTAGTACCTAGTTATCCTCAAGCTCTTTGACCCCACCCACCCCAAAATTCCTTCCCCAAGCCTGACTGGGTGCTCTAATCTCTCTCATTAACACAGTATCCCAGTTATCTTCTGGATGACTCTCTTTCCTACCAGATTATACTTTACCTGTTTTATCTTTGTAAATCCAATGCCTAATACAAGGCCTAGAATTCTAAAACACATTCAAAAGTATTTAATGATTAAATTTAGTTAAATTAAATTAAAAGTTAAATGGGATGCAATATAGTTAGGTTTCCCATCTCTGAGAGTTTCTGAATAAATCTAAATATGTTAGGAGAAGTCTCACACTGGATAGGAAATGAGATCTACCATATGACTTCATGATATTCCTTCCATTTCTACATACACTGTGATTTGCCCAGTTTGCTTCCTTTTATACAGTTCTTTATAATATTTAACAATAAAGACATAGGACTTACACTTTGTACAGCTAATTCTTTTTGTGTTTCATTCTTATTCCAGGCATGGCCCATGATGGAAATGCCATTGTAAAGAGCTTATTAAAAACATAACAACACATAAGACCTTCAGTAGCCAAAGCAATCCTGAGAAAAAGAACAAAGCAAGAAGCACCATGCTTCCTGATTTCAAGCTATACTATAAAGCTATAGTCATCAAAACAGTATGATATTCACATAAAAAAAGGTGCGCAAACCAGTGGAACAAAATCAACAGTACAGAAGTAAACCCAAGCATGTTAAGGTCAACTAATATTTGACATGGGAGCCAAGAATACTCAATGGAGAAAAGACATTTAAATGGTTCTGGGACAATTGGATAGTCACATGCTAAAGAATGAAAGTAGACCCTTATTTTATATAACATAAATATATTAACTCAAAATTGATTAAAGACTTGACCATAAGACCTCAAACCATGAAACTCCTAGAAGAAAATATAGGAAAAAACTCCTTGCTGTGGGACTTGCAATGAATTTTTGGATATGATACCTAAAGCACATGCAATAAAATAAAAAACAAACAAACAAGTGGAACTGCAACAAACAGAAAAGCTTCTGCATGGCAAAAGAAACCATCAACAAAATGAGAGGACAACCTGTGGAATGGAAAAAAATATTTAAAGACAATATATCTGACATGCAGCTAATATCTAAAATACAGAGGGAATTCATACAACTCAATAGCAAAAAACCTCAACTAATTTGATTATAAATGGGCAGAGGACCATTTTCCAAAGAGGACACAGATGGGCAACAGACGCATGAAAGAGGCTCAACATCACAAATAAGGAAATAAGGCCACAATGAGATACCACTTTGTGCCTGTTAGAATGGCCATGATCAAAAAGACAAGAGATAACAAATGCCATCAAGGAGGTGGAGAAAAGAGAAACTTCGTGCCCTGTCCGTAGGAATGTAAATTAGTGCAGCCACCATGGAAAATTGGAGGTTCCTCAAAAAATTAAAACTGCAACTACCACATGATCCAGCAATTCCACTTCTAGGTATTTATCCAAAAGAAATGAAAATATGTCAAAGAGATAGTCCCATGGTCACTGCAGTATTATTTACAAAAGCTGTAACATGGAAACAACCTAAGTGTCCACCAATGGATGAGTGGATAAAGAAGGTCTGGTATAAATACCCAAAGGGATATATATGCAATTCAGCCTTAAAAAAGAAAATCCTGCTATCTGAGACAATGTGGATACACCTGAGGCATGATGCTAAGTGGAGTAAGTCAGAGAAAGACAAATACTATATGATCTCACATATTATATGTAAAATTAAAAAAAAAAAAACTTACAGAAAATGGTCAGAGTTGTGATTACCAAGGGTGGTGCTAACTTTTCTAGGACTTACTGAACACGTCTCCTCTGGGTTTCTGAGGATCTGTCTGTATCCTGTTGTCAATTGTGATCCATCGCGGAGAGGTGGTGACAACGGGCACTACTGGTGTCAGCAGGGTGCCTGTGCTTTCCGGGCTTGTGGCAGGTGGTGAAGTTCTGAGTTCTGTGAATGGGGGTGGGGTCGGCTCTGGCGTTGGCCTGGGTGCAGGTCTTGTTGTTGGCTTTGAAGTGGGCTTGTTGGTAATAACAGGAGGAATATATGGTGTCTTCAGAGGCCACCTAGTACCTCCAACATCAGGAATCCAGTTACTATGTCCTCCATCACCCTTTGAAATGGTACCGTTTCCCTTTGGTACATGAATTGGACCTGAAGGTTCAATCATGACTTTTGGAATATCTGAAAGAGTCAAAAGATTTAAATTAGTGTATAACCATCTCTCTCTAAAAGTCTGTGGCATCAAATTGTGAAAAACACATTAGAATATCTCATGCCAACTAGGCTTACTTTTCACATTTAGAATATTCCTCTACCGTAAGTCATGCTCTTTTCCAAATAACAACTATGTGTGTGTATGTATGGTATATATATATACTCATATACACACATATCCATCCTGCGGATATATGCAAAAATTATGTTGGTATTTCTATAGTGGATATGTATTATTTACAACACAAAGAATTTCAAGTGTAATATGAAAAAAGACAACAATCCTTGAGATTTTTAAAATGTAGAAACATTCTACGGTTTTTAAAATATGAGAAATGTTTGTTCAGAATCTTTGTTAAGTGTCCCTAGGACACACATATATTATAAAATCATGTTTTGAATAATCTAAAGACTAATACTTTTCTCTTCCATACTCTATATAAATTCAACTCATGCAAAATATGTTCATTAAGTATTCCATATATATTTTTTAAGATTTTTTTAAAAGATTTTATTTATTTAGGCAGAGAGGCAGGCAGGTGTGGGGGGGGAAGGAGGCTCCCCACTGAGCAAAGAGCCTGATGTGGGCCTCCATCCCATGACCCTGAGATCATAACCTGAGCCAAAGGCAGAGGCTTAACCCACTGAGCGACCCAGGCGCCCAAAATGTTTTTTTTTTTTTAGATTTTGTTTATCTG
This sequence comes from Enhydra lutris kenyoni, assembly GCF_002288905.1. NCBI lineage: Eukaryota > Metazoa > Chordata > Mammalia > Carnivora > Mustelidae > Enhydra > Enhydra lutris. The sequence continues at coordinate 24,555,119 of NW_019154087.1, forward strand.
AGATAGAGAAAGAGAGGGTGAGCAAGAAAAAGAGAGCATGCGTTGGGGGCGGGGTGGCAGAGGGAGAAACAGGCTCCCCGCAGGGAGTCCAATGAGGGACTCAATCCCAGGACCCTGGGATCATGACCTGAAATGAAGGCAGACCATTAACCGACTGGGCCACCCTGGAGCCCCCGTATTTTTTAAGATTTTATTTATTTATTTGAGAGAGAGAGTAAGAGAGCACGAGCAGGAGGGGCAAAGGGAGAGGGAGAAGAATCCCAAGCAAACTCGATGCTGACCGTGGAGCCAGACAAAGGGCTTGATCTCATGACCCCAGGATCATGACATGAGCAGAAACCAAGAGTCAGACACTTAACCGACTGTGCCACCCAGGTACCCTAACTGCTCTGTATATTTTTTAAGTTTGTTTACTTTCCCCCTTATTAATTTATACAACTGCTTAAAAAAATCTTCAGAGGTCATCATGATTTTCTGTGGAGCCTTTTTCTGTGGTTATCTTCACCAAAAGGAATTAACATTTAATTTCCTGGAATGATATACTCCAGGCCTGGAGTATGACTACATGACCCTTCAAAAATCCTTTAAATCCTAGGATTCTAAGGCTCATGATTTTCAGTAAATATTTTACTCCAAAACTTTAAAAATTATCTATTGTCATATGAAATGCATGCTAAATTATGGCCTTTAATCTGTACAACTTTCATCTTGGAGGTTATTTTTTTCATGTTTATCTACTAACAGAGCCATATTCCAAACAGGGCTGGTAAGGATTTAAAAAGCAAAACTGTCCTAAATTTAGAGAAAATAAATATCAGAATGATTTTTTAATAAAACTAGGACACACAAAACAGAGGAACAAAAAACTGGTATATATCCAAATTTTCCCCTCTGTCTTAATGTAATGCTAATGACAAACATTTACTTCTGATCATAACAAAATCAAATTCTCAGGAAGAGCTCCATTTCTTGCCAGCCATATTGAGAGGTTTCAGCAAAGGAACTGAACGCTTTTAAGATTCAATGTATTACTGAGTCTTTAACTTTTTTAAAATACCTGAGCAAGTGATTTGCCTGTTTGCAGAAAATAAAGACTAACATTATTAGCTATAAAAAGTACTTTTTGGATAATTAATCTCATTCTTCATCTTTCCCTGTAATGGCCTTCCTGTAATCCTGTATTTCCTGCTAGAAATCAGAGCCAGGAGAAAACCATTACTCACACACACAATTCAGTCCATCACCCTCGTATCCATCTTTACATTTACACTTGTAGGACCCGTGTACGTTGTAACATCGAGCAAAGCGGCTGCACTGATACTGACCAAGGGAGCATTCATCTATATCTGCATCAGGAAACAGGAAAAGAAGTTTATGTGTGAGAGCAGTATGATGACATCAAAGATATACAGAATTTAAAAAAAAATTTTTTTTGGAAGGTCCACGTAAAACCAGCAGATGAACGGAAGAAACAAAGTACACGTGCATCCAGAACTACCAAAAATGGTTGCATGGGTTTCTGTTCAATGCATGGCCAGCAGCCTCCCCACCACCGACGTCCCAGTCACCACCCCAGTAACAGAGCTTCCCGCACCCCAGGAAGAAACAAAACAAAGTGATGCCTAAGGTTCGTTACCGTGACATTGGTATTTGCCTCCAATGTACATGAGGTCGAAGCCTTTATGACACTTGCAGACGTAGCTCCCAAAAGTGTTGACACACTGCCTAAAACGAGGGCAGGAGGCTCTTCCGGTAACACATTCATCAACATCTAGAAGCAGAAGTCAGCTGCGTCTTAGAAAGAACAGCAGCATGTTCAGGTGGAAAGGATTTTAAAACAAACGTTGAGAAACAGCTGCCTGGCACAGAGTGGCTCATCCTAAATGTTATCCGGCTGGTAGCCCCGAGGGGCTACGTAAATTCCCCATCTCCAAATTTCAAAGCATCCTCCTAACCAGAGCTATCGTGTTCCCACACCACCTCTCTGCCCAGACCACACCTGTATGCACTGGTTGCTCTGACTGGAAACATGAGGCATCCTTAACAATAGCCTGAACATCCTTAACAATTCCCATAACCCCAAATCATCGGGCCCAGTTAATCAGGTCTCATCTTCTCTTCACCCACTGCCACTAACCCTACCTGCCATCTTCCACATTAGACTGTGACTAGGGCCTCTGAACTGGTCTCTTCCCCACCAATCTCACCACCTCCAGAGGATTTCCAATCAACTGTCAAAATGATTTATTGCAACCTAAGATTGGAATATTAAAACTCCTCAACTGTTCTACTTGCTTTTTAAATTAAATCCCCATTCCTCAGGATGTCCATGAACACCCTGCACTATGTCATCCTTACTTAACCTACCAGTTATATGTCAAGGCCCCGCCCCTCCTACTCAGTATGCACGAAGCCACATGGGCCTGCTTTTCTTCCTACCCTCACACAGACCAGCCCCTGGTCTCTCTTACTGAGGTTCCCACACTGTTTCCACCTGCTTGGTGATTCTTCACACAGCCAGTGGTCCAGGTTTACTGCAGGACTTTCCTTGACCATTACTTTCTAAAAAACACCCTTTGTGTTTCCCTCTTGGTACCTCATATTAACATTGAGTATTGTTTGTAATTTTATTGGATATTTCTTTTCCCTCTTCCCTATTAGAGCAACAGCTTTGTGAGAATCAAAATCCTGTCTGCCTCATCCACTACTATATATCCTAGCAGTTGTCACAGTGCCTGAAATACAGAAAGTACTAAATAAGTCTCTCTTGAATCACTGACTGCCTCTATTCATTGAGTATGTACTACATGCTAGGTACTCTGCTCAGCTCTTTGCAGACATAATGCATACAATGGTTGTATGTGGCATTACTTCCATTTTTTAAAAGATTTTATTTATTTATTTGCCAGGGAGAGAGACAGAGCACAAGCAGGGGGAGCAGCAGAGGGAGAGGGAGAAGCAGGCTCTCCGCTGAGCAGGGAATCTGGTGCGGGGCTCCATCCCAGGATCCTAGGATCATGACCTGAGCCAAAGGCAGACATTTAACCGACTAAGCCACCGAGGCACCCCGCATTACTTCCACTAAAGATGAAGAGACTCAAGCTCAAAGAAAGAAATCTTTTGCTTAAGGTTACCTATCAAGGACTTGGCCCCACTAGGTTTGAAATCAAAGCCCGGATTTAATCACAATCCTATACCGTCTCCCTAAACTAGAGGAAAACAAACCTAACTCTTTTGTGCAGTACGTACCATCTAGGCCAACCTATTCAGCTTCATCACTCACTGCTTCCTAACATTCTAGAACTACAGAGCTCTTCCACTTTCCCTCAATACTGTGCTCTTTTAAACTTCAGAGCCTTTGCACACGAGGTTTCCTCTGACTGAAGCTTCTTCCTGTCCCTCATTTTTAGGGAAACAAGGTTCTCATTATCCATTCAGAGAGAGGTCCTCTCCTGAGACATGTGCTGTCTCCTAAGGACAGCCAACTGCCTGAGGTAGGTAACTGCATCTCTTCCTTACTCCCATCACCTTTCACTTTCTCTTCTTATCCTGCAGGGGCTGCTGACAGAGATGCTTGAGTTTACAACTCACCCACACAGGTCCTCCCATCAGGAGCCAGCTGTAGGCCGGGAGAGGGGCACTGGCACCGTATCTGTCCTTTGACAACATCACAGCCATATTGACAGTTTGCCATGGAGCACGTCAGGGCACCTGGAAAGAGCGTAACTGGCTGACACAGAGAGGCAGTGGACAAATTCTATAACCGAAATAACGGGTCTTTTTTTTTTTTTTTTTTTCAAACAATGAAGACAAAAAGGCCTCAATTATCCAACAGTCGCTATTCTTCATCTGGGGAAGATCTTTAATGCATTTAAAAGATGAAAAGACAAATATAAAACTTTATCTCTTATAGATTATCTAGAAATTTTTCTAGGAGCTAAGGAAAGTGAAGGATTGAGGTAATTTTCCAGATTACTCATGCTAAATGCTGGTCTTCACCTAAACATCCAATTAATTTTCTCAATCTCCCACTACATTTTTCTAGGGCCAATAGTTGACTCCCTACCAGATCATACAACATTAGAGGATTCTAACATCACTACTAAATGGTCTTAAACATGCATTCACCTAATTCTAAAGGTTCCATGTTAAATATGCAATGCTAAGTAAGATTAACTGAACTTACCAATAAAATATAACCCAGTTAGAGAGAGATAACTGAAAATTAACTAATTAATAACTCAATTAACAGATAACTCAGTGAAAAAAAAAATCAAGTCCTCGATTGTCAGAGATCATAGAAACACAAACTCAATTCAATGTTCAGCCTACAGAAAATTTCAGGGCATTGGCTATCTAATAAACACATCCAAACAATAACAGGAAAACAATACATTTCTTTCTCACAAAGACACATGAAATCTAATGTTATTGGAATCATTTTTCATTTGATGTAAATTGTTTTTTTAGAAAAGTACTATCTTAGTCCATTAGAAAGAGCTGTAAAAGCGAAGTGAGAAGGCGCTTATGAATGGTTTACGCTCAGTCAGCAGACTGGATGGATTCCCCACTGGCTACCAGTGTAGTGTCCATGCTCATGAACAGCAACAGTCCTCACATAGGCACTAACCTCCTCCTTCTAGCTGGCACAGTACTTTGCCCAGATAGAAGATAGACAAAAATGTGTTGGGGAAAAACACTAGAAAATACACTTAGTTTTACGATGCTTAAATACCACTTCCAAATCCATTTAACACCGGCGCCCGTGGTAAAATAATGCTAGACATGTCCAACGGGCAGCCTGTATTTTGATTTTCCATTCCTGAGGCACACATAAATACGGGCTCACGTCCTGGTTCGGAGGGCTGGAAGGCTATTTTCACACACCATATCAGAGCGCGACGTGAGCGCTTATCAAACAGTCAAGATTCTTGACATACTTGAGCAGGACCCATCCGGCATGAGCATGTATCCGTTGAGACAGTAGCACTTGTAGCTGCCGTAAGTGTTCATGCACCTGTGCTTGCACGGCCGCGGCTTCAGGCCACACTCATTTAGATCTGCAAAGAGCAGGGGTTGATGCAGCAAAATGAGAAATCTTCAACACTGATGTAAGACCATTTAAAATACTTCTCTATATTGAAGAATGAACGAGAAGAGCAGGAGGAGCTGCGGCAACCAGTCGGTAACAGAAGAGACAGAGCCTGTTTATACCATCTCAACTCCATGCTGGTTACATGAGGGGTGACCAAGAGCCTTCTTCTATCAAAAATGACCAAATGCCTCCTAACAATGAGAGGGCTGTGTGAATTTCTGGAGCTCAGATTACATAGTACCTGTGGTCTCTATCTGCAAAGGAAAGTTGGAAAGTCTCCTCACAGACACACTCTCCCTTACCATCCCTACCCTCCTCCTCACGGGTGGAGGTCCTCAGTTATTTACCTGACTGACTCCAATATCCTCCAAATGTTGGAGATGACTACTGGCTTCACTCCTGACTATGCGATCTTCCTCTTTCAATTTCCTTCTGTCTCTGTTTTAGGAAGATTCTCTGTGAGCCTATCTTAGTTTACAGGAAGTATTTTAAAACATTCGACTGCTCTGACCTTTCCAAAGGAGAGCTTTATTTTCAGAGGTAAGAGCTACATGAATTACAGTGATCACTACTGTGGTTTCTCTTGTTCAATCTTACAGATTCTATACTGATCTTAGATTAAAAGAAAAATTTCAGTTTCCTGCTTTCCTGATGTATTCAAGTTACAAAAAAAAAAAAAAAAAACAAAACCCTAAAACCTACCCTCCAACATACTTTCATTCATTTGGCAGTTAAGAAAGGCATATGGAAATACTAAGGGATGATACATGACAGACTATTATTATGTATTTTAAGTTTGTTGGTTTAAATATCAACATAAATTAATCAACTCCACATAAAAATTTCCTAACCCAAGTTGAATACTGCTTCAAGTGAACATAAAACTCATAATGGAAAACACTAAAATAGTAAGGCCCAAAATACAGATTTCATTAAAAAGAAATATGACCACATGTTTATTTCATCTGGAACTGCCAGCGTAAGCACCTGATTAAATTATTAATCCATGTCACCAAATCAGATATATAGATATATCTAGTGGCAAAGATGTTTTCATCTAATCAAATTTAAATCTGACCTGCCCACTTATTGGAAATCTATATATTTCACTTAATTAAACCAACAGACTATACTGTTTTAAAACTACCTAATAATAACTATGTTTATAAATGTTTTCATATTTTACTGACTTTCCAACTTGGCCTTTTTTCTAACCTTAACAGAACAGTGAGCAGGTCCCCAGTTGGGTGAAGCCTAGGAAGGTTAACTAAGTAAACCAGAAACCTTCACCTCATTTGCTTTCTTCAGTTTCTACTTTATTGTCTAGTGCCCAGTCATGGGTATTCAAAACAGAATCACATTTTAAAATATATTTTTAAAAAATTTTCTCCAAGAAAATACTTTGCAGATTATGTTATCAACACAAATTTGACTTCTCCCTCTGTTAAATGAAGTAAAAATTTTAAATCAAGGAAGAGAAATTCACTCTACGTCTCCTATTCTTCTACCTTGTATTTCAATATTTACTAAAAATTAGAGTCAGAGAATCTTTTCTCATGTTGTAAGAGAAGTTAATTATCATTCCTAATACATGCATAGACCCCTGCAGATTCACACCTGGCTTTGGTAAGTCCCTGACTGATATTAAATGGTATTTAAATCTGAGTACATTATTAGAGAAAGGCTTTGTTTTAAATATTTTTTGCATAAAACAGAACATACAACAAAGCCATAGAGTGAGACTGAATTCTCTATCTCAAGGGAAGGATACTAATGGACAGAAAATGTGTCAATTAAGAACCGTTAGGCTTCTTTATAAAGAGCCACAGAAACTGGTCAGAGGTTTGTAGCTCTAAGCAGCTCATATGTAAGGGATACTTATGCTAACTGAAATTTCTTTATTCATCCTGTCCATGAATTAGAGCTGAAGTCAAGCTGAGGCAGCTCTAGTCTTGACCAATAAAGAACTCCTCAAGGTTGTCAGGAGAAGAGTTTTCATGATCCAGACTGGGGCTGCCGGTGGTCTTCAGTCCAGATTTATCCTTCCCTTCCCATGAGAAAAAGCACTTTGGGGCTAAGAATCATGAAACTGAAAGGAAGTGAAAAACAATGTCGTAATTCAAAAACAAACAAACAAAAACAACCCCCCATCCGGGAATCACTCTATGAAATAATATGGAAGAGGAAATAACAGGAAACCTTCGATGGGTAAATGTAGAGACACTTGTTGCCTATTTTACTGTTACTAATTTGACACATAAATATCCAAAGACATTGAAAGCCATGAGACAGAGCCGTACTCTTAACAGCTGGTGACGGGGTGGCTGACACTCCCGGACAGCTGTCTCCAGCGACGGTCATCACTGCCCATCTGCTACAGGCATGCGTGTCCTAAAAATTCCACACTGACACTTACAAAAACCACTGCAGAAATTATGAAATAGGATTCCACAATAATCCACGTTATCAATATTTACCAAATATCAGACTTCTGCTAAAGCAGGGAGCTTCAAAAGATTAAAAGCATCTGGTGTCCTGGTGATGAACTTCTTTTTCTCAATTTTCTTCAGGGCTTCTAGTCTATTATTGTCATAACTTCATTTTCTTATTGACCTAATGCTTTATAAAATTGACTTAATATGTACTGCTTCCAAAATCTCGTAGACTAACTGACCTAGTAATGCTTGTGTTACTATCAAGTCAGAAATTCAAAAACACTTCCAATTTGTAGTACATTCTCCTAGAATAACATGCAGAACAATATAAAGAACAAGCTACTTGACCACACTTTCTCAAACCAATCTTAAAAGCTGACAAAAAGAACCCAGGAAAGAAAACTTTAGGCATTTACTTAAATTCACTTTAATCTTGCTCTTTAACATAAATTAAAAGGAAAATCTAGAATAAAAAATGATGAATTTCGTCATGTGTCCATCTTATCACATCAAAAGACATCACTTTACAATTAAACCACTTACATTTCAAATGCTTTAATTACCAAGTATACATTCTTTAAGAACATTTATTATAGTGAGGAGTATATTTAAGCAGGCTGATGGATTCAGGAGCTTGGGGAGGTGGGATGGAGGGTGGGGTGAGGGGAGTAAGAAGAGAGCTAGTTCAGAACAAAAATGCAAGCTGCACAGCATTATAATTATATTTTAGGAAAAAAAGGATCAGAAATTTTATTAGCATGCAGACACTGAAAAGTAGCTTGAAAAATCTAGAATAGACTCCTTCAATAAGTTAATCCAATGGATTTTTAAGGAAAATAATCTTTCATTCATTTAACGCATTTGGACTTTTTTCTCTTTTGATCCTTAAACTGGGCAATGTCTCAAATTTAACCTTTTACACTTTATATGACTAAAGTGGAGGTCATAGGCAAACAGATGTCAGTATGTCGACTGCCATAACCTTTATTCTTTAAACTATCACTGTTGAAATTCATCCTATTGCCCTAATTCTTTATGCAGAAGATACGCAAGTTGCATTAAGTTTCCTATCAGTGGAGAGACAATAATTAATAATTTAAATGGTCTCAATTCAGTCCTTCTAAATTACCAAACCTATGAGTGGATGAAGGATACAGTCTTTTTAGAACAAAAACTGTAAAATCATGCTGCCATCTAACTTTTGTACGAGACTTTCCATCGCAATGAAAACACAGATATTTTTTGGTGTTCTTGTTCCCACACCAGCCCTGCAGGTGAACAGGGCAGGAATTATTCTCCCCCTGTAACTAACTGGTTTGCTAAGACTCAGACCCATTAAATGATTTGCTCATAATCACAGAGCTACTTAAAGGCTATACTTAACCAGAACTTAGGCTTTCTAATGTTACAAAATGCACACCAAAAGAAGGAAGTTAATGTATGGTTTGATTTCCAGGTAACCTAAAACTCTCCAAATGTGGCAGTGGGGAAGAGGACTTCATCACTTCTGAAATCCAGGTAGCAAGAGCCATCAAATCCCCCATCTCCTTTGCTTTGGAATTCCTGACTTCACCTATGAAAATCAAAGTTATTTTGCCATCTGGCTTTTAGAAAACATTCTGAAACCCAGAAAAGGAAAAGAGAAGCAATATTTGAGGCAGTGAAAGGACAGGGGAGGCTCAGCAGGGGGTACTCCTGCCGCTGGCTTTACATGCTCAGGATGCTGAAGACTGGGTACTCCCGGGCGGGTCTTGAGAACATTTGCAAGAAGTGACAAAACTGCAGAAAGCTGTGCGGGTGGGAGTGCAGCCCACCTGAGAGAAGGCACGCTCACCCCTTGAAGGCAAACTTGTGGCTTGATGATCCAGGGGTTGGAAAAGAGGCTGTTCACTGCCTTGGTCAAGAGGAGTTGGGTAGAAGTGTTCATCTTCACACCAGGAAGAAGGTAATAAGAGTCAACTTTGAACTGATGTCATTTTTAGCCCTAAAAATCTTTATAAGTATATATTAAACAATTACATCAAGTTGGTGGAGTTCGCAAAGAACGTTGTACATGCTTTGTAAAACAGGTTTCTAGTTTGTCCAGTTTCTCTTTTTAAAATTTGAATTTTTGTTTTCCTTAAAATTTATCCCTCCCATCTTGCCTCCCAAAAATCACACGTACGTTTTGCACACATGCACATCCACATACATCATTCTCACACCACTCTTTATAGAAACCACCAAAGAAGAGATGGTCATTTTTTAAAGCATTATTTTAGTCATCAACAAAGAGAGAAAACAGAAAGCAGATTACACAAATATTAATTACAATCAACCTGCTCTGTTTAGTGACACTAAGGTCATAAAAGTCCAACTTAAGACTTTTTCCTCTATTATGTTGTCCAATAATTTAAAATACCCCCAAATTATGTGCAAATTTATGATTTGTGTAAAGAGCTTTTTTAAATAAATAGCATGGTACTTCATCAATGTTTTCATTCAAATGTAAGAACTTATGTTATGTTTAGGTCCCATTTAGTAGGAATATACAACAAACTTCCTACAAAGGTTAACTATTGCCATTATTAACTTACCAAAATAATATAAGATGGGTAAGACTCACAAGTAGACTCAAAAAGGCAATCACCTTCTGTTTTAAGACTTTCATAGTATTAACAGTCAGTTAAACTTTCAAATTAAATGAACATTGGTTTCTGGGTTGAAACTATCCATCTTTCAAAAAGTAAGGCTGTCAGAAATTATCTTAATATTAGGAGTAATAAAGGCAATCAACTTTCAGATTTACATAAGCCACTAAAGTTTACTGTATAGTTCTGGGCTACAAGTTACTGGTTCTTTTCTTGGGGTGAGGAATTCAACATATGAAATATAAACTTTGTCAAAACATTAGGATCTGATATTTATAAATTGTTTCTTCCGAAATCATTATAAAGCACATCGTGCATTCAAAAACCTAAGTCTTTCATTTCTGAAAATATGCAATGATAGGACATTTTATATGATAAAAATCATTCCCTAATGGGAAAGTTATAAAAATGTTATTATCTATAACAGTATCCCTTTTTGGCTGAAGGGAAAGAGAATTTGTGTGGGTACAGAGACTCAAAGAGGAGAGACTCTGAAGGAAAAAAATTCCCAGAGAAATGAGGTGGGGAAAAAAAAGTAAATCTTGCCAGAGTCTGAGTTAGAGTTTCATTATTGTGAAAGGTGCCATATGCTGTAGAGGACAGGCTAATGATCAGCCCAAGCCTATGATTTTATATGCGATCTAGCTACGGCAAATCCAGAAATGACTCCAAGGGAAAAGAAAGCCCACAACAGCAGACTCACCCTAATCTTGAGACAAGGCTGTTAAATTCAGCACGTGGGCTCGCCCTGCTCTCTGGGCTGCTCCCCAGGCAGCTCTGAGAGGGCACTGGTTAAATGAGGCCATTTACACAAGCTATTTACTCCACCAATCGTTTCCAGGAGATTATTTCTCACCACTCATTATTTCACACCACTTGCAACAATTTTTTTAGCAAATATTTGCCTTACTCAGAAACCTACTTTTTTTTTTTGCTCTTTTATTTTCATTTATCATTCTGTTCAATTAGCCAGCATATAGAAACCTACTTTTACTCAGAAGCTAATTGCCAGTTCTGCGAAAGAACTGTATAGTTCTGTATAGAACTGTATAGGTATAGTTTAACTATACCTCTTCTTAACGTTTCTCTCAAGAAAAAAGAAACCTGTTTGAGTTCTCATATTTCTGAGACATATTTGCCAGATTCTTAAGATGTATGGTCCAGATAAAAAACAGTCTCCATTGATTTGCGTGTAACTGATATAGACTACTTGCTCTAGTCACATTTCTTGGTGTCTCTCAACAGTTGTCGCCTTCACTCAGGCCTTCGCAGCCGCCTCTCACCCTGACCAGTGTTCTCAGGCCACAGATTCAGAGGCTGCCTAAGGTGCTGAGCCGGACAGCTCTGGGGAACCCTTTACAAGTGTTCAGGACCAAGAACCATTACATGAAACTATCATTCACTGAGCAAATAGTTTATGTGCCCTTACCATGTGCAAGTCATTTTAGTAACAGTTTTCAGGGACCCAGAAATCAGAGACCATAAAGGGTCTAAAAGAGCATAAACCACATGCCATCGGGAACTCAACCACATTGCTTTTTTGTTATGGAAGACAGAAAAAGAGATGATCAAAACACATAGTTCTACTGTAAGCTGTAGTCTTATATTCAAGATTGGGCTTGAAATTACATTTTCAGTGTCAGCACTAGTTTTTGCAGGTGTAAAATCCCATTTTGCTACTAATGAAATCCTCTTTCCCCTAAGGAATATAGTTTTAGGAGGCAAGACATAAACTCAGTACATCTCCATTTTTCTTCAGAGAAACAGGTATGTATTACAGTAAAAAGTACATGATAAACTGGTTTTCTGAAAACAGGAGATACCCAGAGATAGATCCTTGTTACAATAATAGTTTCAGTGTCCTTGAAGCATATTAAAGTTAATGTAGCTCCTGCAAATAAATTTAAATGGGTTTCTCTGCAATCTCAACAGTGGCTCTTATAATAACCCTCTTTGTATAAACTCCTGGCATCGGGACAACAAAGTTTTATGGTACTGACGTATTAATGAAACCTCTGATGCTTTATTTTCTCCACTTTAAAAAGGGAAGCATGCTAGAAGTCTCAGATGCACACCGATAACTCAATAATCAGAACCGGACATGTCACTACTTGTAAACTGAGACAGGGGAAGGAAAGTCAAAAAGATTTTTAAAAGGAGTAAACTGAGATAACAAAAACTCTACTTACTTCAAAAAGACTTTCCCAGTATGTTTGGTAACTTCCAAGTTTAAAAATATTATAAAAAAAGCATTGGAAAAAAAATCAGTTAATCAAATAACAGATAATACAGAACACACTTGAGAATGACAGTTTCTCCTACCATTGGACATGTCACATTTCATTAGTATAGATGTCACCTTATAGTTCAGGAACAATTCCTTATACTTTTTCAAACACCAGTGTTCTGATTCTTGAAATTATGCCCATAAATCCTGAGTTTACACGAGACATATCAAGGAGTATCAGATATTGAAGAACAGGAGTGTTTCAACAATATCACCTTCATATCTGATGAGGTCAAATAATTACCTATGGGACACTGCATTCAAAAACCATGTAACTGTTTACAGTTTACAAACCATGTAACTGTTTCATTCAACACTGGAAAGGACAGAAAGGGTCACTTCAATTTAAGAAATAAATGAAAAATGGACTCTTTAATCCTTGTATCTTTCTGGTGAAATCTAACCCCAGCTTTTATTTATGGGGTTTTTTACTCCTAATAGTAGAACATTTGGGGTAGAAATTAACTAAAAAGACAAGCTTTGTCAGATTGGTTAGCCCAAGTCAGAAGATCACATTTGCAATAATATTTTCTCATCTGAAACAAAACTGACAGAGAAAATATGAATTATATGGACAACAGTTCTAAGTAGACATACTAGGTCTTTTACCAACTAATTCTATGAACTTTGACCAGACACTTAATATCCCTGATATCTTTTCCAATGAGAAGTAAAAATTATTTATCACTTAATTATCATGAATAACATTCTACCTCCTGACACTGTAATAATGAAAATAAACAATATATATAAAATACCTGGGGCACTGTGCTAAGTGAATATCTGCTTTTATAAGCAACTTTAAACAAAAATAAGTCTGTTAAAATCTTTATTTCTCAGAGTAACTTTGTAAACTGGTAATAGCTGAAGGGAATTTAATCTCAAAGATTAAATTAATGAATGGGATAAATGAATTGATGAATGGGATAAATGAAGGGACCTCAAAATTTTGAGTCAGACTTCCGACCTGACTTGAGCACTGAAGGGGTTCCATCTCACTGGGGTGGGTCCAAGGAGGCCCACAATTTTCCAGGGCTTTTCCACTAAGCTCCTGGGAGAACGAGGACTAGCAGAATATTAGGTTTCTACATGACTGATGCTGTGATTCTCTTATTTAAAATACATTTTAATTAGAATCTGTGAATAGGAATAAGAGGATGAAATCTGATGAAATATATTTTAAGGTTTACCATTATATTTTTATCTTTCAGAAAATGGCAGTTCACATGTTTTAGAAACAACAGCCATGGAAAAATGGTTTGGCCTGAGAACCTAAAACTTTTACATGAGGCAGAAACAGAGGGGGCTTCTGATTGTTAATCTGTGTCAAACTGGTTTCCCACCTTGATTGCAGGTCTTTCCAGCATATCCGGGATGACATTTGCACTTGTCGGGTCCAATACATTCACCATGTTTGCACTGTGGCTGGCAGACAGCTGTGAAAAGAGGACATCATGCGTTATTTCTAGGTCAGCAGGACATCAACCAGACAGCATCTATGTCATGTAGTAGTTTGATAATCAAAGAGAAGACTAGGAACTTACATCAGAGTAGCAGAAATATGAAAATCACTATGTCTTGGAGTGGTAAGGACTCTTTAGACTTAATAGTCTCACATACATGTGAGGTGTGTGTGTGTGTGTGTGTTCATGTGTGTCAATCACTTGGGTCTGGAAAATTGGCTAAGCCTAAGTGCAGTGTTAAAATAGTGAAAAAAAAAAATAGGTAAACTATGAATAAACACAACTGATGTCTGTCAATAGTTACAACTTTATAATAATCTGTATCACAGATTTCAAATGTGTCCCCCAAATATGCTTCAAAAGTAGTTCTCAGTCCAAAGATGTGGGCATATATGAACTTCAGATAAATTTCCCACTAAATAATACTTATTTTACTAGAAATGCTACTTCTAGTATGAAATGGTTCTAAATGAAATAAAACCCAAAACTCAGTATTTTTGGAACTTCCACTTAAGAATACTTCTGTCATTCTGATCTTTCTTAACCCTGGCGTGGTATAATTGCCGTAACCCTTGCCATGACCTATCACAGCAAACAGGAAGTTCTATTTTACGTTTATTATCTTCTACCAACCAAGTTTGTCTTTCCTCAGGATGGCAAAATGCTATAAAACATCACTCAAAGCTTTCAGTCTTCCATTCCTGCCAAGACACTGGTCAGAATTTTTTGTTTACTCTATACCAGTGGTTCTCCACTGAGGCCATCTTTGTTCCCTATGGAACATTTGATATAAACAAAGACATTTTTGGTTGTCACACAGGGGAGAGGGTACTACTGGCATCTGGCAGGCAGAATACAGGGATGCTCTAAACGTCCTACAAAACAGATTACCCAGCCAAAGTGTGATGGTGCCAGATTGAGAAAGCTTGCTGTACACTGAATGGGTGCATGGTGCTATGCCAGATGTGAAAATAGAAGAAAATTCATTGTATAGCATTGTCACTAGTCTCAAAGAGCTTACGACGTAGATGAAGAGACAAAACAATCATTTTTCATTTAACACAACATATGTTAACGAGCAAAATACGTGGCACATATGAAATTTGTGAAGCCATCATCCCATAAGCATATTCACAGAAATTTGTAGAGAAAGCCTCAGGAAAGACTTGAGTTGGTTCTTCACACATGGGAAGACAGAGAAGGGGAAGATTCTCCAAGGTAAGGAGAGTTATATAGCAAAACACTATCATTTACTCACAGGGCACCGAGGCAGAATCAAGTGAAATAGATAGCTTAATGTCAGTGGAAAAATGAGACGTAGACAATCATAGGTGAGTGGTATCAAATGATGATGTTCCCTAAATTTCAGGCTGAGGAATATATACTTTATAGGAAATGGGAAGTTTCTGGAAGTTTATTATCATCATCAGGAGAATGACCCAACAAAAATAAAAGTCTAGGGATATTAACCTGGTGGTGGTATGAGGGATAGACTAGAAAAAGTCTAGGTGACATGAGAAAGGCATGATCTGTTTGCTACAGAAAAGATGGGCTTCAGGAAGCACTGAGTGAGAGTCGACACATCTTGAAGCCCAAAGGGAGTGGAGTTGACAATGACCCTGAGTTCTAAGGTCCCGGACTTTACTTCCCGTATCAGCCAAGGCTGTCTTCATTCTGGGATGTGCTTCTAGTTTCCTCTATCACAATTCTCAAGCTTCGTTTCCTTCAAAACTCAAATACTCCTGTAAAACTGAGGGGCAAGTTATTTCTGGTGTTTTCTACATTTCCTCACTTACCCCTCGCTGACCTTTCCCTCACCTGGCACTCTATGGGGCTTATTTGCCAATCTTACTCCAAGCCTGTTTCCTGCTTGTTTGTCAGCCCACCTGGACCCTGTATCACTACTAACCCTTAGACAGTGCTGCTCAGAAGTATTAAAAAGCTTGCAGAAAGAAGGGATGAGCAGAGTAGAAGGTGCAAATGTTAAGAGAAATGCAAATTTCCCTTGGAAAACTCTTAAAATCTCATTTTAGATCTGCCATGAAATTAAAAAGAAAGCAATTTTGTTCAGATCTGTGAGAAGACAATCTATCTAGAAGGGCCTTCCAAAATTATTCTTCAGCCAACTGTACACGAGTAGATGGTTGAGATGCAGTTTTTAAAATAAGTCCCAGAAACAAACCAGTCTTTATGTAATTTCCAGGCCCCATAACCAAGAAATGCAAGTTAAAGTTTTTTAAATCTTAAAAAAAGATTTGCCATAATTTTTAACATTTATATATGAACACAACCTGAATGAATCAATTATCACTGAAGCACCCAGAGTGTCATAATTTAACAAAAATAAAATCTCAAAATCAGTAAGTGTGAGTTGAATTAATAATCCCCCCACATAGCTGGAATTTGAAAATATCTCTAAAAACATGAAAAAGTAGTTTAGGAAGTACCACTTAAGAACATGAAAAGTTGGGGCGCCTGGGTGGCTCAGTGGGTTGAAGCCTCTGCCTTCGGCTCAGGTCATGATCCCAGAGCCCTGGGATCAAGTCCCGCATCAGGCTCTCTGCTTGGTAGGGAGCCTGCTTCCTCCTCTCTCTGCCTGCCTCTCTGCCTACTTGTGATCTCTGTCTGTCAAATAAATAAATAAAATCTTAAAAAAAAAAAAAAAAAGAACATGAAAAGTTTATTGAGAAGAGGACAGGTTATGAAACAAACTCCAGGTGTAGGCTGTTTTGCCTTCTGACCCCTTGACTAGCTTGATGACCATCCATTTATCATCCTTCCAGGTGCTGTAGAGGAACAAAGTTTTTATTGCACCCTCCCTTTCTTGTTGTTTGTTTTCAGCGCCCTAATCTTGGGCACATCAAATGCACACATTCCAAGAGGCCAAGACAGTTAATGTTTCTTACATGCTTAGGGTGTAATTCTCAAACAAACTGCTATCTGCACTTCTACCCAAAAGACTGTTCACTGAAGTGACCAAGGACCTATATATTAGCCAACAGCTACTAATGGGATAGGATATTCAAAATGTTGGTATCACCAATTTTTTTTTTCTTACAAAAAGAAAACATTCAGAAAAATGTTGCATAAAAAAACTTCTTCCTATTATCTTGCTGGCATTGGGTCTGCGATGGATTCAAGAAACATACGTTGAACATTTGTTACATATATGTATTACATTAGGCGAGTGTCGGGGAGTGGGGATGAGAGAGTCACTGAGGATATGAAACATTAGCTGTGCAGCTAGAATGCATTGGCCCAAACTTACCAAGAACTCAGAGAAAGGAGATGAAAGAAGAAAGGGGAGAGGGGCAGGATGGGTCCCATGGGCCCAAATGGGTAAACCACACTCAAAATTTACTCTCTAACATTCTTACAGCATCATCTCCAAAGCATCCTTAAAATAATCTCTCTGTCACTTTTTGAACTAGAAAAAGAAACACATCTCAACTGGCAAAGCAGACATAGCTCTTCCACATCTCTTCTGTGGGACTGCAATCCACAATCTTACCCTCGAAAATTCATCCTGATGTAACGGGGGTTCTGAGAGACCCATGAAATGAGTTTTCAAATAAGTCAGGGGACAGTAGAACTCCCACCTCAGTTCTATATAATGTTTCTCACGTAAACCAATTATGGTGGGTGTCAAGTACCAACATTTGAAGAAATCAGGACATGTTGAGATGCCCAAGCAGGCGGTGGCTCTGGAGAGTGACAAGAGAAAAGTCAATTCAACCACAGGTGTCGTTAGGAACTTCAGAAGGGTTTTCTAATGTAAATAAGATTGTCTTTAGAGTCTCAAGCATCACTTGTGATTTTTGCCATCTACATCAAGCTGCTTGTCAGATACAGCAGAACAAGGATCCTTGTCCTCCAGGGTGAGTGATTTAGAAACAAAGGGGATACAGAAGTAGGCAAGGACAGGCAGGAAAACGAACAGATACAAAACTGGGAGAGTTCAGAGAGCTCTCATCACATCTCACAAGCTTCAGAAAACCCAGCTATGGAAGAACTCATTGTGAGGAAATAGGAACATATGAGGAGGAATAGCTTTTTCACGGGGCATCTGGTCTTGGAAGAGACACAGTTGTTGAAAGAAACAGGAAACAGCTCAGCGCTGTACTCATGGGGCCGAAGGACAGGATAGAGAATTCCATGGTGCTCCAATGGAAAGGGCCTTCACCTACTCCATGGCATCGGTACAACCAAATCCAGAGGAAAAAATCCTGTGGATTTTAAGATCTCCAGAGGAAAACAACTCTGCAGCCCTCGCAATATTCTGTACTCTGGTGTCCATTATCCTATTTTCAAATCTGAATTCCTGCTGTGGTAAAAACTGAAATAAAAGTGCCTCTGATTGTTATCATGACAAAATACTATGTATTAAATGCTCTCAGTGATACAGAACACATTTTCTGTGACTGGTTTCATTCCCACAATATCCATAAAAGGCAAGAGAGAGACAGACCTTATACTCAGTTAACCGGCAGAGAAATGAAAGCACAGAAAGTTAACTGACTTGCTCAATTTCAGAAAAAAAATTCATATCCCCATCTCATGGTCAGTCTCCTAGTTCTTCTTGTGTTAGGAACAAGGCCAGAAAGCTTAGCATTTTGATTGGCTCTGGAGGTGACAGGAGAGGAAAAACCCTAAGCAAGACAGGATGAGAGGGAGAGAGAAGGCCAGGGCAGGGAAACAGATGTGGGGCTCCATCCTAGGACCCTGGGATCATGACCTGAGCCGAAGGCAGACACTTAACCAACTGAGCCACCCAGACACCCCTCACTACTTTACTATTAATTCTTGAAGTTGACCAAAGAATATAAGTGCCTGCATCTGCACCTTTGTATTTCATACCAACTTCTGTTTAACATAATTAAGCACTATCTCTTTCCACTTAGAAAATCTTCTAAAAAGTGCTATCATTTTGAGTTTACTTGCAATTTTAATGTTTCTGCTTCTAATGTGATACAAAGGTAGAATTTAGATTAATGCCAAATGAGACTTTATGAACATGTAAGAAATGGTTACTATTTATTTAGAAGTGTGAAGTAGGTTTTGTTTTGTTTTTTAAGTAGGTTAAGAGCAAAAATAAGCATACCTAGCCCCAGATTTTTTTTTCTCTAAATACCTACTACAATAAAAGGAATCAGGGCTGAGTCAGGGAGGCTAGAATATTTTACTGTGATAAAAAGCAGGGATGAATTCAAAGAGTGATGGAAACGTATGAAAAGGATATAGGAGCTTGGTTGGGATGTTCCCACTGGCCAAATTTGGGATAATTTGAGCACCAGGGAAAATAAGGACAGTATTTGGTAATGATAAAATAACAAAAGAATCCATACGTCCAAAGTGATTCTAAAACAGGACAGAGTTCCTCTTTACAAAAGAATGCCACCTAACATGTAGAAGGAATGACAGAACTTGAAAAAGGTGACTTTACAACCACCATTGAATTAATTAGTTTGAGCAAAAATTATCCACAGATGTTAAAACTTTCACTGGTTAGAAGTTTGTTGGGAAACAGGATATTCAAACAGCTTCAATGTATCATCTGACAGCTTCCTCATTATAAAAAGAAGGTGACTTTCAGTGGAAAAATCTAAGGGACAGAACCTTAATCAAGTGATCAAATTTAGCATCACCAAAAACAGAACTACATCATGTGGAAAGGGAGTATCATAATACATGATCACCTTTGTAATATTCTTCAAAAAAAATTTAGCCTGAATCAACTGTGAAACATTCTACCAAGCAACTGACGTAGACTCTTCAAAAAATGTCATTGTCGAGAAGCGCAAAAAAAAAAAAAAAAAAAAAAAAAAAAAAAGAAAGAGAGAGAGAAAGTAAAGGGAGGTGGCAGAATTGTTCCAAATCAAAGGAGACCAAGAAGGAATGACAACTAGATGTACTAAGTGATCTTTGATTGGCTCTGGATACAAAAGAAAAAAATCCATAAAAATTATTATTGAGATAGTTGGGAAATGTAAATATAGATTGTTTATTACATGATATCATTGTATCTATGTTCAAATTTTTATGTATGATAATTATATTGTGGTTTGTAGGTAAATGTCCTTGCTCTCAGGAGATGCATGCTGAAATACTTAGCATTATGTGCCATTATGTCTCTAAGTTACTTTCAAGTGGTTCAGTGAAAGAGAGAGAAAAAAATGTACAATATATTAATAGTCGTACATGGAGAGTACATGGGTGTTTATTGTTCCTATAGTTTCGACTTTTCTGTGGATTTGAAAATTTTCAAATACAAAAATGGGAAAAAGTTATAAAAACACCAGTAGAATAATATGCACACCTTGACAAATATTATTACTTAACTTGAGAGCCACTGTTCACTTATCAATGCACTCTTGAGAGGGGTTTAAGAATACAGGTGCTGAGACCCATGGGGTCGCAGCTCTACTACTTAGGAAACATATGACCTATGCAGATTACCCAGCTTCTCTCTGCTCTAAAATGCATACCATAGGTTAAACCAGAGAAAGTAGCCAGAATTCCCATTTTTTACTAAAGAAATAGTAAACCCACAGGGTGCATATAGAACTTAGCCATAGAGTTGTTGGGAGAGTCAACAGAGAAAAGTCCAAATAACGTACTTAGGACAGTACCCACCTCACAGTAAGGGCTCAATACAATGCTAGCTATAATGAGTATTATAAGGACGGCAAAGAGGAAAAAGTAGCAGTGTCTAAGACACTGTTTTAAGAACTGAGGGAATACAAATTAGTAAGATGCCAAGTCCTCATCCTCAAGAGGGTAAGTCTAGTAAGGAAACAGAAGTAAGCAAAGATGTCTTCCTAACAGACGCATGTAAAGGATACAGAAGAGGAAATGATCAATTACATAGTTTAAGAGACTCAGAAAAGGTTTCAGAAAGGAGCAAAAAGAAATCTACAAGACATCTGACATTGTAATGTAAGAGTTCATTAGAATATAATGAAGAATATTTGTTTTTGTTAAAAATTATTTTATTTATTTCAGCGGAGGAGATGATGCAGTAATGTTGAGGCTTACTGAGCAATCATCACAAAAGGCCAGCAAAATTTAATGTAACTATTCTCACCAGCAATCAAAATCCCTATGTTTAAAAAAGAGCCACTGATATATAATGAGTTGAGCCATGTATTTACTATTAAAAAAATGGAATCACTTTTGTGACTATGCAGAGATTTATAGGATATGAGGCATTTGTCAGTTTGGCCTCCTGGGTTTTCATTTTGTTTTTTAAGAAAACATTAGTTCATTAATTGTTCTAAATTTATTAATGAAGAAGCGTAAGCAAAAATTGAGTAACCACCTAAATGACCATCAATCAAGGATTGGCTAAGTTAAGTGATGGCACGGTGGCCTCCCGGCCTTCAGTACTGTGGACTTCAACCAGTCCTGACCTACAATTAGAGGGACCTCACAAACCCGTGATTTGACTTTGCACTCTCCTCCTTACTTTCACTCAGTCACTGACTCCTCGCATGGGCATGTTTACTTAGCTCATCCTAGTGACTCAAACACCGAAACCACAGCTCTGACTTGACGCCTGCTTATCCCACCAACCTCCTCTGCAATCACACCCACATATATACCAACAAATTGCAGTTCCCAGAAAACAACGTATTCCGATACTTCCATGCTTTTCCATGGAAATGTCCTTCCTTCCATTGTCGGCTGGACTAATACTCATTCAGGCTTCAGTAGTACTCAGATTAAATGTTACCATCTCGGAGATTTGCTTTAGACCCTCATTCTGAGTTTGAAGCCCTTCTTAGTGCTTTCTATAAGCCTCTCAGTGCTTTTATAAGCATACTTCTATCATAAATTATTTATATATGTTTATATACATATATATGTATATAAATATATACACATCATGCTATATGATCATTATTACATAGTTATTTTCTTTATCTAGTTCCATTACACTTTGAGCTCTTTATTTATCTTTTAAGATTTATTTATTTTAGAGAACCGGGGGTAGCAGAGGGAGAAGGAGAGAATCTCAAGCAGACTTCCCGCTGAGCTCAGAGCCCAGTGCAGGGCTCGATCTCAGGACACCCAGATCATGACTTGAACTGAAATCAGGAGTCAGATGCTCAATCGACTGAGCCACCCAGGCGCCCCAACTTTGAGCTCTTTAAAACACTGTACCTGCTCTGAAACAGCATACAGTCTCTTGGCAAAGATAGACATGACAGGCGTACAAAGTATTAAGAGAATATAGAAGAAGGAATTTCTCTGCAAAGATGTAAGGATAGGGAAAAAATGTCA
This sequence comes from Enhydra lutris kenyoni, assembly GCF_002288905.1. Lineage (NCBI taxonomy): Eukaryota > Metazoa > Chordata > Mammalia > Carnivora > Mustelidae > Enhydra > Enhydra lutris. The sequence goes on from NW_019154087.1 coordinate 24,577,312, forward strand.
GGAAAGGCTTACAGGAGGAAATGTGAACTGAATCTTAATGGATGAGGAGGAATTCACCACATGGATGGGTGAAGTGCCTTCCATTCAAGAACCAGCGACATAGGCAAATCCAGAGACACATGAAGCAGCAGAAGGTCTAGAAATACAAGGGAAGTCCACTGTGACAGGGTCTAGATAGCAGAAAATAGTCCTTCATAGTGAAGGCAGTGTCAGCCTGGAGGTCCTTGGCCTCAAAGAATCAGGAGTCTATCCATCATTGTGAATAATCAATGGACTGTTGGTAGCAGATTCCACAGATTATATTTCATGCATTTTCAAGCATGTAAATTGGCTTCTTTTGGGAACCTGAATCAAGAGTTAAGATCTATGATCTATAACATAGGTCATAAGATAGGCAAATTAAATATATTCATTTTCCCAGTAAATTGTCCTTTCTGAAAACCACAATCTGGTTATTAAGATTACATCCTATTTATCTTTTTTGTCCCTTGTATACAGAAGTGTCTAATCCTTACATCTTCAAAAGTGTGCTGAGCTGAGCTGAACTGGACAGGGTGCAGAGGAAGCTACTGCCCTGGGTAGAAAGATGCAGAAGACACAGTGAACAGCTTCATGGAACGACCAGTCTGGGAGAAAACCAAAGACATAGATCCACAAGTCACCACAGCATAGGCAGGCACGAGACAGGCTCTATGCAAATGTTATAACTCAGTGTAGAGCAAGGAAAGGAAACCTCTCCCTGCTGAAGTAAGGAAGGCAGAGAAGAGAAGGTAGCATCTAAGCCAGGACTTGAGGCAGGGCTGGTGTTCAGTATATTCAGTTAAGAAAGAACACAAACTTCCAAAATAAGTGTAGTCACTTATTCCTGACAATGATTCACTTTTAGTTGAATATTTGCTTAGAATTAGGAGTCATAGTGATCCAACCAAAAGGAGGGAAACAGGGCGTATCATTCATACAGGGTGATTTTCTCCCAGGCAAAATGGTAAACTGGAAAGGATTTTTTTTTTTTTTTTTTCAAAAACTTAAAATGAGTAGGTACCACTTCAGCCGATATGTAACACAGTATTTTTACCTCTCCCCCAGTCTACATACACATCTAAAGTTGATCCTCTATGAACACAGCAGCGATGCTTATCAATGATGATTGAAGAAGCTGGGGAGGGAACCCTTGTGTAGGAGGACAGTGCTGGAGAGATCATCAAATCACAGCCTCAGCCCCGCTCAGATTTCACCCCCAAGCTCCAGACCCAGAATCCAACCACGACCACACCCTCCACTGCAAAGTCTCACAAGCCCTCAGAACATACCACATCCAATGTGGAAGTCATCATCTGCAGTTTCTTCAATGTTCTCTAGGTCACTGAGTAACACAGAAGGAACCTGGACATCAACCTCGATTCTACCTTCATCATTTCCCACAACCACCATCATCACCAAAAGCCACCATTTTACTGAATGTGAATTAACATGGAGCCAGTTACTGAGCCAAGTGCTCTCTCATCTGATCCTCATAAAAACCTCATAGGGAGGGCTCTCAGCTGTATTTTCCCAAAAAGAAGCTCTTGTTCAGAAAGGTGAAGTCAGTTTCTCAAAAACACAGTTCTGAGTGGCAGCGGCTGCCACACCAGCAGTGGCTGTCTGCAAAGCCCAAGCTCCCCACCACTGTCCTGATGCTGCCTGCTTCTCTCTCCCTCCTTTTTAATTTTTTTTTTATATATATATTATTTATTTATTTGACAGAGAGAGAGACACAGCAAGAGACAGAACACAAGCAGGGGGAGTGGGAGAGGGAGAAGCAAGCTTCCCACTGAGCAGGAAGCCTGATGTGGGGTTCTATCCCAAAACCCTGGGATCATGACCTGAGCTGAAGACAGAAGCTTAAGGACTGAGCCACCCAGGTGCCCTACCTCTCTTTTTAAAAGTATCTTTGAATCCCTATCCTTTTCTCCGTTCTTACCTCTACTACTTACGATAAAACCTAACTTGTCAGGTTTATTGTAATAGCCTCAAGTCTCAAGCCTCAAAAAGCTATTCTCTAAATTGCCAATCAGGAAAACTTTCAGAAATTAGCCCCACAACCTTCAGTACCTACAGGTCCCAGGCATTTGCCCTGAAGAAGTGAGCCCCATGGCAATGACCTACATGCTTTTTCCAAATGAGACAGCTGCTAAGCCCCTCCAGTCCACTGATTCCTTGCAGTAATGCAGGATTACTGATTTTTCAGCAAACCCTGATATCCATGTTTCCTGTGAAATATTGGCAACTATTTCAAGAAATGTTAAAATACTCTGTGAATGAGACTAAATTCACCTGTATACTAGATATGACCTATTAGCCCAACTTACAACCTCTGAAATATAAATTTGATTATGTAATTTCCTTGTTTAACATCATTACAATGTTCCTCTGCAACTTTGGGACAAAGGCTGATCTAGTTAAGATGACATCAAAGGTCTTCCATGAGTCAGCCCATTGCTACTTCTCCCACTGCATCTCTTATCTGATGCCCTTCAAACACATACCCCATGCCAGAGTAGGGTGCTTACACTTCCTAGAATGTACCCCCTCACTCTGGCTTCTAACATTTCAATGCACTTTTCTGTCTGGCCAGGGTGCCCTTCACCTGACTTAATTATCCCTCAGGATTTAGTTGGGCCACTACTCCATCACACCTGGGCTGGGATCCTGCCCCCTAAGATATGTTTTTACAGTATCCTAGATCAAAACACACCTCTCACCCAGTATTGTCCTAATATGTGGGCCTTCAACACTGACAGTGAACAACATGGATACCTAGAGCTTCATCTTATAAAGATGATATCTGCAAGTGGTTAGTGGATATCTGCAAGTGGTTATCTGTAGTTCAGAGATACCATGAAGGTAATAGCACTCAGTGTGTATATATATATATATATATATATATATATATATATATACACATATATATATATGACTGTTCAATGAAGGACTCAACTGAACACCACCAAGTCCATAAAATCTTTGATCCTCTCCAGCAAGAAGGGTCTTTTCCTCTGAGCAACCTCAACTCTTTGCCACCTTTTCCTACTTTAGAATCCTGGAAGGAATAAGAGACAATCATCTTACCAAATTAGCTCCTCACGGACAAGAGTCTATGGATCTCTTTGTACCTCTCCCAGCACCTCTCCCAGCACCTAACTTAGCTCTTTGCTTCTAGTAAGCTCTGAAATGTTTGTGGAATAAACCACAGAAACTCTAAATGTTCTACTTCCTTCCAGTTCCTTTTCCTTTGGTTAGCTAATCAAAACCAGACTCTACTCTGAGGTTTGCAAATGGATATTATTAGAGAAGTGAGAAAGGAATGGTTCAGAAACACAGACAGCTATTCAATGAAAGTTTAATTTTAGAAATGATATGTGGGAAATCTCCTACTTCCAACTGATTACTTTCAAAAGATGGGCATATAGGGGCTCCTGGGTGGTGCAGTCGTGTAGGTGTCCAACTCTTGACTTTGGCTCAGGTCATGATCTCAGGGTTGTGGGATCGAGCCCAAAGTTGGGCTTCATGCTCAGAGCAGAGCATGCTTGAGATTCTCTCTTCTTCTCCCTCTGCACACCCCCACCCCACACTCTTCCACTAAAATCTAAAAAAAATAAATATTTTTTTTAGAAAAAAAGATGGGGGGGGCGCCTGGGTGGCTCAGTGGGTTAAACCTCTGCCTTCAGCTCAGGTCATGATCTCGGGGTCCTGGGATCGAGCCCTGCATCGGGCTCTCTGCTCAGTGGAGAGCCTGCTTCCCCCTCTCTCTGCCTGCCTCTCTGCCTACTTGTGACCCCTCTGTCAAATAAATAAATAAAATATTTAAAAAAAAAAAGAAGAAAGAAAGAAAAAAAGATGGGTATATAAACAAATGTATTTAAAAACATGCTATACCGTGAGTATTAGGATGGAATCTAATTAAACACTAGGGTGGTATTCAAAGTATTCTATATATTTTTATATATTGTTCTCTCTATATATTCTATATATTGACCACATGCTAATAATAGCAAACGTTTATCAAGAACTGTTCTGCGTGAGGCACTCATGGCCAGTTGGTAAGTCCCAGGAAGAGGTTCTGAACCTGGATCTGTTGGTGACAAAGCCCACATTCTACAGCTGACTCTTGAACAACATGGGGATTAGGGGTGCCAACCCACCTACAGTCAAAAATCTGTGTGTAACTCTTGATTCCCCCAAAACTTAACTACGAATAGCCTATTGTTGATTGAAAGCCTTACTGATAACATAAACAGTTTTATGCTATATGTGTTATATACTGTGTATTATATGTATATGTGCATATGCTATATGTATTATATATTATATGTTATACACTATATACGGTTTTCTTACAATAAAACAAGTTAGAGAAAATGTTATTAGGAAAATTATAAGGAAGAGAAATACATTTATAGTACTATACTGTATTCTTTTTTTAATCCATGCGTAAGAGTACTCATGCAAACCTCTCCTGTTCGAGTCCATTGTACTTTCTTTGGCATTGCCTCCTTAACCTCAGCCCTATCTCTGCTAGTTAATCCTATGACTCTTAACAGTTTATGAGATACATACACTGTGAATTTTTTAGGTGTCCCTAAACAAAGAAATTCCTTAACTTTTATTTCTAGCACTATCAATTTTTTTCCCCAAATGTTTTTATTGAAATCCTCTCTTAAAAACATTTGATATTATCTTTCACCTATCAGTTTAAAGTACATTGTCTTCTTGGCCCCCAAACCATCAAAAAGAATTTCACGTATTTCACCAAAATTTTCCACTAAAGTGCCATAAGGGTGACTCATTAAGTGACATTATTCACTTCCAAAAATATTTTTTAAAAGGAACCTTCTATGTACCAAGACAATATAACATAAATACTCATAGGTCTGACTATAACATCTTATATACTTCATACAATAAAAATATTTCTTACCTGAATTTTTCCAAGAAGAATTAGTGAATATGAGATACAATTCCCTCAGGTTAATGATAGGCTGGTTGGTGTTAGTAATTTCATTTGGTGGACTTTTTTTAAATTTCCTTCCTTAAGTATTAAAAATATAAACTGTCCTTTAGGTTAGAATGGAGGTCAATTTATTAAATTCATAAGACAGGAGAAAGGAATTATAAACTGAAAGGGAAAAGTTTAATGTAATAACTGAAATGAAATGAAGTTGTATAATTATGAACAGAATAAACACATCTCCAAAAAACATAGTTTTCCCCAAAATTGGCAACTCAAAAACACAACTAATATTAAGTTTTATTGATAGCTCTGTAAAGTTATTATCTAGAGGTTATGCCTTTCAAGACATAGATTAGCCAAAATTATTTCAAGAAATATGTTCATCTAACCTTTGAGCTGGCACCTTATCCTGGCTAGTCTCTGTCTTAAGACGTAGAAAGCTGCAAAACAAATGTCCAAAAAAAGAAATTCCAGATCTTTTCTCTGTAAGGAGGCTGGACTTGGGTATTTAGCAACTTGTTACATTCCCGGAGACTTACACATATTCAACGCTCAGTGCTTTTCTGAAATAAAAAAAAATCTAGGACATGTTTAAAATAGTAATATTTTAGTCACCATTTTGTCATTCAAAAACATTCTGTAACAAAAATATTAACCAAAAATTGAAGTTGTGCTATTCTTTCATAGTCCAAATTCTAAATCAGAGTATTTCAGACCTCTTGCGGCACTGTACCTTCCAATCCAATTTTTCATTTTCAGAATATTAATTTTGGTTCCAAGAGACAGTATCCTTTTATTTAAATGAGTGTTGGACAAAATATCTGAAAAAAATTAAAACTTCGGATCAATTAGTAACCAAGGCTGGTAGTTTTTTAATTGATAGATCTTTACTTACCTGTTTCTTACATACTTTGTGTTCCCTTTTCTCTCCAACTTTGGGGAGGAAATGTTAAGATTTGTTTTTTCTTTCCTTCCACGGCATTTTCTTCTTGCATGGCTGCTTTGGTTGTCAACAGCAACAAGAATTACCGTGAAAGCTCAGCCATTTCACTTGAAGATACATAAATAACCCAGTTTAACGAAAGTAAATGGAAGAATCTTGAAACAATACTAATCGTGGCTAGGGTTTGACCAGCTTAGAGGTCCTAGAGGTAAGGGAAGAGATGATTTATTACTTCTCTGTGAATTAACACCTTCCCTCTTTAAAGCATAAAATATTCACTTTTATTTTTGATTTGTGCTTTTATTTGCGTAAATCAAAATTAGGTGAATGAAGCCTTTTTTGGGATAATAGCAGAAGAGAAATAGTCCAAGACCAAATTGATTCAATTAAAGTAATAATTTAACTATTGATCCAGAATGATTGTTCTGTATTTTTCAAGGCCCACATATTGTTATATGTACATATATATATATATATATATATCTGCTTGTTAGAGGTTTTTTTCCCACATTGATTAGGTTCATAACTAAGTAGTGTTTTGTATCTATTGTTGTTTATGTTGTTAATTTTAAAAGAACTCACCATATCTTGATGTTAACACATTTCTTAAAATAGAATAATGAAATATATCAAGTACAATCTTAGCAAAAAGCGGAAAGTAAATCAAAGCATAAATTGCAAATTACATTCTGGATCACATATTAAGGAAAACTGGTTATGGTTAGGTATTAAAAGGGAAAATATAAAAGGATACCGTTTCTTTAATACTCTTTAGTTGCCAATTTTGAATAATCTAATTTATCAAGAAAAATACATTAAATGGTTTTAAATAAAGGTAAACAATAAAGAATAGCAAACATCATTATTTTCTAACTAGTTACATTAATACTAAGCAGCCAAACAGTTCTGTATAGTTTATTTTTGTCTTATAATATCTTAAAGTTGGGTCGCATGTCTCATACTTAATATAAATCAGCCTTGACACACACAGATTTAGTAAATTTTATGGTATCAATATGTGTGTCCATTAAATAAGATTTCTAGCATGAAATTTTAGCCCATGTCGCCTATTTTTAAATTTGCATTTTAAAACTATACAAAACTGCATTTTAAATCAAAGCAATGTTAAACCCAGAGTTGATTATTTCCAAGAAGTTTCTGAGGTCTATTTTCTATTGATGCATAAGGAAATTTTCACAGGCAGCGGTCACCATAATTTTTGTGAAAGCTGCCCCAAATAAATACCCTACATGTATTTTTTATGGTATAAACTCCATTGCAAGAAGTGCTAAAATAGGATTCATTAGTAGCAAATAATATAGAAAAATCTGTCCCATCATCTCCTGATACTGTTTCTCACAGCCACTGTAAACAGCCACAGTAGTAAACACATGCGACTTTGACAGCAAAGCCACTCATAGTTTAGGAGTCTAGACCTCTCTCCTGCGACTTGCCCCGAACCACTGCTTCAGTTCATCTGAATGCTGATACCATGCACTTTGCTGAGGGTTCTCACTGGTAACAGGCATGGTTAAAAATAACAAGCTCTCTGGGGTGCCTGGGTGCCTCAGTGGGTTAAAGCCTCTGCCTTCGGCTCAGGTCATGGTCTCAGGGTCCTGGGATCGAGCCCTGCATCGGGCTCTCTGCTCAGCGGGGAGCCTGCTTCCTCTTCTCTCTCTCTCTCTGCCTGCCTCTCTCTCTCTACTTGTGATCTCTGTATGTCAAATAAAGAAAAAAAAATAAAATAACAAGCACTCTGATGCTTTTATGAAATTATGAGAAACTACATCTATTAGTTAAATTAAATCTATCTAACTAAATCTGGTGAAACTAAACCATTTGGAGATTAGTTTTCCTAGCCTGCAAAACACAGGTTTTCAGGGGCGCCTGGGTGGCTCAGTGGGTTAAACCACTGCCTTCGGCTCAGGTCATGATCTCAGAGTCCTGGGATTGAGCCCCGCATGGGGCTCTCTGCTCAGCAGGGAGCCTGCTTCCTCCTCTCTCTCTGCCTGCCTCTCTGCCTGCTTGTGATCTCTCTGTCAAATAAATAAATAAAATCTTTAAAAAAAAAAAAAAACACAGGTTTTCAGAATTGAAATTGGACGTTTAAAAAAAATGAGGGCTAAGAAAGCCCTAAGGAACTGGCCCCATCTATTATCCAAACGTATGCCTATCTGCTAGAATACAGTTTACTGTAAATTTAATTATAAAATGCCCAAATGTTAGGCCAAGCATAACCTTTGAAAAGGAAATAATGAAATACCCCAGACTAATAGGACAGATAAAATTACCACATGCCCAAGATAGGAGTCACACATGCCTCTTAAGCAAAGAGCACAGCATGACATACGCACATTTTCACATGTCACAAATGCCAGGTACATGCATGAAAGGGAAAGGTCCTGCCTGACCCTGTCCTCCTACCTCCCAACCATAATCTGCAGCTAGGAAAAGTAGTAGCTCTAAAAATTTCTCTACACCCAACCTTAAATTTCACGCTGTATTTCTCATTGTCAAAAAATTTATATTAGCCCAGGAAACTCTATCCATAGACAACTATCCAATGCCAGATATTTAAGACACCAAGATCCAGGACAAGAGATCCCATGAATAGCATTTTAAGTATTTTGGATAATCCCAACTTTCAGACCACTACTTTTTAAGTATTAGAGCTATAGAATTCATCAGAATCCAACAGAAGATTAGAGAACCGAACATATCTACAAATAATTTCTTTATAGTTTTCCCCCAATTCCCCAAATAGTTTCCCCAAAAAATAATTCTGCATTAGTTGGGAATGTTTATATATGGGAATGTCTTAATTCTTGGCCATAGTAACCAAGATATGATGAACCTTTTAATTCACTGATGATTTTAAAACTCAATCCAGAAATAAATAAATAAAAATAAAAATCCAATGGACAAAGGACTTTGAACCACCATTATCTATGTGAAACACCATGAAGTATTTATGCAATCATATGAATATGGGACAATTTATCCAATAGAAACTATTACCATAGTAAATGTGTAGGATATAAAATCAGCTAGAAATACCCATGCATGTTAAAAAATATATATATACAGCTAAGTGTGAGCTGCAATTTGTGTTTCTTCTATTTGCTATTTGTTGGCATGCAAATATTTGGCAGGTAATTATTAAGCACCTACAAATCTTAACATTGAAATAAAATAGTACCAAAGGCTTTAGAAAAATATTTTGGGTGGCAGGAAGCTTATATTTGGATAGTCTATCTGTGGAACTAGTTTCTGTAAATGTCGCAACACATACCTTTGACCATTTAGGGATCTCTCCTAGAAACTGAGTTTGAGAACCCTAATGTATGAAAATAAGGCAAATATTTTTGAAAAACAACATTATTTTTGACAAGGTAAGCATAAATCCAGAAATTTCCAATTGTTTCTTCCTTTGTGTATACCAGTGTAAATTTAATCCATGATGACGTATTTCCTAAAATCTCACCATAAATCAGTACTATCTATAAAAGGCAACCCTAAGCTTGTGATAGGATGATGTTACAATAGGAAAAGGTGTCAGCTCTGGAGAATTTATATCACTAATCTACAGAATGGTTAAAAAGATACTGACCAAATGAAGTGTTCCATTTTAAAATTTAATTGACTCTAGGTTATCCACGTGCCAATAACTGATGGCAAATCCTCAGTCTCAAACTGCCTCTCCCCGTACATCTAGTACATAAGTAAGGATGTCTCTCCAGCCTTTAGTCAGTGTATGGTGGAAAATGAGGGTCTCTAATAAATTATAAGTTTTTAAATTTATAATGAATATATAAATAAAAAAGGGTTTTTTTCTTCAAAGTCTACTATATTCTAAAGCAAAGAAATTGCTTTGCCTATTCATATCTTTTTCCTTCCATAATGACAATAACAAGTTCACTTCATATTATTTATTATTAGACTAAGTTAGAAGTAAAATTGTTGAGAAAATCTATGAAAGAATATGGAATGAACACATAGATATCTGGCACTATTTTACCACACATAATAACATTTTATCTGATTAAGGCTTTAATGTACTCTTTTATACTGGCTTTATTAGTAATTTTATTAGAAATTCTATTATGGGGCGCCTGGGTGGCTCAGTGGCTAAAGCCTCTGCCTTCGGCTCAGGTCATGATCCCAGGGTCCTGGGATCGAGCCTCACATTGGGCTCTCTGCTCAGCAGGGAGCCTGCCTCCTCCTCCTCTCTCTCTCTGCCTGCCTCTCTGCCTACTTGTGATCTGTCAAATAAATAAAAATCTTTAAAAAAAAAAATTCTATTATGACCACAATTATCTCTTTAATTATGCACTACTATTAATTAAATGATGAAATGAGAAAGCTGAAAACTTTTACAGCATTAAAACATAAAATTTATTTAATTTGATATTATTTAACTAAACTCTATACTTTGTAACACAACAATTTTTAGTAAGTGGGTGTACATTCTGCAACTAATTTGCCCTGGTAGATTCCCAAGGATGCACTGTGAATCACAATAGGTTATGCCACTAACGTTTTTCTATGGTTGTAATGACTGACATCATTTCGAAACTTTTTCAAGCCAGATTATTTTGGCTGCATTCTATTATCTTTGATAACGGATTATGTATTTGTTCCCATGACAGAATAGAAGGTTTGGGCTCTAAAATGTCAGCTCCTTAGTTCCCTTCCAGGTTGACTGACACAGGGTAACAGTTCTCAGACTGGTTCGATTCCTGGTTGGTACAGATCTCTGTGAATAGGCATTTAAAGCCTCTGCTTTCTTTGTCTGCTTCTCCCAAGGAAATGGGGTACTTCCTGGATTACTGCCCTCTCAAGACACACACTGAGCTATCTTTCTTTAAGAGACAGGCTCTCTGAGGACATGTGTCTATCAGTGTTTCAGGTTCCATTGACCCTGGAGCTTCATGACTGCAGGAGAATCAGTGCTTCCTCACACCCCAGCGAAAAGGAGCTAAATTTGAGGCAGGTTAGGAACATGAAGAATACCTACCATGGATTCTGCTTTGAGTCTATTCAGGCCTAAGAGGCTTATTTAAAGCAGCCCTTCATGAGATCCAGGGAAACTGGAATAACAACTAAGGGTCATTTGGGCTCCTCTGCATATCTGTAACAATCCAGAGCTTTGGGGGGAAATGAGCAATGGTCAAGGAGTTTGTTGTTTCTGAGTTCACTGGCCCTATTTCATGGAACAGCTCAAGTAGGATAAATGATGCCTAGAGGCAATGTTTATGCCTCATCTCTTATTCCAAGCCACAATTTGCTTAGAGATGAATAAGACCATAGCAAAATGGTGATGAACTTTTATACTGATATCCAATGAATACAAAAGTAACTCATACAAGATCGATATAAAAAAATTCTCCCACTGATTTATTGACAGAACCTCCTTATACTGGATCACAGGAGACATCTATCTACACTCCAATCACAGCGACTCTGGATACACACTGTACCAAGTGTTGACTGATGTTTAAAATACATGAAAGGAAGGAAAGAAATATAAAGAGAGGGGGAGAGAGAGAGAGGTATGGGCTAGACTTTAATAATACAGCAAACTTCAGGATGTTGTTAGGGATCCTAACTTAAAACTGCCTTTTCTAACCTGGAATTGTCCATTAAGCCCTAAAGAGTTCATAAATCACAGCTATTCTGAGATGGATTGAGCAGAGATATCAGAAAGCTAAGTGTGTAGATAATGCTTCTTAAACTTCCCATGAACTGCACTGTTAGAGTAGGGGGGCCTCATCTTAGATCAGAGCATCTTCTAGGAAACAGCTTTGTACAACCACCACTGGCTTCATGACAAATGTTGCTGTGGGCCCTTCCTCTCCACCATTCACTCCCACTCCATTAAGGACCACATGAAAGTCTTCTTTCAGAACTACATGTGGGAAAAGCCATAATTTCCCCCAAATAACTGGTCTGATTTTCCCCTAACAAACATCATGAATTATATGAGCAGTAACACTTTTCTTTTTCTGTTGGCTACCAGAAGCTAACAGCCACATTATAAGACATAGTTAGGATCCCATGCCTGACATATCTACATGTCAATAACTCTCCTCCTGCCAGCTTACCTTTTATTCTCTCCTTTTTTTCCCTCCCCCAGCCCTCGTTAATTCTGTTTTCCTATTTTATTGCATGCATTCCTGACAGCCACTTCATATCCTCCCCCAAACAAAGTAAAATATAAACAAAAAGAAACAAAGGAACAAATTCTATTTCTCTTTTAAACTATCTTCTCAGGGAATCAAAAATAAAATGTGGCTGATCAGAAGGTTTCCACTGCATAATATTATCCATGATTTAATCCCCTTTAAGTGACATATTTTATAGAAGATGGTTTATAAAAATAAAATGAGTTCTTCAATTACTGTACTTCCATAAAAATAGAATGTCCCTCTAACTCTCCCACATCCAAATGTATATAACAGTGATGATGAATATGCAAAGGTATTGACTACAGCACATTTCATAAAACCAAAATACTGAAAATCACCTAAATATGCACAAATAAGAATTTTAAAATTAATTAAGTATTTACATCTGGTGAGGTATTATACAGCCATTTAAAAGAATGAGTCAGGGGCACCTGGGTGGCTCAGTGGGTTAAGCCTCGGCCTTTGGCTCAGTCCCTGGTCTCAGGGTGTTGGGATTGAGTCCCGCATCAGGCTCTCTGCTCAGCAAGGAGCCTGCTTCCCTCCCTCTCTCTCTGCCTGACATTCTGCCTGCTTGTGATCTCTCTCTGTCAAATAAATAAATAAAATCTTAAAAAAAAAAAAATAAAAGAATGAGTCAGGTTTACATGAACTGATAAGGACTGATCCCTAAAATGTGATACATGAAAAAAGAAAACACAAAATAGTTCTTACTTTATGCTATCAATTTATAAACAAGAATAAGTTGCAAATGCTTACAAATCTCCGCAAAAAGCAGGAAGAAACAGTGCCTGGGACTGGAATTAGGTGTCAGGGAAACACGGAAGTTAAAAAGAGTTACCTTCACTACCTTCTCTCTTTCTCTTTGAGTCTTTTAATTTTGCACTTAGGCATGCATTTATTTTGTTAAGCAAAATGATTTTAAAACATAATTAAAATAAAGATTAGAATCACTAATGGAAAAGTTATGCCTTGATGGTCTTAAAGTCATTTTATTAAAGTATTTTGACACAACAATATTTTAATGTTTCCTGAAAATCTTTTTATCATAACAGGTCTCCCAAAAAACTTTATTCAGATACCAAAATTCTACATAATCCTCCCTAATAATAAAAAAAAAAATCCTCTATACAAAGTGATAAAAATTATGACTGACCTATAAATAAAAGGTCAATGAATTAAGCAATTCTTTAAAGAATCTGTAAATCCTTCTTACAAGTAAAAAGGACCTCACATCCATAAAAAAATACACAGCCAATTGTCAGGATGCCAGGTAGAAATCCTGGCAAATGGACAAACCACATTCCATCTTCCCAGTATGAGCCAGTTGCCTCTGTTCCAAGAGGAAACAGAAGAAAAAGGGGGACAAAGGTCCTTCACTGACCTACCAGAGGGGCTTTTGGGAGAAACAGGAGGGATCAGAGTGTCCTAGAATTAAGCAACAGATCAGATTCTGGATATGGAACTGCCAGAGCTTTAAGTCAGCACTCTAACCCAGTCTTCTCCATAACTATTTACTACCAAGTAAGAAACCACTTGGCCAGTTGGTCAAAACCACAAACGTATATGCCATTTGATCACACATAAAAAGTTACCTTGTAGAAATACTAGCACACATCCAAAACAATATTTCTCCATTGTATATTTCAAGGTTACTTATTTTAGAATTGTTTATATTAGTAAAAGATTAGGATCAACACAAATGTCCATCAATAAGAAACTGATTAATAAATTATGATATAGCCATGCAGTGGAATACTATACATCCATTAAAAAAGCAGGCTCCTCATGTACTGATGATAAATAAAGCTTTCCAAGACACACTGTTAAGGAAAAGGAGCAATTGCAGAACAATGTATACTTTCATTTTTGTAAAAGAAATGGGTAGAGAAGAGAGAGAAATTTGCCCATAAATATATAAAACCTTTCTGAAAGGTACAAAAAAAGCTGATAATGTTCATTGCGCTGAAGAGGGATACTTGAGGAAATAAATGCATTTTTTCTTACAAAGTAAGTATTTTTAAAAGATTGATGGGAAAAATTTTTAAACCTGCATCAAGTTGGTGGGAAAGGGCTGAAACTATGTGTGTGGTGGTGAGGAAGGAGGGGGAGCACCAAGGATGAGGCCATAAGAACCCTCCTCTCCTTCCCTTTCATCTCCCACATGATGAGTATCTTCCATTACTCACTAAGAGATGCCGCATGCAATCATTCAGCATCACTGGACGATTGCTTTAAAAGCATGCAGTTGAGTAAAATGGACTCAAAATGCATATAACCTGAACTCTACAGATAAAAAGCACTCTTCAAAAATGCTGTCTATTACGCTCGCTATAACAGAGACTAAAGGAGGAAAAACACACCCATGTGTTTTGAAGCTTATGGGAAAGTTTTCAAGTAGAAATACAATGTTGCTTCTGGGGCCAGAAGTGCCTGCTTGATAGCAATGAGTACTCGTGTATTCCTTCACTTTCTATGACAGACATCTCTGAGGCCGGGATCTGAAGTCAGATCTAGCAGCAGACCTTGCAGCAACTCGAGTTGTTTCCCTTTCTGTGACCTAACCTCCCAGTTTAGGAAGTACCAACGTTTCTAATCCATAAGGGCTAAGACCCTCCCAGATTAACATTAAGAGACGATGGTAGAAAAGGAGTATATCTTAAGAGCATTATATAAAGATCAATTCCAATAGGAGAAAAGATGAAGGAACAAAGTAATTTCTGTGAAATTTAACTTTCAACACTATGCATACTCAAAACTACTTGTTTGAAAAGGTCAAACTTCTTTGACACCGATTTTAGTTTGGAATCTACATTCCAAGACCACTTGAAGTTACCGAAAGTACATGGTGTTCTTAAATAAGCTTTTCACAGAAAGAGGTAGTTGAATAATCTTAATCAAAAACTTCACTTCCTCAGGATTTGGAGCAGGTTTAGTGCTAAAAGTAGTTATAGGAGTGCCCACTGCCTTGCTTTTATTCCTACCTGGGGAAAAAACAAAGGGAAAAAAAAAAAAAAAAACAAAAAACCAGAATCTGCATTACCACCCCTCAAAATAGAGAAGGAAGCTAAAATGACATTAAGGCAGTGAAGTGTGCTCAGCCCCATTAAGGTGGCCCCAGGACCTGATGGCCTTCTGCAACAGGGCTCTGGGCAGTAGAGCCTACCTGAGACCCCCAGTTATTCCTGGACTAGGTATGACTGTATGGGTCTAAGGAAGGTTAATTATAAAATGCAAAACCACATTCAACGGAGGTTATCATAGTTGCTGCCTCAAAATGGAAAGGCATTTACTAGGAATAATCTGTGAGGGAAACCCTATGTATGGTCTTCAAAGCCAATTCCAGTATTTCTCATTTACTCTAGATTATTTTAAAGAAAAGTGTTCAAAATTTAAATAATTGAAGAAAGGTATAATTTATACAATTTTGTGACCAGGGACAGGAAACCAGTATAGGGAGCAAAAATTAATAAATCACATTCCATTTTCACAATTTTTTGAACCCAGATACAAGTAATGAATAAAACATGAAATTTAAATGTTTCATTTACAAAATCAAAATCTCTGCTTAAACTAATAATCTTTTCATTTGAAATACAGAAATTTAATAATTTGCTCTGTCTTTCAAAGGTCCTCATTCCTGAGCCAGTATTATATATTATCCGGCAAAATTATTTAACAACTTCAAAATAGTTTCAGAATAAATTACTGCTTCTCTGTCCCCTGTCGCACTAACCTATACATTTATTTAACTTTGATAAGAATTCAAAAATTTCACTTTCCCTGACAGTTGTACAGTTGAAGCCTTTACTAACCTCAGAGATGGGATAAGAAGAAATGAGGTTTAGAACTAATAAAGCAAAGACAAACTCCAGATACAGGTTTTACATCTTTCCAAATTTTTCAGAAAAATATACCAGAACATCTGCATTTTGCCTGGTTTTAAGGAAAAATGATACAAAATCACCCTAATTCACATATATCCTTCAGAAACCATAAATTGCTCAGTGATAGTCAAAGAACTCAGAAAATAGCTTTGTTAAAACCTGGAACTTGTTGTATTTTGAATTTTTCTTCACACCTCTAAAAAGTGCCTTCCACAGAAACACTACTGTCATAGCCACATACACAGCCAAATCTGTAAGTCAAGTAAATAGAAAAACCACCATATAGAAATACAATATTTAGATCCTCTATACTCCTTCTATATTAGGGAAGCTCTTTAAATAGCTAACCAGGTATAAACATTAATGACACTCATGTGTCCCAAACTACCTAATGCTTTTAGTTAAGAGTTCCACAGCATACACAGTTGTTTTTTAAAATAAAATACACAAACCTTGAGAAATCATCTTTTACAGAGATCTCCACTTGGTAGGAGAAATTGTTAAAATCATTAAAGTGAAATGTACCATTAATATGATGGGAAAGTGAAGGAATAGAATAATTACAGAACAAGAAACGAGTATTTTGTGACAATCTGAGTAATTAAGATGTGGTGTGTTGTAAATCTGTAACTATCAATGTTTGTGCTTAAGAAAATCTCACTTTACCACAAAAAGCCACATCAATAGTTGATAAAGATAAAGCTCAAGACAACTGGAAAATCAAGTTCTGAATTCTCAATGCATAGGGACCTATTTATGGGTCAGAATGGAGGTGGGTGGGGGGATGGGTGAAATAGGGAATGGGGATTAAGGAGGACACTTGTGAAAAGTACCAGGTGATGTATGTAAGTGCTGAATCATTATACTGTACACCTGAAACTAACATTACACTGTATGTTAACTAACCAGAATCTAAATAAAAACTTAAAAAAAAAAAGAATATAAAACAAAGAATCAAAGGATAGAAAGAAGGTAAGGGTATGACCTCTAAAAGAACTATGAAAACACAACCTGACTGTTTCTGGACTAGGTCCTGCTTTCCGCAACCGGGGAGGAACGTTGGGATAGAATGTCAGGTGGCACGGGCAGGAAGCAGAAGATAGCTCCTATGCATGTCTGGGTAGCATCCTTCCTTCCTCAGTGTCTGAGGGAAGGATGAGAAGTCCAGCTGAATGCGGCTCGTGGCTGGACACCGTGACCAGGAGTGGGGGCTGAGCAATACAAGCTGTATGCAAAGTCAACTGACCCCAAACAAGGCCATGGAAAGGGGAGTAGCAAGCATGTTCTATGCCAATACATCTGCTTGTCTCATAGCAAGAGAGTCAAAACATCTTATATATGCTCGACCAAATGGATTAAACACCAAAGGGTCATGGCACTAGGACATGAGATATAATAAAAATATATATATAATGAGGGTATGGCCTCCCCCACTTGCACATCTTCTAAGGGATAAAGTGGGAGCTTCTGTGTCTAGGTGGAGATAGCTTACTTTTGCTTTGCTGAGCTAGTCTGAAGGAAAATTCCTAAGTGAATCGTTGGGAAAAACAAGAACCAAACCTTTGCTGAGGAAAGGAGAATGCTCCTCATGGGTAAGAACTCTGAAATGATCTGAGGGTCAGAAAGACAAAAACAATTTTCACATTAAATTTCCCAGAAGCTCTTTGGAATCTTTGTAGATAGTCCATTACCAGGTATAAGAGTTAATGAACAGCGAGGCATTTTTTCCTTGAATAAATGGAGGGACAAAAGTTTCAATTGCATAAAAGCTTCCTTTAAAAACTAATCAGGAGCTTTCTGTTTGTCCCCAGCAAGCCTCTGTTTGGTGTTCTTCCTACTTTGAGCTGACCTCTGGCCCCTACATTCCTCTACCTGTTTATAGCAAAACAAAGACAGGGGAGCTCTAAGCTGCCAGGAGACATTTGGACCATCTGAGATTCTGGAAAAAACAAAAACAAAAAAACACAAGTAAACATCCATCTTTGAACTTGTTTTTACAACTCTGCCATTTATAATATTAATGGTAATGATCCACCTGGCTTTTTTTAATTTAAAAGCATTTTATTTTATTGTACACGGAGAGCCTTGGAATCATTGTTTTTATTTTGGCAGTAAAATGCAAAAATACATTTATCATGCCTAGAAAACAAAGAACCTGATAGCATGGGTATGTCCCATTCCAGAGCACTTTCAAAAGCAGTATTTCTTCATATTTCTTTACTTTCATCAAACATATACATAGCATTTACTCTGTGCCAGGAACAGCATTAAGTGCTTTATGAATAACTCATTTACACCTCATTTATGGTCCTGTGAGGTATTATACTATTTTATATCCATTTCAGAGATGAGGAAAATAAAGCACAGAGAAGTTGAATGACTTGCTCAAGGTCACACAGCTAATAAGGGGGTGGAACTGAAATTTAAACCCAGGCAGTCTAGCTCAAGTCCACATTCCCCTCCATTACGTTGCCTCTCAAACTTTTCACCAAATCTAAGTTGAGATAAACTGTGATTTGTGCAAGATCATCTTAGACGTTTTTATAACATCACCATTCAATAACTAACTTGTCATTGTTACAGCTTCCTCAGATTCTCAAGGAATACAAAGAAAAGATGAATACTATCAATTATTACACTTCACCACTTTGCGTTCTGTTAGAAGCAAAACAAAGGTATAGAAAATAATAAAACAGTGTCTCATCTCTGCTGGGAAAGCTAGTTTGCTAGGAACTTACTTGGATATTTCAATTCAGTAAGCCACTGTAACTTGGAAAGGTCTTTGCGCTCAAATTCAGAATCACCCAGCTGCTGTATACCAGAGAAAATTTAATTACATGTAAAAAGACAGAACAGCTCAGAGAGGTTCTTTCTGGGGAATTCCACAGTTGATGAACCTCTCAGAGACAGAGGAATTTTCTCCTTGGCATTCTTAGAGTGCATCTGGCAGAGTGCGTACGTACTCCTACACCCCTGCACCCCTGCCCCTGCTGAATGCTCTGGCACTCTGCCTCCGGAGAAGGTGTGCTCCACTGTGCTCAGGGCCTTCTGCCAAAACAGCTTTGTCCTAGGTAGGCCTGGGGTACTGTGCACACCCCAAAGCACTCCAACCTTCATTTTGGGAGTGCCCTGACAATTAAGGCAGCAAAAGAGGAAATTATCTCCATTCCTGCAAAGAAACTACTCATTTGTTTAAATTTGGGAACAGCGTGTGCGTGTTGGGCCAAGAGAAGGGTCCTCTCTTCACCCTTTGATTATCAAAGCCTGATTGCTCTTCAAATACCCCTCCCTACCCTGGTGGTCTCCAGCTGGGCGAATACTTCGGACACCCTGGTATAATGGGCAGAAGACAACTCCACCAGGTACCGTTCTTCTTTTGGACCATCTTCCCTTAAAAACAATTAACCAGTAGGGCACAGCAGCTTTGCCTAATCTTTTGTTTACTGGAAACTAGAGTTACCATCATCTCCCCTTATAAAAAGGGTCAATGGCCCAACCGTGCAAAAGTCTGGCCCAGTGGCTTGCAGGTTAACAGACAAACGTTAATCCGCTTTCCCGTTCCGTATCCAACCAGGGATGTCAACCCATGACCATTACTCTCCCTCCTCCTCAAGGTTAAGGGCAGATACGCACAATTCTCAAAGATGAAAACAGCTGTGGGTATTCTTAGCTTTCCTAAACTTAAATCTACCCAGTTGCTCCCACCTTTAACATACCTCTAAGGCAAGCTCTGCCCTGTCCAGCTCCAGCCTCCTTCAACCCACCTTTCTATTACCCTAAGCTCCTTTCTCATGAACAATAAAACACTGGGATATAAGGAATCCAACTTCGTTCCCATCATCTCACCAAACACACCAACCTAGCACAATGCCCCAGAAATTCACTTGATAATTGCAGATTTTCTCATAGGGGAAGTGGAATACAATTTTGAGACCCAGATAAAGTTGCAAAGAACAAATTTCTAAAACTTCCATGTTGTGGCTCTGATTTCTACCATTAATATATCCACGGAAAAGGTAAATATCAGTGTTCTGATTTGGCTCTTATTACATGATTACTTCTAGAACTTAAAAATAATGCTTTTTCACAGGTGTTACTTATTATGGTGGGTGGTCCATTTAGAACACAGTCAATACAATCTCACTTCAAAAAAAAAAAATAAAAAGGTTTACAAATAGGCCACTTTCCACAACAGGTATGGTAAGGATTTTATTAGTGCTATAAGGTTCAGAGTCTGTTTAGTGTAAATACAGTCTAGACTAATTATCTCACCCCCATCTCAGAGTCTGGAGCACAGAAAAGGTCTGATGAGAAAAGAGGAGCTGGAAGTACTGGGGACAAATGCTACAATAAGCATCATAGGTGGTTCTCTGAATAACAAAGCAGGCACCTTAGGACTGTTGCCTCAGGTTGAGAAGGGGCAAGGAATGTTGGAACCACACCACCAAGTCTTGCTCAGTAATGAGCCCAATGATGTGCAGAGTGAAGCCATGTATGATGGTGGAAAGCTGCACCTCTCAGGTGGAAAGTCCCTGGGGGATGATACTCACGCTGACACTGTCCCCAGGACCGGCGGGCCCAGCCCCAGCAGCAGTCAATTCTCCCACCATAACGACACAGGCCAATCGAAGACACTATTTGCCTGGGCCACCTACCAAACAAAAAGATTCAAAATAAATAAAGACACTTTTGAAATTAAAAATAGTTTCCTGTTATTATTTTTTTAAATTTAAGTCACACCCAACAATTTTTGATGAACTCCTTCATGCCTGCAGAAATTTAAGGATAAAACATATTCAGGAAAATAGTTCTGCTGTGATCTAATTCCAAATTTCAGAAAGTTAAACACACACACTCTACACACTACACACAGGAGTAGGGGGAAAGGGAGGGGAAGACCCTTTCTTAAATGGAAAAAGCACCAGCTAAAACCAAGAATTCTCGAGGCTGACACTCACAGGGTGGTTTCTGAAGCTTGAAATAAAACAGATTCCTCAAAGACCCACACCTGTTACTTGGGGGAAAACCAGTTCTGACTGATTTATCATAAACTGAAAAGTATTAAATAATAGGACATGTCAAAGCCAAAAGAAAAAAAATTCTGCCTTTTATTTCTGCCTTAGAAAAGGGCAGAAAGATGGGAGCGTCCTCAAAATCAAATGAATCAGACCTCTTTGCAAGACTCTTTGGCAGAAAATGTTCCCAGAAAAAATAAAACAGTATAAATAAAACCAAGAAGAGTTTAAAGGGTAGCTAACATCTCAAATGTCCTTGGGGTTTGAAACTTTTCTGCATCAACAATTCATGTTATCTTCCTCACTCATGTAAATAAGGGCTAAAAGTATTCAATTTCAGTATACCAATTTATCCACCAGATTCCACTTTCACACCTTATTTGGTGAATCTTTTCTTTGTTTATATTCACACCTGATTTCTGCCCCCAGAGGGTCAATGTTTTAATTGGCTGTTTTAAAATTAAAGCTACCTTAACATCTTGTGCATAACCATGTGACATATTTCCTATTGCAAATGTGTGTGCCAGAAATGCACAACATACCCGAATGTGAGCAAAGAATTGCTTTAATAAAATAAACCAGCCTCTGGCCGCTCCCCACATTTTCTCAAAACACTCCTAATCTTTCCAATTCCCGGTTCTTTTCTCTCCTCCTATGCCCTCAAGCCCAAAGTACAAAATAACCCCGAACTCTCGATTTCCTCCGACCAGGTGGTAAACAAGCGATTGCGCTTTTCCTCCTCAACGCTCCGCTGGCTCCCCCGGTTCCCGTTCCCCTCCAGGTACAAGAAAGCTAATCAATCGCGGAACTGATTCGTTCCAAGATTACAAGTGAAACAGGTGCGGCTGTCTTTAGGGAGGCGCAGAGGGATACGTGACGGGGTCAGAGCCGGGGTGGGGGGTTCTCTGAAAGAGGAAGGCTGGATGGCGGCGAGACCCAGGTTAAAATCTCCGCCGGCTGCTCCAGCCTGGTTCCTGCGCGAGCAGCAGAGATCGGCGCTCGGGGCGGGTCTGGTCTCTCATTGCACGGAGGTGGGGTAAGCGAGCACGCCCTCCTGACACACACACACACACACACACACACACACGCACACACTCTCTCTCTCTCTCTCTCTCTCCCTCTCTCTCTCTCTCTCTCTCTCTCTCGCCCGAGCAGATCCCGCGGCGGGCCACAGAGCGCCGCGCGCCGCCGCCAGAGGAGCGGCTGAGTGACAGCGGCGACGGAGCCCGGGTTGTTGGAACCTGTCAGAGCACGCTGCAGCCAGGCTCGCCCCAGGTCCCGGAGCTGTGTGTGCGTGCGTAGCCGTACACAAACACACACGGAGCGCTCCTCACCCCGCCCCAGTCCTTATTTTAAGTCCTCCTCCCTCAAGAAAACCAAGTGTGGAGGCAAACGGGTCCTCCCGGGAAGCCCCATCGCTCCTACGCCCCCGCCCTTTGTGTGAGCGGCCCCGACAGCGTCCAGCCCGGCTTTGGCCCCGCCACCTGAAGTTGCGCCGCTCAAAGAGCCGTCTAACTCACACCCGAGAGCTTCCTGGCCGGCGGGGTCCGGGGCATCACCTGGGCTTACGAGGCTAGCCCGCGCCCTCCCAGCCGAGGTGCGGGGCTCCAGGAGCCTTCCTACTCCTCCGCTGGCCCCAGTCCCCGAGCCGGAGCCGCGGCTGGGCTCCCAGACTCTCAGGGGGCGCCCTCCCCAGCCTCGGACGGCCACAGGTTGCGAGAGCGGTTCGACGACTCTCCTCCCGCCGACGCCGAACTTCTGGCCGCGCAACCCGGCGGAGAGGCGGGATCCCAGCACCGCGAGCGCGAAATTAGCGCTAGAAGAGGGCGCCCCGTGGCCCAACTCACCTCACGTCGAACTCGGCGGCCGCCTGCAGGTAGAGCGAGGAGCCGAGCACCAGCGCCAGAAGGAAATCCATGTCAGGCGGCGAATCGCGGGCGGCAGCGCCACTGAGCGCGGGGAACAGGTTGGGGGTGCTGGGCGCGGAGGAGAGAGGCGCTCGTCTCCTTGGCTCCGGGAGGAGTGCGGGCGCCGCCGCGACTGCAGCTGCTGTCGGAAGAGAGCGGCGCGGCGCGCAGCCGGGGCAGGTCTGCGGCGCGACGCCGGGAGCCCCCTCTGGCTCCCTCCCCTCGAGGGGAGGTGCTGCAGGGGGAGCTGCACCGCCCGCGGGGAGGGGGGCGGGGGGCGCGCGTGCGCCTGCTTTGCCGCCCTCGCAGCGCAGGGCCGCGGGTGAGGCCGCTTGGCCCCTCGGCGGGGATCTCGGGAGCCGGATCGCCGAGGAAAGCGGCGTCTCTTGAGGGCCAGCCAAGTGGGGCGAGCGCCAGGCTGCGAGGAAAGTTGCAAGCCCGGCCTGGGCGAGGGAACGCAGGGCGCTCAGCAGGAAAGGGTGAGCCGAGTAGGGATGGGGCCCGGGGAGTAGGTGCGCGCTCCGCGGGTTCCGCCCGAACAGGTGGTGACCGCAGGGGCGAGCCGTGGCTTCCACCGGAGGGCGGAGAAGCCGGAGACGGGAGACGTTTCTGGGGCAGGAGCTGAGCAGTGTCTACACGGAGTGAAACCACAGCACGACTGACGACTTGGACAAATTAGCGGAGGCAAACTCCGGGAGTTTGCTTCTCCCGCAGAGTTGGCAAAGGCTTGTTTTTTATTTTGTAACCAACCGAAAGAAATGTTTGGCTCTCCAGTCGAGTTTTGTACAAGGAACGTGCAGACTGTTTCTATCTCTGCCAGCTCAACTTCGAGCATTTAGAAGGATAGCAACGGCTGCCCCTCCAGGGGCACGTGCAGGCCAGAGAGGGCGGGCTGTAACTACTTAGCAGTCTGTGGTGTCTGATCTTGGGGAGAACATTTAGAAACCATTTTAAACAATCATTCTGTTATTGCAGAGTAAAAAATAAATTAATAATAATAACACTGTACTAAGACTGTTCAAATGAAAACACGCAACGATCATCCTAAAATGCATGTTAAAATATTATCCATTGAGTCACCCCTCTTCTCATACCCTGTCCCAGTGACTTCCTGGTGCAGAGCTGTGCCATCACTCATATCTCTCAGACCTTGTCTCCTGTTCTCACGCTTCCCCTAGCCCATGACCTCCTTGCCTTTCTCACAGCCTCCAGGCATGCATGCCCCTGCCTTTGCACCATTGACTGGCTGATACTTCTGCCTGGGCCCAGATGTTGGTTCACATTCTCACTTCTTAAGGTTTTGCTCAGATGTCACCTCTTTGAGGAATCCAACCATGACCACCCAAATTTAAAGTTGTCCCCTCAGGATGCCCCATGATTTGGTCTTCTTTGTCTTTGCTTCATACCCCTGGTCTTCCAGCATCCTATATATTTCCTGTTTGTATGTCTTCTTTCTGCTAGAATGCAAACTCTTCAAGGGGCAGTTAGTGCCTAGAACAGTGCCTAGCACGTAGTAGGTGCTCATAAATATTTGTTGAATGAGTTTGTTACATTACAAACTTTTTTTCTATCTTTATTTACTTTTTGGGAGTTCTCCAACTTCAAATTTTTAATGGAAAGTTCTGTGGCAGGGTGATCTCACTATCCAGATTTCTTGGTGTGTATAAAAACAGGAATTTTATGCAAGAAAAGGAAAAATAATGGTTTCAACTTAAACGACTCTTTGATTTCCAAGTTGTTTTCTGTTAGCAAAACAAGTTTCTATTTTAATCTCAGGAAATATCCATGCCAATTCAGGCTTGGGACATTATTTTAGGCAAACAGCTTGGTGTCATCTATTTCAGATCTTTCTAATGAAGTCCAAAAATGTAGGAGTCAAAATATTTTTTCTGCAGAAAATCAAATTTTTGTAAGTGTAATGTAGGCTTGGTTCCAGGCTCCAGCGGCTACTCCTTAGCCATTTTCTTTGTTTATTGATTCCTGGATTGGATTTGCAAAGAAGCTCTAGCAGAGCAATGGATGAGTATCAAGAAGGGGCCAACCTATAGGCTACAAGCTGGAGATAGAAGGAAAGGAGGATGGGTGATAGGTGAAAACAGGACGATATCTGAAACAAAAGTGCCTGCCTCATCAGGCCTTTTAACATTTTTTCCCATATCTTTTTCTTTGGCTTAGAAAACACTCCATTCATCTGCCTTCTTCATTTAGACGATCCACTTGCCCTTTGGATCCAAGTTTAGCTGACATTTATCCAGGAAGCCTTTTCTGAGTCTTTTGCTAGGCTGAGACTCTTGTGGTATAATTACAACACTATGTATCCCATACTGTCACTTTGAAAGCAGTGTGTGTTTCATGCATTGCTCCTCTA
This sequence comes from Enhydra lutris kenyoni, assembly GCF_002288905.1. Lineage (NCBI taxonomy): Eukaryota > Metazoa > Chordata > Mammalia > Carnivora > Mustelidae > Enhydra > Enhydra lutris. The sequence goes on from NW_019154087.1 coordinate 24,602,607, forward strand.
CCACTCTGAGTTCTCTGAGACAGTGACCAATAGGAAGGCTCAAGTCCTGGCACAAGGTTTAAATTCAGTAAATATTAAATGTTGGATTGGATTGAATTAATTCTTCTTGGTGAACTTTAACTTCTCCCCTGAGTCAGCAGAAGCTGATTAGACCAGTCTCTGTTGAATCATGGAATGAGGAGATGCTAAAGGATTTCCAAGGTCTACCTGGTTAGTATGCTGTAGCTCTGACCCCCATTCCTGAAACAAGGTGGAGTTCCCATGGGAGTGACATTTTACTGCTTCAGTCTTGAACACAACCAGCTCAAAACAGTTTGCCTTTCACCATATCTGTACTTTTCCAATAGGACAACTTTTGGGTTAGGTTTCCCACTGGATAATGCCACCTTGCAAGTACTAATTGCAGTGTTCTCACTCACAGATAACTATCACTAATCACAATGTGATACAGATAAATAACAAAATAGGATCACCCAAGCACAACTTCAGACACTTGGACATTTAGAGGCTCTCCACTGTTTTGTCTTTATTTTTTTTTCAACAAATATTTATTGAGAGCATACAATGTATTGGCCATTTCTTGGTACTGGGACTTCCGCTGGGAAAAAGACAAGGTTGTGCCCTGAGAGCGTTTACACTGGAGTGGGGTGGGGGTGTCGAGGAATAAGTGCTGTGAAGAGAGGATAAAGGTATGAAGAGAGGGTAGAAGAAGGATAAGCTGATAGGAGATGGGGTGGGATTTTAGGTAGAGTGATTTGGTCCCCTCTGGAGAGGTGACATTTAAAGAGAGACTGAATAAGGTGATGGTGTGTTGTGAGATGGTGTCCGGGCAGGAGGCAGAGAAAATGTGTGTCTTCTATCAAGTTGTCATAGTGGCTCTCAGCAAGCTCTTTCTCCCCCTATCCCACATACAGTGGTGGCATAAGGACAGAATACCTGCTTTAAGTACTCCTATTAAGAAAAGGGAAGAATGAGGAGCACGCAACTGCCTGTTCACTGCAGTTTTGACCCCAAGCTGAGCAAGAATTATGGTGATTCTCTGCTCCAACAGCAGAAGAAATGCCTTCGTCAGACAGTTGGGTCACCTCTGTTTCTCCAACTGTGTTCATTCGTCTTCCATGGCCACACCAGGAGGGACTGTTGGAACATGTGTCTTCTTTCTAGGCTATCCATCATTCACAGTTCTTTGTCTACTGGTACAAACTTAAGGGTCTGAGTGTTGCTTTGAGGGGCTAACAGAGATATTTGCAGACCAGACTCCTGGTTTCCTTGGCTACCAGATTTCTTTAAAACCCCAATAGGCATCTGATCTAATCGTTTCCAGTCAGTTCCTTGTACCAATACCCATAACCAAAATCTTTTCGACTCCTAGTTCTGAAACCCGCTTTGTTTCTTTGCTTCCCTGTGTCCGTACCTTACTCTCTCATCTTAATGGAGGCCACCTTGAAGCGAGCTGAAATAAGAGGGTTGTTTGGAAGGGCAACACCCTGACTGTGATCCTTGCCATAAAGCTTACATCCCTATTTGATATTAATGTTTGGGGCATCAAAGCTGTTGTCTTTTTCAATCCTAGGAGGCCCTTAATTTCTGGACATTCTCATTTCTTTGCATTCCTGCTCGCAGAGTAACCAGTTTTTGGCCGAGCTCATCTCTTTCTTAAAGTGCCTTGTCAGAGCAACAAGGAGCAGTGAAATACACTAACATTTTCATTTTTTACAAAGATATTCCCTAATGTTGTGTCCTTCACGTGATCATCGGTAATGATTTTATGAAATAGGGCCTTTCCAGCCCACACAGGGCAGTTCTAGTTATACCACAGAGCACATCACCCTTTAAAGAGTAAATAATTCCAATACTCCTTAAACTCTTTTAAATATCTAAAGAGGAGTGCTTATAATTATTCCTAAGGAGTCATTGATATTTAATTCTGGGGAAAAAATAGCTTTCTCACACAAATATACAGCTCATCTCTGATATAAATGCAAAAGGCCCTAAATAAAGGATTACAAGTATAGTCTGTTAATATACAAAAAAATCCATTATAATCAAGTTCACAGAAAATGTCTATGTGGGTAAAGGGTTAACAAAATCCTAGCCCCTTCTGTATGAGAATTTGACCTTATGTTAACTTTCTAGCTCCGTTCCCCTGGCAACCTGATAAGGTGGTTTGTGAAGGATGTTGCTCTGTTGCTGGTAAAAATGGACCCCTGATTGATCAACTGCATGTAGACAGAACAAAATATACCCGGTAGCAAACCACAGCACTGGATGAACCTGAGTTCATGTGTGTGGATGTGTCCTAACTGGATATGTCCCTTGCAGAGCACTTGGACACTATGCGGAGGAGAGACTGGCTCCAGAGGGGCATGAGTCTGTGGAGCCCCAGCAGTTTCCCATCTGGATAAAGTGTTTGTCATCATGCCCCTGGGCTGTTCCACTGTGTGAGGAGCTACACTGAAGAGAAGCCCTGGATGCCGCTGTGCAGGCAAATCCTGGTCCCTGTCCCTTACCCTGAATATGTAAATGCCCCAATGGGACCATTACAGTCTTGGGATCCTAAATGTTCAGAATCTTTTCTTAAACCTAAGAAGACCTGAGGTGGCTGCAGACTCCATGATCAGCGCTATTGATTCCTGATTTTAAAAAATAAATAAACTACTAATAATAACTAAATAATGTAAAATGTGAATATTTGGAAAATTCTTTTTTTAAAGATTTTATTTATTTGACAGACAGAGATCACAAGTAGGCAGAGAGGCAGGCAGAGAGAGAAGGGGAAGCAGGCTCCCCGCTGAGCAGAGAGCCCGACGTGGGGCTCGATTCCAGGACCCTGGGATCATGACCTGAGCCGAAGGCAGAGGCTTTAACCCACTGAGCCACCCAGGTGCCCCATACTTGGAAAATTCTTATTCATGTCAGGAATGAGATGCAAATGCCCATATCACCACTTTCATAATGTCCCAGAAATAGGATTTGATGCAGTCAGACAAGGAAAAAGGTGAATTATTGAAAGGAAGAAATGAAGTTCTCATTCAGATGATATGATTAGGCAATTTGAATAGCCAAATAGTCTTAAGAAATTTTATTGGAAAAAAATAAGACTATTTGGTAAGATGGTGATTTAAAAATATAAATACACACCTATGTGAAAAGCTGATATGTAATTTAAAAAATATCAACTTAAAAGATTAAACCCCAAAATTTTATGCCAGCCTTCTTTTTACAAACTGAAGGCACTGGTGTTTCATCTAACATAACACACATGAGCAACCAACAAGCATCAGGCACAACTATTACTGTCAGTGTTTCTCATCTACCTTCAAATAATTCTGCCAAAGACAATAGAAGATTTTACTTGATAGGCCTTTCATTCTATTTTAATATCACTGGAAGAACTGAAATGGACACAAATGGCTGACAAAATTAGAAAGCAGTATTGTTGTTGTTTTTTAAAGATTTTATTTATTTATTTGACAGAGAGATCACAAGTAGGCAGAGCAGCAGGCAGAGAGAGAGGGAAGCAGGCTCCCTGCTGAGCAGCAAACGCAATGTGGGGCTTGATTCCAGGACACTGAGATCACCACCCAAGCCAAAGGCAGAGGATCAACCCACTGAGCCACCCAGGAGCCCCTAGAAAGCGGTTCTAATAGTTAGAGTCATGCTTTAGTCTTCTACTTTTCAGCCCTTTTGGAATTATATCTTAGTGATCTGATGCAAGTGGTAAAACAATTTGGATTCACGGGTTTTTTAAAAAGATTTTATTTATTTATTTGACAAAGAGAGAGAGATCACAAGTAGGCAGAGAGGCAGGCAGAGAGAGAGGGGGAAACAGGTTCCCGGCTGAGCAGAGAGCCCGATGCGAGGCTCAATCTCAGGACCTGGGCCAAAGGCAGAGGCTTAACCCACTGAGCCACCCAGGTACCCCAGGATTTATATTTTCATATAGAAAAATGGATAGGTTGGGGCACCTGGGTGGTGCAATGGGTTAGTGTCATGTAAGGTCATGAGCTCAGGGTCATGAGATCGAGTCCCATGTGGGGCTCTGCGATCAGCGCTGTCTGCTTAAGATTCTCTCATCCTCTACCCCTCCCCATCTCTGCTCGCTCTCTCCCTCTAAGATAAATGAATATATTTAAAAAATAGAAAGGTTCTTTTATGTTGACAATGAATTTTTAGGATCCGTTAACCAGGAATGGTAACACTTCTCTAGCATAACACCTCCAGTATCTTCGGCTTGATACAGTAATTGTTCCTCTCATCACTGTACTATTTAATGCAGGTTGGACAGTCTCCTAAGCATTCCTTTACAAGTGGCTATTCAGGGATCAGAGCTCCTTTCTTCCTGTGGTCTTCCTAGAGTTCTCCTCACCTAGCCACACAGATAATGGGGAAAGAGTGCAAGCAAACATATCTGGGGACACGCGGCATTCCGTTGGCCATTACCTCATCACACGGCTCCAACGTAGCTGCAAGAAAAATTGGAAAATGTGTTTTTCCAGTATGCCAAGGAGGAAAATGAAAATTTTAAATTGAATACCTACCCTTGTCTTTGTCCTGGCCTCAAGAAGCTGGTGAACTGGGTATTTAATTGCTGCCACAAAGAAAGCTTAACGTTAATTATAAAAATACAAAAAAAAAAAAATCGTTGTCTTTGAAAATCCTTCTCTGAAATTCATTTAATCAATGATTCTCATCATACAACAAGTCACTGTATTTGGGATCCTGAACGTATAATTCACCCGATTTAACTAGGTAAATTGTATAAAGTACTCCATCCAGCACATGGTGTACATAGTACAAGCTCGACAGGGGTTGATTACCTCTAAGAAATGTCTTACGGCTGGCAGTGAAAAGCTTCGCTCTAAGACTTTTCTATGTCCAAGGCAGGCAACTGGAGACATTCACATTAACATTTTCCATGCCTAAACCAACTCTGACATGCTGTATTGTGACTACCTCATCCCAACTGAGCTTTTATCAAAGTATTTGAGCAAATTCAAAGTTGCCAAATCCTCTTGCATCCCACTGCCACATGGGGGAAGTACTAGTTAAGTTTTTCATCTTTCATTAGTAAATGATCAATCTTCTGGTTTCTAAACATGGATCTGTTTGTTCTGGAACAATACAGGAGGCTAGTTCTGTAGGTAAAATTTTCGTGCTTATAAAAGTCCTTGTTAAAATAAATGATATTTCTGGAAGGCAGTCTAGATAGGGGACGTGCTATACACAACTGTGCATTTCCCAAATAGCAACCTTGGATCAAGTTAGACTCTTGGAACTTAACTTAGAAACTGGAAGACTTTGCTCTTACTGAGTTGGTTGGACTTTCAGCTTTTAGGTGTTTATTTCAAAATATAATTAAATAAGATCTGCACCTATACTTTCTGGAAGACTGTTGTGGATATCTCGATCCCATAAGGTAACTAGTTTCTTACAGAATTTAGAGCCAAGAAAAAATGTTGTCTCTTCTAAGAAAATGTTATGTCTTTTATCTTCAGATGAAAACTTACTATATCAGGTTTCCCTTTTAAAAAATGGTTGCCAGAAAACTATGGAGACTGTAAAAAAAAAAAAAAAATCAGTCATTGCCAGGGATTAGTGAGAAGATATACACGAATGGGCAGAGCACAGATTTTTAGGGTAAGGGAACTATTCTGTAGGATACTATAAAGGTAGGTGCATGTCATTATATGTTGTAAAAACCTATAGAATATACAAGGCTAAGAGTGAACCCTGGTGTTAGACTATAGTCCCTGGGTGATTACAGTATGTCAACATATGTGCATTAGTTGTAACAAATGAACCACTCTGGTGGGGGATGTTGGTAATTGGGAGAACCTCTTTGTGTGTGACGGCAGGTAGTATATGAGAAATCTTTGTAACTTCCACTCAGTTTTGCTGTAAACCTAAAACTACTCTAAAAAATAAAGTCTATTAACATTTTTAAAGAAGAAAGTATATACATTTTGCCATAAATTTTCCCCAGTAATTTATAGTTTATATGATAGTTGTGTTTCATGTTTTTACTTAAAATTGTAGGCAACAATTAAAATTCTCACATAAACTTGGAAGAACACATACAAAAACTAATTAAATATATATATTTAGTGTGTGTGTATACACACACACATATCTGTGGGGGTCTACTCTAAAATATATACTGTGTATATATAATCAAATATATATATACACATACAAACTTGTAGCTGGTGTCTGAAAGGGAGAAGTCTTGGGACATAGATATATATTATCACCTCCCAGGAAGCCCAGAGTTAAAATTCTACTACAAGAGTCATTTTAACTCTTAAGTTGGGTTAGCCCATATGGTCTTCTGCTTTCACTGACTGTCATTTTCCCTTTCTGTTTTATCATCTGAGCCGTCAAGACAGAAGAACTAAGTATGTGGTCTTCATCCCGGTTTCTGGCACAGAGCTCCTAAAAACCCCTGGGCTTTCCTGAATGACAAGGGTGAGAGGATCTTCTTTTGTTATTCCTAATAAGCCCCCTTTCGACCATAGCTGAGTTAAAGTTAAAAGCTGACTCTTGGGGGCGCCTGGGTGGCTCGGTGGGTTAAAGCCTCTGCCTTCGGCTCGGGTCATGATCCCGGGGTCCCAGAATCGAGCCCCATGTCGGGCTCTCTGCTCAGTGGGAAGCCTGCCTCCTCCTCCTTTCTCTCTCTCTTTGCCTGCTTGTGATCTTTGTCTGTCAAATAAATAAATAAAATCTTTAAGAAAAAAAAAATTAAAAAAAAAAAAAAGCTGACTCTTGGGGTGCCTGGGCGGCTCAGTGGGCTAAGCCTCTGCCTTCAGCTCAGGTCATGATCTCAGGGTCCTGGGATTGAGCCCCGCATCGGGCTCTCTGCTCAGCAGGGAGCCTACTTCCCCCTCTCTCTCTGCCTGCCTCTCTGCCAGCTTGTGATCTCTGTCTGTCAAATAAATAAATAACATCTTTAAAAAAAAAAAAAAAAAAAGCTGATTCTGCTGTTGCCCAGAAACTTTCAGGCCCAATCCTAGACATCTGAGGAAGGGTCGAGGATAGGAGATTGAGTACACGCACCAGTGATCCATCTGATTAATCATGTCCACGTGAGGCTGCCTCCATGAAAACCCTAAAGGACTGGATCCCGATGAGTCCCGGTTGGTGAGCCGATCCTCGTGCCAGGTGGGTGGCAGCCTGGAGAGGGCGCCCCTTCCCACATGTTTCCGATTGCAACGCAGCCATCTGGTCTTTCCTGAGTTGTATCCCTCATAATAAACTGGTAAGAATGTTTCCCTGAGTCCTGTGAGCCATTCTAGCGAAGCATTGAACCCGAGAAGAGAGTTATGGGAACCCCTGATTTATGGCTGGTCAGTCACAGGTACCAGTGACAACCTGCAACCTGACTGGTGTCTGGAGGGGGAGTGGTCTTGTGACTGAGCACTTAGCCTGTGCGGTCTACTCTCATTCCGGGTAGCTGCTGTCATAATTAAATTGTAGGATACCCAGCAGGTGTCTACAGAGAATTAGAGAATTACTTGATATGGAAAACCCACACATTTGGTATCAGAAGTGTTATAAGAAGGAAGAAACAGAATTTTCTTTTATTATCCTTATTTTATGCTGTGATTTCTTGAGACTTTTCTCTAAGTCCATTTTGGAAAGAAGCAGGATTAAAATTTTAATAAATAAAAAGATAAAAATATAGTCTCCCAACTATTAACATTTAGGCTTGATCTAAAAGCTGTTGCTTAGTTATTTGTTTGTTGTTCTAGTATTTCCCATAAAAGTTTTTTTTTTTTTTCTGCTTCTGACACTGAGTTCTGCTCTCTAGAAAACGTTTAAAATTTCTAATTGTACTATCTTCCCTACAAAGGGGTCGTTCACTTTCTTTATATTCCCCCTCTGTTTAAATAATAAAATCTGTCTCCCATAGAAGAGATTTTTTTTTTCCTAAATGGAGATGCAAAATGCAGTTCCAAGACCTCACAACTCTTGGTTGGAAAGCCCCTTATGTGTAATTTTTTACTTTTTCTGTTCCAGGTAGAAAAAAGGAAACATACCATATACATCTCAAGCTATATGGTTTACTGAGTGAGCAAGGCCTTACTCTCCAGCCCAAATAAGCTGAAATGTAAAATTCACTCAAATCAAATAGTTGGAGGATACTGGTAGATGAATGTTTTTAATTAGAGTGTCTCCAACTCCGTTAAATGTGCATGTTAACTTCAATTAATCTGCAAAATTATCCACCAAAGAAATCAAAGCATTTTAGTGGTATTGTCTCATTTTTCTTAATGCATGTCCCTAGAATTCTATCCTAAATAATGTTATGAGTTGGAAAAACTTTAATTAAGGAAAAATTAATGCAAGATAACACTTAGGGTCAGTCTTCAGATTTAATTCCACTCTGACAACTACTAGTTGAGCTCTGACTGAAACTCCTGAACCTCAGTTTCTTTCTATTATGTAGGAATACTAATGTATTGGGTATACATAATTTTCTGTATATTATATTATTATATTTGACATCATGGGAAACCATTCGGGCTGAAAAGAAACTACTCTTCCCCTGGCTAATTCTCACAGATGGCCAAAGGCCCCCCCCAGTTCCTCCCCTTTTCCCCTTCCTCTCCCCGCCCCCCACCCCAGCATGACTTTGATATGCAAACTAACCCATCTAGAAGCACCCCTCTGCTACTGGCCTATGCATCCCAGAACTAGTATTACTCTGCCTTATCTCAGGACCAGGTGCCAGGGGACCAGGGACCAGCCCTATAGACCAAAACCCACCAAAATTATTCAAACTAGTTAATCCTAAATTCATTACCTTGTCCTTCCTTGCCTTTTCCACAGAAATCCCAGTGACGGGTGTTCCTTCCTACTCCTATCCTCTGCCTCCTGACCTCCCCGGTGTTTTCCATGTGGCCCCATATTGCATCCTCCTGTCTCTAGGACACTAGAGTTCTGTTCTCTAGAAAATCTTTAAACTCTTGAGTAAACTTCTGTTTTTGCCTGACCCTCTCTTCTGTATCCTCTTGTGGCCATACTGGACTGTCCTTCTCATAAAGAATATAAATCAGCCAACATGTGTCTTGCAGTTACTGTGAAAATACAATGCCATCATTACAGTTCTTGCTACAGATAAAACATTCAAGTAATGATAGTTGTTAGAAAGAGTAAGTCTAACATAAGATGCGTAACCCCGACATCGATGCTCCGCTCACACTCCATGCTCTGGTGTATCAGAATATAAAGCTGTGGAGTGTCTGTACCTCTTTTTGTATTATTATATTTTTATTAGGTTCCATTAACCACTGTATAGTATATCATTAGTGTCTGCACCTCTGTCTCCTTCCACAGTATCTACATAGAAAGGAATGCTGGACCATTTCTGCATTTTTATGAGTTAGTTTTTGTTTTTTTCCCCCCACAGGGATTTCCTGTTTCTTACTGTGATCGAGGTGGGAAGCAGAGGCTCCTGTCTTTCAACAACAGGTATGAATTCTGCCAACAGAATAGCCAATTTAAGCCTCCAGAGAGGGAGGGATTCACCTGGACTAGAGACATAAAGAATTTGTTATTTTTAATGGAATAAAGATGAAAGTGACACATACCAACTCAGAAGAAGGAACAGAAAGCCCTGACCAGACTTTATATCCAGGTTCAGTTTCTCGGAGTTGTGCCAAACCCTCCCTGCCAGGCAGGAGATGTCCTCTCACCTCATGTCAACCCTTGGTGCAATCAGCTCAAATTTCTTTATAGACAAGAAGAGAGCTTTATTTTGTCCAATAAATAATTTAACAGGTTATCTATTGCACAACTCTTATGTGTATTGCGCTGTATTACACCTAAGTCCTATCCAACCTTGCCAGCTTCATCCTTGTGGTCATTATTTTGGTTTTGTTTTCCTAAAAACAACATCAGCAACAGATAAGATTGGTTATTGTCACCAGGTAGTTGCCATATTTATGGTAGTGAATAATTTTTTTTTAACTCATCAAGAGTAACCCTGGGATTATGGGCTAGAAGAAAGGACATTAAAAACTAGAAGGTCAGGAATAAGGGGTCCCAAGAACTTGAGGAACATCCTGGAAACTGAAGGAGATCCCAGAGAGCATTCCTCAAGGTATTGGTGATGTGATTTATAACATAAAATAACATATATAATCATCGTTGAATTTACCACCTGTGGTGAAGATCTGGATCTCCTTAAGGATGTTTCCAGTTTTTCCCATTGACCTACCCATGTCTTTAAAACCCATCTTCTCCATTAAGCTCTGTTTGGGCAGGTTGTTTGGAACTCTAGCACTTGTTTTCTAAGAAATCTACCTGCTGCTTAAAATCTGAAGAGTGAAGTCATCTGATATATAATAAAAACATAGGCAAGAGTTCTGTTCCAGGGCTCCTGGGTGGCTCAGTGGGTTAAGCCTCTGCCTTCAGCTCAGGTCATGATCTCAGGGTCCCAGGAGCAAGCCCCACATCGGGCTCTCTGCTTGGCAGGGAGCCTGTTTCCTCCTCCCTCTCTCTGCCTGCCTCTACCTCCTTGTGATCTCTTTCTGTCATATCAGTAAATAAAATTAAAAAAAAAAAAGTTCTGTTCCTAGCGATAGTGGACTAGGATGTTTTGAACCAACCTTCTCTTTGAGAACTAGAAAAGCTATCTAGGTTGTTAGGAACTGAGTTTGTGGGGTCTGGATATGCGAACACAGGGAAGCCCAACGACATGAGCCTGAACTTGCACTGCTCTTCTTCCTCAGGTGACAGCCAGTTCTAAAAGTGGGAGCTGAAGGTGAGATACTGAGCAGAATTTCAATGGATGCCTGGTCAGCGGAGGGGAAGAAAAATTAGAATTCAGAGCTTTCCAAGAGGGCTCGGACCTGTTTAACTACCTGGGTGTTCAGCTGGAATCCTGAAGGGGTGTACCCCAGGAATACGAGGACAGGGGACACACAGTAGTGCTGTCAAAGAGCAGAGTCGCATTGATTAGATGATCTAAGTCAGCTAGTGTCCCAACCTGGCTGCTTGCCAGAGGCCAAACAAACCCTCTCCGGAGGAAGATAACATCACCTATGGCCACAAATTATCGCTGAATGTTCTATATCAATGTCTGGCAATCAATTAAAAAGTATCAAGCACATAAGATGAGACAGAAAGAAAAACAGAGGACGATAGAAACAGATTCATAGGGAAATATAGAGATTTTGTTATTATTCAATAAAATTTTTAAAAATTATGATGAATACATATAAGAAATTTTAAAAAAGAGATTGAGAATTTTGGCAAAGAAGAGGAAATGAAAATATAATTACAAAAATAGGGGTGCCTGGGTGGCTCAGTCAGTTAAGTATCTGCCTTCAGCTCAGGTCATGATCCCCAGGTCCTGGGATTGAGTCCCACATTGGGTGCTCTCTTTAGCGGGGAGTCTGCTTCTCTCTTTCCATTTGCCCCTCCCCCTGGCTGTGCTCTCTCTCAAATAAATAAAATCCTTAAGAAAAAAACAAAAAAATTAAAAAATAAAAAGAAATAAAAAAGAAATTTTAGGAATTTCTGGAATTCTGAAAACACAATAACTGATGTTAAGAATTGAATGAATGGGTTAATAACAGATTTGGCTCAACTGGAAAAGAATCCGGTAAGTCAGAAGAAAATATTTAGATTGACTCACAGATCAAGGGTGAAAAACATACAAAAGAGTAAGAGGTATATGGGATAGGGGAAAACATCAAATATATATGTAATTGTAATTCTAGAAGAAGAAAGATTAGGACAGAGAGAACAGGACAGAATAAACATATGAACAGATAATGGCTGAGAATTTTCCAAAATTCTTGAAAAGTGTCAAGCCACAGATTTAAACAGCATCATGAACCCCAAGCAGGACATAAATACAGAAAACCATACCCAGACAATACTGGAAAAACCAAAGACAGAAATCTTAAGGCAGGCAAAAGAAAAAAAAAAAAAGACAAAAAATTCATTGACTATTTCCTTTCCTAGGTGTGCTTTCAGAGAACAGCTTTGTGTGAGAGCCTGTGTGAGACATAGGCAAGTGCACTTGAGTTTGCTGTACTCTGTGTTTCTGTCTATTGTCAGTTACTTTGGGGAAATGGAGGCAGCAGTCATCATTTTCAAAATCCTTATAGCATTTACTTGATGACGGTACATAGTCATTGGTACTTAAAGCCTGCTCTGTATTATATATATAAGAAACTTGGAGCATTTATGATGTGGTAAGCCCTATTATTAGACCCAATTTTAGATAAGCAAACCATGGCCTACAGAAGTTAAGTAATTTTGCTAAGGTCATGAGGTTAGTAAGAAGTAAAACCTAACTTTATGGTCCTTCCTCCCAACCCCCTGGCTTATGTCACCCCGTGGAAATAGTAAACTCCGCCATGGGAGAGTCATGGCTCAAGTTCCTGTTATCCCTCCCACTGCCTTGCCTTAAAGGCCTCAGAGTCAATGCCTTGCTCAAAAACACTAATAACAACAAAGCTAACAATAACAATGGCCTTTATTGAGCACATACATTATACCAGGACTCATTTACTTCTCACATCCTTCTCCTAATACTAGGTAGGTACTAGTATTATCGCGTTTTACATATTAAAACACCAAGGCCAGAGAAGTTAAGTAACTTACAAGGTCACACAGCGATTAAGCAGCACAGCTGGAATCTAAAACTAGACAGTCTGGCTTCAGGGTGATTTTGTAATCATCACGCTTATCACTCTTGCTATACTACCATTCATTGACAAGAGCAGCAGAGGGAGAGAGAGAGATCTGCACCCACCAGGACAAGACTGGAAGCATCCTAATTATGACTGTCAAAACAGCACACATTTTGTTCTTGAAAGACTATATTTGTAAAAGATGCCAAGAAAAGGCAAATGATCCATAGGAAATTTTGAGCTACCTGCTTGGCTGAAGGACAGTCTTCAGAACCTGTGCAGTCATGTGCATTTTCCCCACAGGGCGAATTCCTTTTTTTCTTGTAATATTTTATGTATTTATTTGAGAGAGTGTGTGCATGAGCTGGGGGAGGGCAGAGGGAGAGTGAGAGAGAGAATCTCAAGCAGACTCCACCTGAGCACAGAGCCCAAGGCAGGGCTAGATCTTAAGGCCCTGACCTCAGTCAAAATCCAGAGTCAGAGGCTTATCTGAGCCACCCAGGTGCCCCCCCCCCCAGAGTGAACTCTTAACTCATCTCCTTACCACAATTATTTTTATTACATATTTTTTATTCTATTTTTTTTTTCAATCTTCCCAACTTCATTTTACTTTGACCCTATCCCTTAGTTAAAGAGTAAATGAACTGACTTCCTATCAGAAATTTTTTTGCTGGGTCCCCAATAATTTGAGGCTCAACACAAATGCTAAAGTCACCCAGAGCTTGTTTAGCAATGTTTAAAAACTGAAAATCACGGAGGAGAGACTAGACCGACTGTTTGGGGAAGACAGTGAATGTTAACAGATGTCAGGAAGAAGGCAGAGCTGTTCAATGGCTACCCTTTTTTATCCAGGAAGATGAAGCACCTTCACGTTGAAAAGAATAGGAGCAAAAGGAAAGTGCGTCATAAATTTTACAACTCACTCTTTACAAAGGAATTGAATGATGAAATAGGACGGTCTGACTTGCTTTGAGGCCGTTTTTTTCTGATTCAGTAGTGGAATTAACATTGAGTGTGAATGTCGGTTATTTCAGAGGAATGAATCCACGGATCTTGGGAAGAAGTATTTCAAGGAAGAGGTCATTGTCAAATACTCCCTTGCTGTGAATGGAGTGAGACGTGGAGAATTCCTACACGAAATTCCTCATTCTGCCTTAGGGCTCATTTGGTTGCAGGGAACAGAAACGCAGTCTAGCGACTTCAAGGAAAGAGGCTTTATTATCCGGCAGCTCCTCATGGAATTCAGAGGAGGAAGGACAGCCGAGCCCCGGTGGGAGTTAGACTTGGACACTGGAACGTCTTCAGGAGCCATGCAGCTTTTCCTCTCTCGCCCCCAGGCTTTCCCGTTTCCCTGGACTGTCCAGCCCTGCCCCGCAGACTGGCTCTGGGCGATCTCCTCACATGCCTGGCTTGGCCCTCAGTCGTGGCCTTCGTCTCTCATTTGACAGGACCCTGCAGCTCCTGTGACCATCACCACCTGACTGACGCTTCCAGTCGGCGACGGGAGAAGAATCAGGCACAAACAGGTCAGCTGCAAGAGATTGGGAGCAGACGACAACAGTCGAAAAGGACTGCGGCCACGAGCAACTCCACAGTCTCACTTTTATGGGATAGAAACAATAGCCAACAGAAGGACCCATGAAGGTCAAACGTCAGTCACGTCTCGCAGGCAAGCCAGGAGGAGAGTAAAGTTTATAGTTAACCAAGCATATTCAAAGGACTCATCTAACTAACAACGGGCACTTCTGGGAAGAGAAAGGAGCGATAACCGAAAAGGGAAGCAGGCGGTTTTCGTTCCACCCTGAGCTGACCCGGCTTTCCCGGGTGCTCAGCTTCCCTGAAGCAGGCGGGGTTCCGCCCTGGGCGGGCCGGGCGTTCCGGGCTGCCCGGCTTCTGTGAAGGGACGGCCTCCCGCCCTGAGCGAGCCGGGCATCCCCAGCTGCCCAGCTTCACGGTCGTATATCGTCCTTCTCCCCAAAGACCTGTTGCCAGTATATGTATTTCTTAAGGCCATATCTAAATGTGCTTGGCAACTAGTGAAATCCTCCAGGGGTTACAGTTTAAGTAACAAATTGTTCCGAGGGGCAGCAGCACTGACTCTCGGCCTGTGTCTCAGTTCAAATTGTCAAGAGAAAATTCATCAGACTGGTCCGGTTCATGAGTCAGGTGTCACCTTTTTTCTAGGAGGGTTGGGTTTCTTTGGTATAAACATGGGAAGACAGGCTTCCAACTGGTGCTCCAGCGGGACGAGGGAAAGGGTTTTTCTTAAAGAAGAGAGTGGGCTGATGAAATCTCAAAAGGGGTCTCCAATCTCTGTGATTAGATCCAGTGCTTCAGTGTCCTGGAATCTTCACAGTGTCTGAGATAATCACCAAGAATAAGTCCAGGGGCGCCTGGGTGGCTCAGTGGGTTAAAGCCTCTGCCTTCGGCTCAGGTCATGATCTCAGGGTCCTGGGATCGAGCCCCGAGTTGGGCTTTCTGCTCAGCAGGGAGCCTGCTTCCCCCTCTGTCTCTGCCTGCCTCTCTGCCTACTTGTGATCTCTGGCTGTCAAATAAATAAATAAAACCTAAAAAAAAAAAAAAAAAAAAAAAAAAGAGTAAGTCCAAATATGGGGACAAGGCTTTGGGACAACGTCATTAGGAGGGAAGAATGGACATTTAGTATATATGTCAATTATACTCCACTGAATGAGGTTTAAGTGCCCTCTCCATCCATGAAATGTTCTAAAATTGAAATAAAAAATTTAGTGATATATTTGAACATTAAGCAGTTTTTAGGGCAAACACCAATGAAGCTGTATATCAAAGATCAACATACTGTAGATACATTAGGCAGACATATTCAATTCAGGTGCAGACAATAATTATCAATACACAATCTGGAAGCAAACTTCCTCTTTCTTGTGCTTGACTGGTACAATGGGAAAAATTTCAGGAAAGTCAGTAGAGAGTACTACTTCCAGCTGTCGTCTGACGCCTTCACCTAACCAGTTACAGTTAGCTTCTAAATCAGAGCAGGGCCCAGATCAAGACATTCCTGGAGAGATGGCTTCTGTTGCCACCATCTCCTCAAACAGGATCAAAGCTCAGAGTCAAAGTCTAGCCCTACCCAGCCTTGGGGGCCAGACATCAGGAACCTTAAGGGATGTAATTGCCTGGTTTGACTTTCAACTTTTCATCTTTTCAGGATGAGAATTTATCTCTGGCAGTGGAATAGTTTAATGGCACAACATTCTTATATTTATAAAATACTGAATTATTCCTTTTTTTTTTTTTTAAGATTTTATTTATTTATTTGACCAAGATAGACACGGCGAGAGAGGGAACACAAGCAAGGGGAGTGGGAGAGAAAGAAGCAGGCTTCCTGCCGAGCAGGAAGCCCGATGTGGGCCTGATCCCACGACCCTGGAATCATGACCTGAGCCAAAGGCAGACATTTAACGACTGAGCCATCCAGATGCCCCTAAAATACTGAATTATTCTTAACAGTTAATTTTTCAATGAAAATGTAGAATATGCAACCTTTTAAAAATTAAAATGTTGGGGCGCCTGGGTGGCTCAGTGGGTTAAGCCGCTGCCTTCAGCTCGGGTCATGATCTCAGGGTCCTGGGATCGAGCCCCGCTTCGGGCTCTCTGCTCAGCGGGGAGCCTGCTTCCTCCTCTCTCTCTGCCTGCCTCTCTGCCTGCTTGTGATCTCTGTCTGTCAAATAAATAAATAAAATCTTTAAAAAAAAAAATTAAAATGTTTACCTCTGTTTTAAAAATAAATGGTGGTTTATTTTATTCAAGCAAAATAATCATTTGTCTGACACTATAGTTGCAAACATTTTTGGAGGGTTTCAAAATTTGGATTTTTTTCTCAATTTTTCAGATATTAAAAATGAAAACTTAATTTTTTTCTATCATTTTGACTTTGTATTCTGTTTGAAGCATGCATTATTGATTATTTTTCTTTTGAAATCCAGTTTATGTGTTACTTGGTCACTGCATTGTTTTAAGTTCGAGTCTTCTAGTATTAAACTTTTGTGTATAACTGATGGTTATCATTTTCAGCCTAAAGCTAAAAAAAAAAAAAGTCCAATCTTTTCTATGGTTTTAACACTTCAAGAACTCTTTATTTTAAATCCAACTACAGTTTCTAGTATTTTCCCAGAGGAGAAAGTAAATGCATGTGTAATTGATTAGACATTAACACTTGGCGGACACTTAATCCTTGGCCTTTATTTGCAGAGAGGTAAAGGAAGATGGACAGCTAAGCAGAATTTTTCAGTTGCTTTTCCAGGAAAAACAACAGCTCTGGTAGGTCAGGATTATTCCTGGTTTTCAGATAAGAAATCTGAGAGCTAGAGAGGTTAAGTACCTCACCGAAGGTCACACAGCTAGTAAGTGGCAGAGTCTGGTTTCTAATTCAGGGATGTCTGATTCCCAAACCGTGTTCTGTCTGTTGCATTCTTGGACCCTATGGTTTCACAAGACTGTGGATTCACAGCACGTACTGTTAGGGTGGAAGTAATGTATGTTTAAATTAGTTATAGCGCAATTAGGTTTAAAAATTTCATTTTGAGAGTTTGTGCATGTGGCGGCATGCTGGGATGGTAAGAAAGTGATTATCTCACCTCATCACTACAGAATTACACTCTGTGACCTTATGACAACCCTGCCTTCCCCCATAAAAGAGAAGAAAGTAGCTGATAATATATTGGCTATAGAGCCTAGTGCAGGAAACTCTCATTAGGTTTGAATTACAGCTAAAGTAGACCCACAGACACTGTAGCGCGATTACATGAAAATAGCATCAGAAAAGCTATTCTACTGCTGAGTGTTCTAAGGTTGATGGTGTTAAAGTTACAGTTAAAGGAACATTGTTTTACATTTTGGGATTCTGAAGATTATCCTACCAGGAAAAGACCTCATAGTTATTTCCCGTTAGCCGAGTGGATAAAGACTAAGGGCTAAGAGAAATAGGCAGGTTCCAGCATCTTCTGGAAGTTAAAGGGTCATGGATGGAACTAGTTAGAATGAGGACATCGTTATTACCTCTCAAACAAAATGAAACAGACGTGACAATTTATCAGCCCCAGGGGCTGGTTCCAGGAAAGGCTTTACTCAGAATACTGCCTACAGAGGGTCTCACTCTAGCGACTCGGGTTCTTCTTCCAGATCTCCTGTCAGGCTTAGCTCTCAGATCTTCGGTTCTCCTCCTCCTCTAAAGTGAATCCCCCAGAGGGAGAGCATGAGCATATTTGCCTTTATTAGACGACAAAAGGTAGAGACAACACCGACGCTGATGTAGAAGTCACGTGAAGTTCAAATCATTTTTTGCCTTCCATGTTGAAAAAGTATTTTAAGTTTATCTGTAATTTTATATTTGTGATTTTCAGTCCTGTGGGTATCTAAGTGAATTAATGAAGCAAATGTTGTAAATAGAGTCATGGTTATTCTATCTATAACCCAGAAGTCAATATGTACAATTGGGACAAAAAGGTGAGAGAAGGAATATCTCATGGCAAAAATGGAGATCCCATCGTTTGTCACCAAATGATTGATTTTTGGATCTCTCCATTTGTCCAAATGTTTGTTTCTATTTCTCAGTAAATCTGAAATAGGGTAATATGACAAGGGTCTTCGAGAAAGATTAATCTAACAGCTCTATAGGCATGCCCTGGAGAAGTAAAGATCCAGAAAGGAGGATATTGTAGTTATGAGAGTATAAGGAAGTGACAAAGAATTGAGATTTTCAAGAACTTCAAAGAAAATTCAATAGGTCTTGGCATTATAAATACATGAGGTAAATTTGATCCTGAATTGAAGGACCGTTACGTGGGAAAGTTCATAGTAGTGGCAGTATTAAGCCTTCGCTCTACTTCTCTTGATCCCGATTCTTCACCCTGTATCCACCTGAGCATTGCTGATGAGGTCAGGGATGCCAGCTTTTTGTGATACAGTAGTTTGTCATTGCTCCAAGCAATCGTGTTCGAGTTTCAACTTCTGTCCCATTCCTGTAAGCTCACTTTGCTGACATGAGAAGCCTGAGGTGTGAGAGCCTTGAGAAGACATGGAAAGGAAGTAATGGAGTCCCTGGAAAAGTCAGTCCCAGAAATCCTGCACAAGCACATTCCAGAGGGGGAGTATAACCTTTCTCATAGACCAATAGTGGTTAAATTGATGGGAACATCGATTAGGTTGGACAAAAACAAAGGTCCTTTCTTGGAGAAACTCTGGTGAGCGTGTTGGCTGATCTTCCCTGACGCTTCAGCCCTTCTTCCTCAACTGGGTCAACGTATCTCTCCACCTGGCATAAATATCAGCTGGCTTGTTTGGGCCCCAGCTAGCGGATGTCACTCTTCATTCACACTCTTACCTCAGAAAGATACCACTGGGGCCTGAGGTAAATCACAAGAGGCACACAAACTTACGCTAGTGAGATTCCTCTTACACTGCATTTGCGAGATATACAAAGGCTTACAAAGCATTTGGGGAGAGGAAAAATTTGATGGTAAAATTCAGATTAGCTCAAATATTCCAAGTGAGGATATACATGCTTAATGTTGGTGCAGAGAGTGCCCGAGCATAAACTGTGGGCTAAGGAGTAAAGGCGCTGTGTGGAACATTATGACTCTCAGTTTTCCCTAGATTAATGTACCAGTCATTCAGAAATGCAAATGAAAAATATTTACTTGGTTGCTTTATAGTTTTCAAAGTATTGCCTGGGTGGCTCAGTCAGTTAAGTGGTCAACTCTTGATTTCAGCTCAGGTCACAATCCCAGTGTCCTGGGATCCAGACCCATGTTGGGCTTAGTGCTCAGCAGGGAGTCTGCATGAGATTCTCATTTTCCCTCTCCCTCCACTCTTCCACCTGCTCTCTCTCTCTCTCTCTCAAATTAATAAATACATCTTGACAGAAATTAAAATGAAAGTATTGTCCACACATGGTAAAACAAATTAAAGCAACATAAGGTATGCAATAAACAGTAAGCCTCTGCTTTCCTTATCCCACTTCCCAGGAGCAGCTCTATCAGTAAATACACCACAGATGCTTGGACTGTGAGTCACAAAATCCCCTGCTAACCCTGGCTAAGGTACAGGAAGTTCAGAGGTAGGTGTCTCAGGGTGGGCTCTGTAATACCTGACACAATCAAGGAGCAACCCTTCATTCACAGTATCAGACCTCATTGCCACAGCTCGAGGCTGCACCTTGTCAAAAGAAAGCCTCCTAAGCAGGAAGGAAAGGGGTACAAGCAGAAAGACCTTTCTCCTCATGCACATCTTTGTTTTCTAAGGAGGAAAATTCTTCCAAAAGTCCTAAGTAGACTTGCACTTCTCTCTCCTTTTCCAGGGAAGACCTGAGTCACTTGCTTATCCCCACGCCACCAGAAGCAAAAGAAAATGAGATTGCCGTGGCTGGTTTAGGTCAGTCAGGACTCACCCCCTGGGACTAGGCACAAGGCTTTCTGTTGGTAAGAAAGAGAAGAAATGAGGACTGGGTACTGGGTAGGCTCCCACTTGTGACCACAAAAATGAAAATGCTTAACTATCTTAATATCTCCCCAGAAATATTGCTTCTCTATATGTTTAAGTATATATGTTTAAGTATAACTATTTATATTTAAGTAAAGTTATAAGTATATAAGCATATATGTAAGTATATATGTTTAAGTAAATTTTTTTTTTTTATTTATTTGAGAGAGAGAGAGAGGGCAAGAGAGAGCAAAAGCAGAAGGGAGAGGGGAGCTTCTCCCCCACTGAACAGGAGCCCTATGTGAGGCTCAGTCCCAAGGTCCTGGGATCATGACCTGTGTGGAAAGCAGAAGCTTAACTGACTGAGCCACCCAGGTGCCTGTAAGTAAATTTTTTTTTAAGTAGATGTGCTAGGGCGCCTGGGTGGCCTAGTCATTGAGCATCTGTGTTTGGCTCAGGTCATGATCCCAGGGTCCTGGGATCAAGCCCTGCATCAGGCTCCCTGTTCAGTGGAAAGCCTGCTTCTCCCTCTCCCACTCCCCCTGCTTGTGTTCCCTCTCTTGCTGTCTCTCTCTCTGCCCAATAAAAAAAAATCTTAAAATATATATATAAATAAACTGAGAGAACTTCAAGTTCTTTCTTTAAAAAAAGGTAGATATGCCATATATCTATGCTCATGTATATGTATATATGCATATATATACAAATATTCAAACATTATACTTCCCTAAGTATCTTACACTTTTTTTTTAGATTAATGAAGTACTCTATGCGTGGTGCTTAACACCTAACTAGTACACAGTAAGTGCCTTTATCAGGGCTGATGACCATTATTACTTTATCATTATTACTTATAGTCTTTGAGACAATATACACCCTTTTAAAAAAAGAATGAGGGTCATTTTCTAGCAGATACTAAAATTTACTTTCCTTATTTTTTTTGGCCAGCATTTTTATTTTGGGATATTGAATACTCCTAAGATATTAGCGCATAGCTCCTTTAAAGAGAGATAAGAATTACTGTGGTTAGCCATGAATTCCATTTAAACATAGTGAAATAATTTTGTGAATAACAGCTAGGTGACTAAATGTTGACTTTCCGATGACTATCTAACCACAAATATTTTCTAATCATGTTAATATGCAGGCAAAAGTAAAAAGGTTGGGTATTAAACATTTTTTCTGTATTTGCACAAAATATCATGTTAGCAAGTGAATTTTACATTATTGACAGATTTTCTGGAAGGAAGAGTGACTTCACTACTATTTGCCTAATTCATGATGCATGAAGATGAGAGTTATTTGAGAAATTCTTATGGAGGAAGCCAACATAGATAGCATAAGTATTTGACATAACTGGTTGGAAGCCTGTGGAGAGAAGGGGAACAGAGCAGGGAAATCTCCCGAGTTATCCCTGACAGAGCGTCCTGACCAAGGATCTAAGGTAAGCATGCGCCATAGTAAGTCCAGCTTCAGGATGCCCTTCAGCCCATAGAAGCTGACCTCTTGTAATCCTTAAGACCAACTTGCAAAATGACTTGTATTTAAGGTAAAAACTATCGGTAAGTCCCACTTTCTCTTGTTTCATCATTTTTCCTAAAATGTGTGGATAAGTATGAAAATATTATGATTCCATATGACAAGTTATATGATCTCTCAGACTTCATGTTCTTCCATTTCCAGAACAAGTGAGTTAAATCAGATGATGGCTAAGACCTCCTTCAGGTCTGGAATTCTAAGGTAAAAATCAGTGTTTTTGGAAGCAATTGATCATCAGAATCACCTGGGGCAGTTCTCAAAGTACAGATTCCTAAACCCTATCTTCAGACATTCTGGTTCATTCATTCCACACATGATTATGGAAGTTTTGTGTTACATTCTAAGGTACACAATGACAAATACAACAGACATATTACCATTATGCCCTAGTTGCTACAGAAACTGAGATTCAACCCACTAATCTGTGTTTTAAAAAGGCTCTCCAGGGGGTGCCTGGGTGGCTCAGTGGGTTAACCCTCTGCCTTTGGCGCAGGTCATGATCTCAGGGTCCTGGGATCAAGCCCTGCATCGGGCTCTCTGCTCGGTGGGGAGCCTGCTTCCCCCTCTCTCTCTGCCTGCCTCTGCCTACTTGTGATCTCTCTCTCTATGTCAAATAAATAAATAAAATCTTAAAAAAAAAATGCTCTCCGGGGGTACCCGGGTGGCTCAGTGGGTTAAAGCCTCTGCCTTCGGCTCAGGTCATGATCCCAGGGTTCTGGGATTGAGCCCCACATCAGGCTCTCTGCTCAGCAGGGAGCCTGCTTCCCCCTCTCTCTGCCTGCTGCTCTGCCTATTTCTGCTCTCTCTGTCAAATAAATAAGATCTTAAAAAAAAAAAGGCTCTCCAGGGGGTGCCTGGGTGGCTCAGTGGGTTAACCCTCTGCCTTCGGCTCAGGTCATGATCCCAGGGTCCTGGGATCAAGCCCCACATCGGGCTCCCTGCCATGCAGGAAGCCTGTTTCTCCCTCTCCCACTCCCCTTGCTTGTGTTCCCTCTCTCACTGTGTCTCTGTCAAATTAATAAATAAATAAAATCTAAAAAAAAAAATGCTCTCCAGGCAATTCTGATAACTAGACTGTTTAGAGAAGCAATATTTGAGACCAGATGCAAAGAAGAGACATTTCTGAGGGACCATTTTATTTGGGATGCACTCAACTTTAAACTCTGAGAAATATTTCCATTTAAAACTTTAAAAATTTAAATACCTTCTCTAAAACACACACACACACACACACACACACACACATATGTATATGAACATAGATTGAAATGTAAATGTTAACAAGAAGATGTAGTTACCAGTATGCTGATATTAGGTGTGGATATAATAAATTAACATTGGTGCTTGATACATTAACTATAGACATCTGGACAAGTGAAAAGAAAATAGTATTTGAGTTGAAAAGTTGAGAGTCCAAGTTCAGATTGCTTATGCAAATATGCGAGTTATTTATTTTGAATTCTTTTATTTACTTTGATATGCTCTTTGAAGAATTTTTAAACCTCACCAACTTCAGTGTGTAACAGTTTGAAACTTGAAGTGTTTGACTTTATGACCTATGAATGCTGAGATTTACAAGCAGACATTCTATGCTTGCTAAGATTATACAACTCCATTTTCCTTTAAATAGTACCAGACAGAGAATTTACCAAAACAAAATAAATGAAAGAGTCCCTGCTTCCATGCCACCAAATTATAAATACAGACCATGAGGATAAAGGTTAACCGAAGGGCTATGAATAGCTAACCCATAATTGTTAAAATTTATAAATCAGACCCTTTATCACAAGTTTCTCCCCTGTCAACACCTACATCCCAATGTGTAACTTTCCAATGAAAAATAAAAAGATACCAATCAAAGCAGTCCGCCTCTATTCATTTCTAGTCTCGGTGTCACGGAGAGGTCCCACAGGTGATTCAAATGAAGAGATTTGACTGCAGGAACCACGACAGGTGTAGGCTGGGTGAAGGGAAAAAAAGAAGGAGCACAAGATTCTAAGAGAACAGGAAAAAGTGAGAAGCAGATAAACAGTTTCGAGTGAAAGGGACAAGAGCGGGAAACCGAAGCCCAGACTGAAACCATGAGGAAGGGCAAAGGTCCCTGGGAAGGAGCTATATAGACCTTAAGGCGCAGGGAGTACCAGAGACCCTTTCTCTGAAGCAGAGGGTAGAGAGTAATACCATTACCTTCCACCTTCCGCTTTTCTGCGCATGCTTCCCCAGTGTCCGTTTCCTGCAGGCACTGGCCGGGTGGAAAGGTGACTGGGGATGGATGTGTGAACAGTTTAAGGAAAACCCCACAGACTCTCTAAACTGGCAGACTCTCCAAAAACACTATTTATAGTAGGCGTTTAAAACTATATTGTTGTAGTTTTGTTTTGTTTTGTTTTTTTGTAGGCTCCCCCGCAGCCTGGATCCCAACACAGGGCTTCAACTCACAACCCTGAAATCACCTGAGCTGAGATTAGGACATAGATGCTTCACGGACTGAACCACCCAGGGGTCCTATCTTTTATACACCGACTAATCTCATTGTGGATCCATGACTTTTTTCAAATCTAAACCCTGTTTTGGGTTGCAAACGAGTTTTTATTTTCTAGGTCTTAAATGAGTTCTAGCTGCAAGAATTAACATGCTTTTGTGTTACCTCCTCTAATCAGTTGTTATATTAGTAGTAGTAAATTGTAAGCAAGGAGCCAAATCTAATACCAAAGCATATATATATTTATATATATTTGTTAAATATATATAAATATATATATATATATATATATATATATATATATATATCACATCCACCTGGCCAGTAAGCTCTCTTCTGGCTATATATAGATAATATATCTATTATATGAAATAATTATATCTCATATAATAGATATATAATTAATTATCTCATATAGAGATATAATTATCTCATAGTTATCTCATATATAATAATGTATATAATATAATCTCATGAGATATAATTGTCTAATATGATATATATAAATATAGGTATTAGATTATATATATTTATATATAAATAAATATGAAATAAAATACAAATATAAATATAAATTTTATATATACATACACATATAAATTGTATATATGTATGTATATACGTGTGTACACACACACACACACACACACACACACATATATTTTAGATTAGCTGTAAATTGCTCCTCTGATTTAGTAAGAATAATCCAGAATTTTACTTTGGTGATTAAAATAATAGGATTAAAAACCATTTCAGGGTATGTGCTGAACATTCCCTTATTATGGGGAGTTGGCTGCATCCTTACAGGACCTCCATCATCAGTGTGGGTGTAGGCCTGAGTCAACACTCCCACAAAAGCTTGTCTTCTTGAATACTTGGGTAATTGAAAATGCCAAGACACATTTTATAAATTCAGCAAGAAAAGAGTCATATCGTTAATGCTGCTGAAAACCTGGATGAGTAATTGGCTTTGAGATTGTGCGATGAAACAGCAGCAGCTCAAATGTCATTGCCTAAAGGAGGACAACCAGTGTTAGGCCAGCTGCCGTTCATGTGATTTCACAAAAGGTTACGCAGAAGGGATGTAACCCACTTCAGGAAGCACAAATGTCGTTGCCAGGACCTTACGTTCTCCAAGCACAGTGATAGAAAAAGACCAAAGGCAATTTAATCCAGAATGATAGATTGAACATCATATGAATGATTTGTACATCCAGGAAGCAGAATGCCTTTCCCAGGAAATAACTTGAAAAAGGTAGCATTGGAACACTAGTATCACAAAGACTAGTTATTAGTTTTCAAAGGGTGATTTAATGCAGTAGGGATTTATAGTGCAAAAGTGTTTTCCAATTTTCATTTATTCTTTTCATGTGCAAAAAGTCAC
This sequence comes from Enhydra lutris kenyoni, assembly GCF_002288905.1. Lineage (NCBI taxonomy): Eukaryota > Metazoa > Chordata > Mammalia > Carnivora > Mustelidae > Enhydra > Enhydra lutris. Next base: position 24,628,120 of record NW_019154087.1, read on the forward strand.
CAAAGGTGTAAGGCAGGGGATGGGCAGTAGGAAAGCCCATTCAATTCCATTCTATTTGCAAGTTACAATGTAAGATAAATGGTGGCTATTTATGTATTTGCAATTATTTTCAAGTTACCTAAGTAAACTTGATTTCATCATTTCAGCTTTCACCATAGATATAAAATTTGGGTACTTTGAAGATTTAGAAGAAACTGTTGATTGAAACGGAGTGAAAAATATGCTTTCCCTGTTAGGTTCCTCCTTTGCCTTTATAATCCCTGGTGCCCAATAAAATCCCCAACGACTCTAAATCTGGATATTCATTACCTAATCCGTTTTACCAGTCATTGTTTATCTGTTTTAGCCCATCTATTCCAGCTAATAGTAGCGAGATCTCTGGAAGCACCAGGACCTGCTTCTTGTGAGGTAGTTTATATTATGTTGTGAGAAGGCCAAACCTTGATTCTAAGTTTACAGCAAATGTGTAAGTTTCCTATTTCTTAAAGCAGTGCGTCCACCCATCACTTCCCTCCACAAAGAACTGAATGGCTTCTCACTGCCAATAAGACTATCATAAGAAAATGTGTTTAAAAATTCATTTGTGGTTTGATTCTCTTCACCCCACCCCCCACACACAGAATGAGCAAGATTGTATTTTTTGTTCTTTATACAAGGGTCTGTTCAGTGTCTAAACCAGAAGCAACTTGAAAAAAACTATCATTTTCGCAAGTCTGTATTCATTGCTAAGGCAAAACTATGTATCAAGGACAAAGAGAGGAGAGAAAAGGATGACTCCGAGGAAGACCACAGGCAAGAGAAAAATTTTCCCAGACTGTGGAAAGTCAGTGAGTTCTTTGATCTGAGTTCAGGGGGAAGAGCTGTGTAACGTGTCCAGTGGGAATGGACCTCAAGCCCTGGGGCTCCCAGGGGAGCAACAATTGAAGATTTTTCTCCATTTAAAACTGGCATCAAATTCCTTAATTACATGTCATAGACAATTCTGATAATATATGAATCTTTGGTGGACAGGGTGTGTGATGAACAGTGCTGAGAATCATACTCCATTTCACATCTTTACCATTACTAGCTGCTGTTTAAAATAAATTATGTATTCTCAAAGAGCTCGAGTTCATGCATCTGTAAAACAAGAGATGAATACCTCTCCGGAAAGGTTGTGAAAATAAGACATGATGAACGATAGGTGGCATGCAGTCAATAAAAATAAATGACTTAGAGGTAACTCTAGAGAGTTATAAAATTTTTTTCACATGCACACACAAAATTCCCTGAGCTAACATTATTTACTTTCCCATCCTTTCAAAAAAACAAAAAAACAAAAAAAAACCGGTCAGGTTTTTTCTTGTGATAAGAATGCTTGTTATAAAATCTATCCTTTAATGAATTTTTAGTGCGTGACACAGTATTGTTAGCTATAGACATATATTGTAGAGCAGATCTCTAGAACTCATTCATCTGGCATAACTGAAACTCTGTACCTGTTGAACATTGACGCCGCATTTCCCTCTCCGCCCCCGCAGCCCCTAACCACCACCATTCCGTTCTTTTTCTGTGGGTGTGACTATTTTGGATAACTCATCTGTGTGGGTTCATTCAGTGTTTGTCCTCTTGTGACTGGCTTGTTTCCACTTAATTCCAGCATGCTCAGGTCCCTCCATGTCATCACATAGCACAAGTTTTCCTTCATTTTAAGGAGAAATAATACTCCACAGTATACATATATAGCACATTTTCTTTATCCATTCATCCGCTGATGAACATCTAGGTTGTTTACACATCTGGGCTGCTGAGATTATTGCTACAATGAATGTGGATGCTCAAACATTTCTCTGAGACTCTGATTTAGTTTCCTTCAGGTATATACCCAGAAGTGAGATTGTTGGATCATATGAGGGCTCTATTTTAATTTTTTGAGGAACCTCCATCCTGTTTTCCATAGGGGTTGAATCGTTTCATATTCCCACCAGTAGGATACAGGTGTTCCAATTTCTCCACATCCTCACCATCCTTCTCCTTTACTTTTTTGATGCTGGCCATCCTAACAGGGGCAAAGTGGTATCTCCCTATGTTGGGCCAGTTTTATGAACTGCTTTCTCTTCTAGCCCATTCCACAAGGCTTCCAAAGAACAAATAAACAATATTCACCTAAAATATTCATTCTTAATACATTTTGGGTCACAAGACCCCTTGGAGAATCTGATGAAAGACTTGGGACCCTCTAGCCAGTAGAATGCACACATACAATAAATAACACAAATTGTTTCTTGGAATGATGGACCCCTGATGCCTCTTTATAAACTCCAGTTTAAGATCACTTTCCCTAGATTAAGCTATTCTCTGACTTTCTCGAAATCTAAAGATTTAATTCAGTGATCGGCAAGTTTTTCCTTTAAAGAGTTAAAGAGTACATGTTTTTGACTTTGGGGGCCAGTCTCATTTGAAACTATTCAACTCAGGATTTGTAGTACAAAAACAGCTATAGAAAATACAAAAATGGGCCGCCTGGGAGGCTCAGCTGGTTGTGTCCTACTCTTGGTTTCAGTTCGAGTCATAATCTCAGGGTCGTGAGATCAAGCTCCGTGTTAGCCTCCGTGCTCAGCAGGGAGTCTGCTTGAGATTCTCTCTCTCCCTTTGCCCCTCATCCCATTCTTTGTGTCTCTCTCATAAATGAATAAATAAAGTCTTTGAGAAAATACATAAACAAGTCTGTGTTCCAATAAAACTTTATTCATAACAACAGGCAAAGGCCTGGTTTTGGCCCTTGGATACAGGGCCGTGAATGGCAATCCATGAATTAATTCTTTCAAAAAAAATTGGGTGGATTACAGTAGTTGTGAATTGGGAAACTTTTGAACACACTCCCACACGCTAAAAAAGCCATACAAACCCACTGTAAAAGAGCAGCAGCTGTTCTATCTCCCTTCCTCTGCAATGCCTAGGATAGGATTAAAAACCGGAGATGATCCTTCTCTCTTGTCATTTTTGATAATAATCTTTTCATTTGCTTCTGATGGCAACTGGTGTCTTCTTTCAGTTGTTTTAGAACAACATCAGAGCCATCCATTAGTGCTTCTTACCAGTGACATAAATTTATAGTATGCTTTCATTTATGATTGGGGAGATAGGAACACACTCAGGATTTTATCTGCATTTCTCTCTACCTACATGTCACATGTCTTCTTAAGGACAACAGGCCTTTTTTTTTTTTTTTTTTTTAAGATTTTATTTATTTTTTTTGACAGAGAGAGACACAATGAGAGAGGGAACACAAACAGGGGGAATGGGAGAGGGAGAAGCAGGCTTCCCACCGGGCAGGGAGCCTAATGTGGGGTTTGATCCCAGGATCCTGGGATCATGACCCCAGCCAAAGGCAGACACTTAATGACTGACCGACCCAGGCATCCTGACAACAGGCCTCTTTAAAGAACCTGTTCAAGATTCCATCCTATGGTCTATTTTTTTATTACTGTGTTTCTAAAATTTGTTCTTGAAAAGCACTCTTGATATTCACAGTAAAGACCTCCCCAAACTTTAACAATGTGAGTATAAATTCTACACAGTAAGCACACATTTAAAAATTACTGAAAGAAAAAACTTGCCGTCACCTTGCTGATAGCTGCCAGCAAGTCATCATGAAGAATAAATACTGTCAGACTAACCTGATCTATTAGGATAAAAGTCCCAGGTAGATAAAAAAAGAGAGAGAGAGAGAGAGAGAGAGAATTCTAATTTATCTTGGCTCAAGGAAGGTTACGTGATTCAGTTGCATGAGGCAATAAATTTAGAAAACATGGTCTGGACAGCATAACTGTTAGGTGAGAATACAAATTGCTAGAGGGTCAAAAAATAATACAAGGTGTTTTTCAAAGTCAGTTAGGAGCCTAGATTTTTTTTTTTTTTAAGTTTTCATCACCAGCCTAGCTAAAGAAATGAAGGAACCAACCCAGACAATGTCTTCAAAAAATACATCTTGGAAAAGCAGTTCAAGAAGAAATGGAAAATATGAATATATCACTAATTATCAAAGAAATGTAATGAGCACCTCCTCCTTTTGTTCTGTCCCCAAATAGACTATATGGTTATAAGTCAATGAGCCAAGCATTCAAGAAGGACAATCCCAATTTTATAAAAATAGTTCTAGAGAACATAAAAAATATTTTTCATAATCAGTCAGTGGTGTTAGAGAAGTCTTGATCTTCCTACCCAAACCAGACCAGGATAACATCAGAAAATGACAATAGCACTTACGAAAAAAGATGATAAAATTAAAAATAAAACCTTAGTGACTGGAAAGATACTTATCTTGAGCAATTAAAATTTTTCCCTTTAACATTAGAAAATATATTAATGGATTAGCCCCATTAACATATGAGGAAAAAAAACCAGATGGTTACCTCAGTAGTTAAGAGAAAAAGCATTTGCTAAAATCAGCAATCTGTATATGATAGATAAAGCTGTATATGAATTGAAGGTAACTACCTTGTTCATGTGCAACACTATGTTCAGGAATAAGAAACTAGATGTTGTTAAGATGTTAATTATTCCCTAAGCAATCTCGAAATTCAGTGCAGTTCCAAAAAGGCTTTTTCATCGACCTCGACAAGCAGATCTTAAATTTTAGATACTAGTGTAAAAGGGCAGGACAGCCAGGACTATTTTAAGGAAGAAGAACAAAGCAAGGCCTTCCTCCGTCAGACATCAAGACTTAGAAAGCTTTAGGTAATTGAGGGAGTAGTAATTGGCATGCATTACTCTTCCGATCACCTACTTCTTTCTATAATGCATCCAAGATTTATACCAGTGGAGGAGGTGGAAATTGGACTAGGTTTGGAAGGGAGCCTTAGAAATATTGAAAGGGTTAAGAAATAAGACTCAAAAGTTAAAATTAGGACTGCTCAGTCTGATGCTAATTCTGGTAATGTTATACAAACAATAATAAAGAAAATGTCGGTTAAAAGTCATACTTTTGAAGTATATTCAAATTTAAAACAAGGAAAGTTAGTTTATTGTTGTTATTCTTTTCCACTTACATAAGCACCCAAGATGCATTTTAAATGTAGCATGAAGAGTTTGGCTAAAATGGAGTTTCCTTGAGATGAGATAGGGAAAATATACTAAAGATTTACTGAAAGAGAAGGTAAGATCTCTTGTTCTGGACATCTTTAAAAAACAAAATCAGATTGACTTTAATCTGTCAGGAAATTTGGGAGTTTAATTTATTAAAGATTTTGAAATTCATAATTTGGCTACATCAATTATTTCTAGTACGATTCTAGAAATAAGGTGCAGATACTCTCTTACGGTGAGACTGGGGGGACATCGAGCTATCTTAATTTACATGCATTGTTTCCTCTCTCCCCACAACCTCCTTTCACTTCTCCAAATACACACAGATGCTTTCCCAAAGTAACTGCTCTTAATTCAGCAGCAAACACACCTTCCAGTAGTCAGTTAGACATCTACTCAGAGTCTCATTGTCATCCCTCTGCATTGAGGCTGTTCTACACTCAAAATGTAACAAGGGAAGAACAGTTGCCTTGTAGCCAGGAATGTACTATGTATTTTTACTCTTATTAAATTTGAAGTAAACTCTAGATGATTTATGAACGATTGAGTATGAATAGTAGATAGGATTAAATCAAAGAAATAAACAAGACGACTTTAAAATATGCAGTGGAATAAATTCGATTATGTATAAAATTCACCTTATTCAGCTCCTAGTTGATTAAGTACATAAACCATAGTTTTAACTATCCATGGTACATTTTTATCCCTATGCTGGATTTCCTTTCCTAGCCAAGAAGATCTGGCTTCCTTTTCCTAATTACTGAGAACTTCTTATGGGATATGGTTGTTGTTCTCAACAAGATATGTGCTGCATTCCAAAATTATACCGGGCTGTATCTATTATTCTCAAATAATTGAGTGAGCTATTCTATACAAAGCAGTAAGCATCATAGAGGAAAAATCATCTGTGGGACTCTAAGGCTTTGCATACACTCCCATTTTCACTGAAATATAAGCAGATGGTGAGAAATGATTTGTGACTGAGCCCAGTTGTCAGATGTGTGAGGAGCAAGCTTCTCTTTTCTCATTGAAACAGCCCTAGTGACAGAGAAATGACATCTCCCTATAGACCGTACATTCCACTGTTTTAGTTCTTTACAGTCACTCAGTATCACTTACAGAAACTTACTACGCACCTCGTTTGAGTCATGCTCTATGCTGGGACAGGTCTGTCATGGACAATATCAAACTAACATTTGTTGAGCACTTTATCTCCTTCAGGATATTCCCTTTTGCCATTTGCGCCATGGACAGGAAATAACTTACCAGGATCTTCTTCATAAAAACTATTCAGATGGGGGCGCCTGGGTGGCTCAGTGGGTTAAAGTCTCTGCCTTCGTCTTGGGTCATGATCTCCGGGTCCTGGGATCGAGCCCTATGGCGGGCTCTCTGCTCAGTGGGGAGCCTGCTCCCCCCCCCCCCCACCCAGCCTGCCTCTCTGCCTACTTGTGCTCTCTGTCTGTAAATAAATAAGTAAATAAATAAATCTTTAAAAAAAAAAAAACTATTCAGATGACATAGGCAGTAACTGTCACTTCTTGGTCTTCCATAGCACTGGGTTTGCCAAACATAGCTTAAAATAATAAACAACACAAAGACAATACAAAGCAAAACAATACAGAAGTCCCACATGCCTGATGCCCAGACATGTGTCTTCAGAGGGGAAAGGGAAACCTCATATGTATTTTTACCCCATGTGGAAGGGGTTAAAATATATTCATTCTATAAATATTTACTGAGTTCTTACTATGTGCCTGATGCTGGATTAGTACTGAAAGGATAACTGGAGACAAAAGCCTGCTTGGGGCTTAGATTCTACTAAGGAACACATAATTAACACCCACAAATGTATCATGGGGAGACAGAGGAACGAACTGGAAGAGGCCAATTCAGATTAGTTGGGCAGAAAGCCTTCTTCTAGGAAGTGCCATCAGCTGACACAATATCCGACTCACGTTGTATAAATTCTCAGGACCCTTTGGATCAGACATCCAGTAAATAGTCTCCTCTGTTTGTTGCTGAATTTTGCATTTTCTTGACTATAAACTGTTCTTACTTGGGTCATATAAACTAGACCTAAAAGCAAACAAACACAAATGACCAAAACCTGGCTTCTTTAGAGAACTATGAAAAAGCAAATAGTGATTCTTTTATTGTAATTATTGTGGAAAAAAAAGATTCTAATGTTTGGCAGAACATTGAATTCTGTTACATTTTCATGTCCTTTAGATCAGTGATATCTGATGTTATTTGTAGTCATTTGAGAATCTAATGAAATCTATGGTTCCCCTTGTAAAGACCTATTTTATATTTTTATTTTAGCCAGAGGCTTCCATTGAGGTTAAACAATAACTTTGTTGTTTAACCCTTAAACTGTCCCTGTTCCCCTTCCCCCAGGGGACTTACTTAAAAACAAGTCCCAGAAACCATCTCCAGGTAACAAAGCCCAGATACAAGGGTGGGTCAGGCCAGGTGGAGACATCCGATCAGTGGGGGGTTGCATACTATCTCCCTAGCTACCAAGGAGTATGGGCCCCTGCCTTTTGGGAGCCTTTTTGGCGCCAATCCTAATGAAGGTGTAATAGGCTGGTTCAAATGTCTACTAGGGTAAATTGTAATTCAATTGGTCACCTAGCATCACTGTGAAGTTTCCTGTGTGTGTTACAATCTCATTGGCCACCTGTGCATGGCCAGGCCCAACCACATGTCCTTTGCTCTATAAAAGTTAGTCTGGAAAGCAGGGAGGGGTCGTCCTCTCTGTAAGGGGCAGCCCTGACCGGTCTGTTTGATGGTCAGTCTGATTCTTGATGCTTGGCGTGAAATAAAGCTTTGCTTGACCTTCGCTTTGTATCAGTCTCACTCCTTTAATCACGGACCCATTATTGGGGCATAACACCCCTCTTTAAGAAAATATTTGTCTGTTTTGAACTACAGGGCATAATTTTAGAAGTTCACAACCTTCTCTGTCTCAGATCGCAAACCCTTTCCATGGCCACCCAAAACAAAATTTACCCTGTTACATGTTAAAATGTATTATAAAGCTGTAATAATTTAGTGAGTATGATTCTGGTACAAGAATTCAATAGAAAGTAATACAAGTGAAATAAGTCCCAAATATACTTAGTTTACTAAAGGCATCGCAAATCAATGGAAAAGTTGGATTTGTATAATGGTATGTGAAAGTAACTAATGTGAAAATACATACTAGATTTCTACCTCAAACCACCCACAAAAAGAAACACTTGCTGGGTTACAGATTTCAGTATAAAAACTACTAAAGAATTAGAATGTTAAAAATATAGGTGGATTTTTTTTTTTTTTTATCATTGGGTGGGAAAAATCTTTGTAAGCAATCACAAGGAAAAGAGTGACATATGTGACCAGTTGTGTATTTTTAACTTTATAATAGCAAAACAAAAACACTTTCCTCCATAAAAGCCAAGTTAAAAAATTGTAATGTAATAAACCTTTCCTAATCTTTATAGTAAAGATGAAAGTACTGAAAAATGAGTAAGAAATTTGGAAATAATACTTGACCTCAAAGCAAGAGCTCAATACATGTGTTGATTTAAATTAATAAATGGATGAGTAGGCAATTCACAAAATATAAATGGTCAATAACCATGTGAAAAGTAGGTAATCACATGAATAATTTCAAGAATGAATATCAAAACAAAATACAAAAACAAAATAGCAATTTTGCCCATCAAATTGTCCAAGATTTAAAACAATTGATAATGCCTGTGTTGGTTAAGGGTATAAGAAAATGAATAATTATATATTCCTAGGAGTAAAAACTCATACCTTCCTAAAGGAATATTTGGCATTTAGAGATCAAGCACTTTAATATATGAGGCAGAATTTACAGGTCTGAAACTCCAGTTAATAGAAGTTTCCCCAGTCTTATATAATAATAAAAAACAACTCCTTTCAGTTTTTTTTTTCTGGAAAATTCCTTTCCAATAGTAAGTGTGAAAGGTCCAGAGAGCAATGACAGGAAATGCTTATGGCACATGCTTTCCCTCTTTGATTGATACAGTATAATTCCCTACTCCAAGTCGATTGCATTCAGAATCTCCATTTTAATACTGGAAGATGCAATGACCTTTTCTTTCTGTGCTCTTCTCCCTTCTTTTCCCCTCCTCCTCTTCTCTTCCTCTTTCAACTACATTGTTGGTGGAACAGGACATCGCTGTTTGCAATTATCTGCAGCCTCCCTCCACCAAGGTTGTACATCCCCACTCTGTTAAACTCAGGACAGGCTACGTGGTTTGCTTTAGTCAACAAAATGAGGGACGTGAAGTATATCACATCTGAGCAGAATCTTCAGGAGCTGGCTGAGGGTTTACCATGCATCTTTCCTTTTCTATGAGACCAGCTGTGTTCCTAGAAGAAGCTTCTTGGTCAGGTGTGAAGATAATGTGGTGTAGAGTCATAGCTGACTTGGATGGGTATGTAGTATGAGTGAAAAATACATCTTTCTTGTGTAGAACTTCAAAAGGCAGAGAGATTTTGTTACTATAGCAAATCTCAGCCAATCCCGATAGGATTACTAGGGAGCCTGAAATAGAATATAAGCTCTGCCAACTACCAGCTGAGTTCAGATCTGGGTCTGCTCTTACTATGAAACATTGGCCCTAGTTTCTATAAAATGAGATGGCTAATGGGATCTAGCTCTTAGGGTCATTATGAGGACTGAAAATGAGTTCTTATTTACAAAGGACTTAGAAGAGTGCCTAGCAAATATTAAATACAGTATTAGTGTTTGTTAAATAAATCTCTCTCTGTGTGTGCCTGTGTGTGCATAGAACAAAGTCTAGGAAGATATAAAACAAAGTATTAATAGTTATTTAAATTTTTTTTCCTTTTTATTTAGCCACATCTTCTAGTTTTTCTTCAACAGACATGTATTTTTGGCGTGTAAAAAAAACATCTATTGAAATGCCCAACTACTTTGCATTGAGAACCTGTTTTTTAAAAATTGTAACTTAAAAAAGTATTGCTCTCTTATTGATTTACTTATATCACTTCCCCAGGAATGTACCTCTGATTTTATTATGAAAGCATATAGAAAAACAGGTATATGTGGAAGTTCTATTAATGGCAATTTTCTTGAACCATGGAGTGGATAACACCTGTAGCCAACATCTTGAGAATGAGTAAATGTTTAATTACTGTTATTCACATAGTACATCACGTGTGTGCTCTGAAAATATTTTGATTTCTAATATGACTGAAATGTCTCCCTAAATAAGATAAAATTGTTTAGTCATTAATAATTATACCTATCTCTGAGCCAGGCTTGCAAATTAATGAAAGATGATCTCTGGCTTCTAATCTTACAACTGTGGGGGAGAGAGATCCCTGAGGAGCAGCTTTGCTTTTGATGGACAAGTAGAGGAGGTGAAACCTGGGCACTTGCTGGGATTGTTGTCATTGTAACAACCTTCCTGCTGCCAGCATCCAACCTCTTTTATTTGCCCTAGCTGAGAAGGAGCCTTGGAAAGGATTTACAAAGAAAAATCTAGTATCCTGGGGGCAATGATTAACACCCATTATCTATGACTAGCCACAGCCATCACAGCTGGAGGATTCCATGGGGAAAACAGTGGAGTCACTTCCTTTTGTATTCTGGATACTTATCATAGGGGCTATTGTGGTGGGGTGCTTTGAGTCCAGGGGTGGATGGAGAATACTCCTCTGATGGTGCACACTCTATAACATGTACCTAACTCCAGGGAAGTTAGGAAAGGCTTTCCTCAGGCAGTCAGGTCTAAGAGCAGAAGGATGAATGACCTTAACTTTAAGTGAATGGGAGAGTAAAAGGAGGCTATTCTGGGTAGTGGGAACAACATGTAAAAAACTCAAGGTAACAGCAGCAAACCTATCAAATAATAGATAAAACAAAATATCTATATTGGAAATCAGAAAATACTACTGAGAGTAATTAAAGAAGACCTAAATATGTAGAAAGATATATTATATTTATTGATTATAAGACTCAATATTGCTAATATGTTCATTTCCCTAAGTTGATCTAAAGATTCCAGACAATACCAAATATCCCAGCAGGCTATTTTTTTAAAAATTGATAAGCTAATTAAAAAATTTATATGGAAATACAATGGATTTAGAACCGTTAAAACAATCTGGAAAGTGAGAAATAAAATTGAAAGATCACCTAATTTTAAGACTTACTATAAAGCTACAGTAATCAAACAAATTAATGGAACAGACTAGAGACCTCATAGACTCATACACATATATCAGTTAGTTTTCAACTGAGGTGCCAAGTCAATTCAATGGGAAGAGAAAAGGTTTTTAAATAAATGATGCCAAAACAAACATATATTTTTCAAAAGCTACCTATCTTATGTGAATATTGATTTGAGATGGATCACAGACCTAAAATATAAAAAGCTAAAACCATAAAGTTTCTATAGGAAAACATAAGAAAAATCTTCACAACGTCAGGGAGGGGAAAGATTTATTATAGAGGACACAGAAAATATTAGCCAGCAAAAACAGATAAATTAGGCTTCCTGAAAATTAAAGCATTCATTATGAAAATGAGTAGGTAAGCCACAGACTAGGAAAAATATTCTCAATACATATATCTGACAAAGAACTCTTAACCAAAATATATAAAGAACTCTCATAAACCAACAATAAAAAAAACTACAAACAACCTAATTTTAAAAATGAGTAAAAGACTTGAACATTGACTTTACAAATGATGCTGAGTATCACCAGTCATCTGAGAAATGAAAATGAAAATCCCAGTGAGGTACCATTTCACGTCTACCAGAATGGTTAAAATAAAAAAGACTGACAATATCAAATGTTGTGAGGGTAGCATGGAGAACTAGAACTTTTATACATTGCTGGTGGGCTATAAAATGGTACAACCACTTTGGAAAAACTGTTTGGCAATTGACATTCATTTATTCGATGACCCAGCAATTCTACTGCTAGGTATTTATCTAAGAGAAATGAAAATATATGTCCAAGAAAGACTTGTACAAGAATATTTATAGGCCTTATTTGTAATATCCTTAAAGTTGAAATAATCCAAATAAATACCAATTGGAGAGTGAATAAATATATTTTGATAAATTTATATAGTAGAATGTTACTTAAGAATAAGAATAAACTATTGATACGTATAACAATGTGGATATTTCTCAAAAAATACTATCTCGGGCAAAAGAAGCAAGAGACAAAAGACTATATACTAAATGACTTCATTTATATGAAGGACAAAAATAGGCAGAAAAAATGGAGGGTGGTAGAAATCAGAGACTTCTGCCTTTGGGGTAGGTGAAGTTGAACAGAAAGGGACATAAGAGAACTTTCTGTGCTGGTAGAAATATTCTATATCTTATTTCTGGTGGCAGTTGTATGGATATATATATATATTCAAAACTTTTCAAACTTAACACTTAAAAACACTTAAAATTTATTATCTGTAGATTATACCTCTATTTAAAAAAGAAAGCCCAGGATAAAAGAGCATGGTATATCTATAGGTAAAAATGACTAAAAAACTCAGGGCTGATGATTAATTCTTTTCTTAAATTTTCTTCAGAAAACAAGAATTCAAGCCCCCCTCCCCTGAATAAATTATTCCTGCATTTTAAGTCATGATGATGGAAGAGTTGTTTATATTAAAGTCCTTTTTCCTCATGACATGCGTCATATATGGGTTGAAAACATCAAAATCAATGAAATAAGTCTCATCTTAAATGATATAACCTAGGGCACATAGAAGTTAAATAATTAGCAGCACGTGGGAAAGGCATGTCATCTGTGTTTAAAAAGTCTGGCTGCTGGGCTGAGGAGAAGTGTGAGAAGGGAGAAATATTCAAATATTCCAAACTCTGTACTTCTCCTAACTCCAATCTACATTCAATAATTTTTACCAAAGTAATGTAACTAAAAAATATGATTGGTATCTGGAAAATAAATCCAGTGACCATACATTATATTATGACAAAAAACTAATTCATCAATTTTTCTTTTACATGATTTATTCCATAGGCAAGGCATCATGTCTCTTGCAACTCATCTTTGTATCCTTAGAAGATTCTAGGCCAGGGTCTTGAAAATAATGGATCCTCAATAATTATTTATAAACTGGAATTAATTAATCAATGTATATACTGATTAGTTGGAATTTATGTCCAAATTACATATCCCCACAATGGGGAATTTTCTACAATTATTTTATGTCTTCATATAAAATGTCTGAACCAGTGATGATCTCATTTGGTAATTTATGGGAAACATAATTAAAAGAAGTATATGAAATGAAATACAAGTCCAACTCATCCCTGCTTAAAAATTTAACCATATAGGGGTTGCCTGACTAGATATTTTTAAAAAATTATAGAAAAAGCACAATTGTTAAAAATATAACCAACCCACCAACCAACCCCACTGAGTCTAGTTTTGGTCTCCATATGAATATCTAAATGATCATATAGGCTGCAATGATTACTAAGGCTTCAATTCACTGTTTGGAATTGAACATCAAATTGGCAAGAGCAGAAAAGCTGTGAACTGAGAAGGAAATTGTTATTCCAGTGATGGACGCTCCACTGGTGAGAATTATTCTGTTGGCAGCTGAGACTTCGGGGAATTCTCACTATGAAAACCAGCGGTCCTTTAATCATACATTATAAGAGTATTTGTGATGCTTTGCAGGCAGCCTTTGTTCCCGCGATTTTCCTGCTGCTTTCCTTCCTGAGCACAATAAGTTCAAGATGGCTAATGCTGTTGTCTGGTTATGCCAAGAACTTCCTAAATGCCACTGGGCTTTCATCATGAAGATGGATGGCAAAACCATCAAAAGTGAATATCTCCTTCTAAATGGGGACTCCCACGATCATATTATTTTTGGGAGAGCAGCTCTCCGGCTCCATGGATATTACTTGAACGCAGTAACCACGTTCTTCTGCAGCCCTTGCTCGATCCAGATCCACTAGGCACATGCACTGTTTTCCTGAAATACAGTAAAACCGTACCGTGAGACACCCTGCAAGGAACAGTGCAATTTCCAGTTGTCTAAGGGACTCTACACGGTGACAAAATCTACAAGTATATGGAGCATGTTGTTTGCCCCCAAGTCCTGTTTCGTCTGTCTACCTATTTCTTGATCAGCATGGACAAAAGACAATCACATACAACATTTCACAGATTTGCTTCTGCTGACAATTTAAGAATGTTAACTTTAAAAAAATGTATTTACAAGTAGATCTCAAATACAGACTACAGATCCTATTTCCCAGTTGGTTAAAAATACATTTAAAGACCTTGTGCCTGCATTCTCTAATAAATGTATTACCTGTCATATTGTGAAAAAAATAACATCTATCTTTCATAATATTTAAAGTATCATGCTAACAAAGAGACATCTGAAAGACGTGCTACATTTGAACCCGGAATTTTTGGGACAAGGAAAAATGAGAAATGGAAGATATTTGAGAGAATTCTTAATTGTGCTTTGGTTATTTCAGGTGGATGTGTACACTGAGTGTAATATAATCAATTTTCAGAACTCCTGCATGCCTATAAAATAGTGATACTCAATTTTCCTTGTAATCTTTGGAAAACAAAAGAGAAGACCTGACTGGCAAGCAAAGCAGCTAATTTGTGTTCCTTTGGCAAATACAGATTTCTATGTTAAAGGTAGCTCTAGAAATAAAAATGATTTGGGGTTGAGTATATTCAAAGCTATGGTTCATTTTTATACGTTCAGTTTCTTTAAATTCAGTATACAAACTTCATTCTCCAAAAGGCTACTGACTATGCAGAACTTCATTCCATCTTCCCTAATTAGAATAATGACTAAACAGTATTTTTCAGTAATTTATTTGAATGCCCACAGAAGCTGCTAAAATTGAACAGCCATAGAAGTGAAGGCAGATAACTGAAACAGAGTTCTGTGGAAGGCAGAAGAACACTCACAGAAAGACTGTGAAAGGTGAAATCGGTAGGTAAGAATTGGCAATGAGACATTCAGATTTAAAATGTTTACTTTATACTTTTTCCTTAAAAGTCTCTATGCCCAAAAGAATGAACTGTGTTAGAAAAGATATAAAAAGAGATGTCTCGAATTCCACTTAGGTGAGATCACCGCCCCCCACCCAACCAGCCCCTCCCCGTTCACCTACAGTTGTGCAGCTGACCTTCTTTTTCTCCCTTAAAGTACTGTTCATCTTTTAAGACAACTGTAAAGGCTCCCCCCACCCCAACCCCCTCCTCAGTTTAAAATGAAACATTCTCTGTCAAAATAGACGCCCTGCATTCCTTCAGTACCCACCCTGGGTTTACATTGAAGCTCATTTACCCTTGGCTTCGATCCCAGTCCAATTAATTTCTCCTTTTCTATTACGTAAAAGAATCTCATGTTTTCACATGTTGAAGAAGTATCTTTACAGCTGAAACTCAGTTGTTAGTAAGTCTACTACCTTCTGGGCCCTCGGAAGCTTCCTAAAATGTTCACAGGAAAAAAGTATGACCCATGCAAAGTACAGACATTGACGTTTGATGGGGTCTATGACTTGGAACATGACCTTCCCTCCCCTCATGGCAGTGATCATGCCAAATGTTCCCTCTCCTCTTCAACTCCAGCAACTTCCCTTCTAGCACTCCCTGAACATTCAAATGTGCAGACAACTAGCTCAGAGTGTTGGGAATGGGGAAGGGAGGAGGAAGAGAAAAAGAGCGGGAAAGAGAGAAAGGTTGCATTTAAGAGAGAGAGAGGAAGAGCTTCATATGTTATACTCTGGAGTGTGAGAAAGAGGAGGAAATCACTTCTTTGTTTAGCCTCAGGTCTCAGATGTGACTCTGTGTGTATCTTGCTATGCTGGCTTTGACTTTAGGGTTTGAAGATAACTACTTCTCATACAACACAGTCCCTGGATTCAAGCTAATTAACACATCTGGTGCTCACCCAAAGAAACGGCAATCTGTTTTCCGATATACTCTGGTGGCCTCCAATGTGGGGCTTTTCTAAATAATTTTTAAGATTATTTTTGACTCCACTCAATCTTCACAAGCCCTAATTTTGGAACCTAGCCTTCATATGGGTTCATAGCATGGCTCCATCATCTACCAGGTAAAAGATCCTGGAGAAGCTTTTGTCCCACTCCTAAATAATATTTTCATCAGAATTTACTGAGATAATGGTAAGGGCATTTAGCTCAGCACTTAAATGTGCACTAACTTTTAGCTGCTATTGTCCTTCGAAATGTTATTTCTTTTTCTGAAGCAAAGTCTTGGATAAATGCATTACTTAGACTTAAAATGCTACTGCAGGTCTTCCAATTAAGGTAATATTTACTATTACAGATGTTGAATAAATTGGTCTATGATTAATTATATACAAGTATGCTTTTTTCCAAGAAAAAAATGCTTATACATATTTTAACAAATTAATGTTGGCATGCAAAGTTGATTTTTCCATCTTTATATTTTCTTCTGTGGCTTTTGACAGATCCCTCGGTTTGTTCATAACAGTGAGAAAGAGATTTCACATAATTCTGCTCAACGTACAAATACTGAAGATGAATGTAAAAGTATTAACGTTAACAAAAATGGGATAAAATACTCTTATACCTACAAAGCCCTTTTCAACATGGATTGCCTTTTCTGGGAAAAACAGACTCGAGTGTCTTGTTGATAAATGGACCAGTTTTCCCCATATGCAGCCAGTCCATTCACTCCTAGGCATAGTGTATGTAATCTACTCACCAGCTGCTCCGTGAAAACACATACCTATGAGTCTTCGTTGGGGCGGAAGCTGCACAGCTGTCTGATCCGCAAATCTGCACAGAATCATGTGTTCCTAAAAGAAAAAGCAATAGAACGTGGGTCTATTTTAATCTTCTGTTTCAAAACTGTAAAAATTATTAAAACTACCTCACTTTTCTGGAGTTCTACAGTTTAACTGAATAAAGTACTGCACAAGTAATAGGTCTGAAAGAACCGCATTTTCAGGAAGTGGTACTCAGTAACTTTTCCCCCTTTCAAGGTGAATGTTCTCCTGACCCAGTTCTTAAGAATGGATGCCAGGAAAAGCCTCTGGCCAGCCAGTTTCTTTGAGCAAAAATAAGGTTACAGTGTGTGATTGTCACGTGTTAAATGAAAAGACCAAAAAGTCACTTCTATTTTTCCTTTAATAAAATTTGAATCTCAGGAACGTGGTTCCAAGAAGACAGTCGAAGTGGCTTTTCTTCCTCCTGCCAGGGGAAAAGGAAGTACTGGGGAAGATTATCACTACATGTGGGTTCTGTAGTTGTGGTTCTCTGGGATACCCAGCAGAGTGCTGGCTGCTCGGACACTTTTCTGGCCTCTTCCCTTGTCCCTCTAGCGGAGAGGAAGCTGGCTCACTCACTCTCCTCTCACTCGAAAGAGCTGGAGGAGCATCTACTTCTACTTTAAGGGCAACCATAAGAATAACCTGAGCGAGTGGGAGGAAAATTATTGTTCAGCTTGACCATTTTAGGAAAGACTGCTTTCATGCAAAAAGAACAAGCCTTCATAGGGGCAGAGAGCTGATGAGTCCACACAGGGCTCTGAAATCTGTGAGCAGCCAAAGGTGAGTGCTCGGGCAGAGTGGGGATACTGCAGAACTCCCATGACAGCTGTTCACTCGGAACAGATGCAGGGTCCCTGTGTGTAAATGATCTCACCTGGCAGCTTAGCCAAAGGCTTGAACTCTGATTGCCCATTTGTCCCCTTTAGTCTTTTGTACATTCACTTTGAGGCTTCCATTTTTTAAAATATGTGTGATCTTGGTTCTTTTTTGAAGGGTTACTTCTGTCTCAACTTTTATGCATTAAAACAACAATATTGTAATGCTCACTATAAAATTTAGTGGCCAATGGATAGGACACTAATAAAATGGTTCAAATGGGGACGCCTGGGTGGCTCAGTTGGTTAAGCAGCTGCCTTCGGCTCAGGTCATGATCCCAGCGTCCTGGGATCGAGTCCCACATCGGGCTCCTTGCTCGTCAGGGAGCCTGCTTCTCCCTCTGCCTCTGCCTGCCATTCTGTCTGCCTGTGCTCGCTCTCTCTCCCTCTCTCTCTCTGACAAATAAATAAATAAAATCTTTAAAAAAAAAAATAAATAAAATGGTTCAAATGAGTAACTTGTATTAAGCAGCCATGAACTGGCATCAACAAAAGGGCAAAGGAAGGATTTAGAATTATAGAATTTGAAGAAAAGGCCAGAAAAAGCATGCCCTTTGTCTTCATCGTGTGTGAAAGTCAAGATCTCTTAACGTTGAGGCAATCACCTTTGGTGTCTTCACCATATTTTACTGGAATTATTTGCAGATGTGTTCTCCCCACTAGAAGTTAAATTCTGGAAAGGGAAGGCGCAGAGCAACAAGTCAGTTCAAGGTTTTCTGGCTAAACTGAACTGTGGAGAAAAACACTTCCAACGTAACTCTCAAGATATTTGGGCACTGCCTCCGTTTAGTTCTGCCTGGCAGCCCACCTATCATGGTTCAGTTAAGAAATATCTTGCCACAGTATCCAGGAAGTTCAGACCTCTCTCTGGTGCCTTAATACCTATGACCCTCAAAAGGGTTGATGGCCAAGCAGCTTTTGGGGGTGTGGGAGAAGGTGTAGACAAAGGTGAACTAGGTACCAGTGAGTTTTCTGCTCTCTGGAAGAGCCTGGGTGCCCTGTTGCTACTCTTTAGAAATGTTATACTCTTTAGAAATGTTATATTTCTTTTCTAGCCCGTGAGACTGTGGCACCTGACCTCTTCAGTGACCTAGGTTTTTACCATGCATCCTCTCAGTTTGTTTTTAGCTAGCATCACTCAAAGAGGCATTAAAAACAGGGGCCCAGTTTTTGTTTATTTTCCAACTCATTGTCTACTTTATTGGCAGGGTCTTATAAAAGAAAGGTAAGGTGTTTTGAATCTTAGAAGATAAAGTTCCCTGGCTCCTGATGTTTTCCAAAAATCCTTAGAGTTCCCTAAGACATACAAACTTTAAAATCCAGTAGGCAAAGACCAGGAAGGTCTGGTTCTGGATGAGCATCAGCACTCTTCCTCTGTCGGTTTCTGTGTATGTTCAGAGCAGGGGGAGGAGTAAGGAGAGGGGAAGGGAGGGTGGGAGACAGAGTTGGAGGTACCTGTTTAAGGGTTATAAAGTAGAGGTGAAGAAGATATATGTGCTAAGGTGGTAGAAATGAACATTTTTAGGTCACTGTCCCCCACTACTTAACTGTTGGATGGAGAAAGGAAAAATCTTGAAAGGTGGGGCTGGCATGTAAAATGAGACTATATATTTTTAGTGTGTCTGTGCAAGAAGTGAACTAAGAATCTGATTTGTCAAGTTTTAATGGAATTATTCATATATTTCTGGCAAATATCATTACCATTTTCTAGACTGCATTATGTCATGTTATTGACGAATTAGTTGGTGATATTCGGAAAGCTGGAAACTAGTTTGCTCAGATTGATGCCTCAAAACTATGTAATGTTCTGACTACTGCTGAGAAACAGTTCTTGTGTTTCTTCATGCCTTATGAGTAGAGGCTGCTTTTGTACCAGACCAGGGTTTGGCAAACTCCAGCCTATAAGCCAAATCCAGTCTACGACCTCTTTCTCTATGACTCTGAAGTTAAAAACAGTCTTTACATTTTTAAAGGATTGTACACCACCACCACCAAAAGCAACAAGAATGGCAAGGACAAAGTAGAATAGTGGGGAGGTTTTTAAGTGCCTGACAAAACCTAAAATGTTTACTGTCTGACCTTTTACAGACAAGTGGGCCTGTGTTCTAGAGTATCTTCTCAAAGATGTTTATATAGTGAGGAACTTTGGAAAATACATACTGTCTCGCTCTGGAGCAAAGGGCAGGAATGCTTGCTTAAAGATTAAATCTTAAGACATCTGGGTTTCCTAAGCTCAGTTTCCCTCTCCTGTAATGCAATTCACTGTGCATGTAGCTGTCGTGTGGCCCTTTTTGTGCTGCCCTGTGGGAACTGGGTCTCAGGAAGTCAGGACAAAAATGAAGATAGCCGGGGTGCTCCTGCCAGGTGTCTGACTCAGAAGTCTCCCATCTGCCGGCATCCATGAAATGGTGGGAGGCTAGCATGTGAGCTTACAGGCTAAACTCTCAGACCCTTCACAAATCTTGCCACCTACTTGGACTTGAATCTCGATTTACAAAACAAAACAAAACATAAAAAAACCCACTCCCAATATTACATGTTGATGAGTAATTCCAAGATAACTGTAGATTATATATCCCATTAGAAATTTGGGAGGGGAAAAATACAAAGAAGGAATAAAAAGTATATCAGAAATATGTCTAGAATTTTTTAAGTTTACCTTATATGATAAAGTTTTCTTGAATTGTTCACTGAAATAGAAAAGAAAAAAAGTTATTTTAAACACCAAAGATTAGGAATCCAGATAACAAAGATTAGGAGCAGAAATACTCTATTTCTATGATATTATAGAAATACAGAAGCAACTATAAACAAAAGTAGGTATTTTATCTGAGGAGTATATAACGTTATCTTAAACTAAAAGCTATGCCAGTTTTAAATGTCTCTGTAAAAAGTAAAAAACATACTCTCAATATGCTATTAATTTTGAAAAATTTTTCAAAGATTGTTTACACTATTAGAGATGCACAACCATTTTTTTTCCTCTTCCCCACATGGGTGCACACAGATCCAGGGGTTTTAAAATGTAGGTTTTACTACTATTTAGGTATGGTGAGGCTAACGGATCAGGAGATGTTTGCCATTGAAAAGATAGTTTTTTTCCCAACAATTCCCAAAGGAGAGGGCATGCCATGCCACACAGGGCCACATGGGGAAGCACCAGGGCTGTAGGAGACAGAGGGAGTGGGATACAATGTGGGCAAGAGCCTTTATTAGGGATTCCATAGGAAGAGATGGTAAGGCAGGATGAGCAAGTTTAGGACTGGGTAGTTTGGATAATGTCAGTGG
This sequence comes from Enhydra lutris kenyoni, assembly GCF_002288905.1. NCBI lineage: Eukaryota > Metazoa > Chordata > Mammalia > Carnivora > Mustelidae > Enhydra > Enhydra lutris. The sequence goes on from NW_019154087.1 coordinate 24,649,174, forward strand.
TTTTGGGGATAGGGGCTGTCCCTAGTTGTCTGGCACCTGACACTGGGGTGCTAAAGGCAGAGGGATAATGGCCTGGGAGTGTCTTCCAATGAAAAAAGGAGAAAATGGCAATAAACCTACAGAGATATGAAAAAGTTGACAGACACTAAAGTAAGATTTTAAAATCAACTAAATGAAGCGACAGGCTAAAGAACTCAAATTAACATTCTTAAAAATCTTTATAGTGCTAGACTTACAGATTTCTTCCTGGGTTGTAAAAAATACATTTTATCTGTATAGATTCAGAGCAGAGTGAAATTTCAGCTATTGAATAAACCTTAAGTTATACTTATTTGCTTTTCCAAAGCTCCTTTGGTTTTCTCTCAACTAGTTGCAAATTGTGGTAAAGAACAAAACAATGAAAATAAAAACAAAAAAAATCAAAGACAAAGAAAAAGAAGGCTATTATTTGTACTTTATTACTTTACTCAGAAACCTTTAAATATAAATTCTGATGGAAATTTTCTAAGATTTCTTAAAAGTAATCATGCAAATGGCCAGAAGTCTTTTTAATGATACATAATACAATTTTAAAACTAAAATATTTAATCTATTCTATAATTAAAATGATCAGCATGATTCTCAATAACTGTGGTTCAGAGAGATGTCATAAACACCATGACACTATCCCTCCAATAGGTTAGGTCAAAGGGGTGAGAAGTAAAATGTTTCCCTCTTGGAGGTGGGATAAGAAGGACTGTAGAAATGGCTATCCGACTTGCAGATTCAGCAGCACTCATGGGCAGTATTTAAAAATACTGTACCTGGCAGCAGCTCACATTTTATTGAATGCTTACTCTATGCTGCTTCTAGGTGCTTTATATATACATCATTCAATTCTCACAAAGACCTTGAGTTGGTTCCTATTATAACCTTCATTTTGTAGATGAGAAAATGTAGGCAAAAAGAGCTGAAGTTAATTGCCTGAGGTGACACGACTTAAAAAAGTCAGAGGAGGTCCTAAGCGCTTAACCATAGCACCCACTGACTCTCATAGGTGATGAGAAATGCCGAACCTTTCAGATTTCTAGTCAGCTCACTCTCAGACAGACTTGCTTCTAAAGTTGAGGAGCTGGATGCAGGAGAAAACTCAAGGAGCAGCCGGAGAGGAGAGCTTCCCTTCCTTATATAACTCCTAAATAGTACCTGCCTTTGTGGAAAGAGGAAGTGAGTTCAAACTGAAATCTCACTGCAACTTTGTTACCAAAGGAGTTTCCTGCTTTAGTTCTGTTCCCCACATTGGTGCCTTAGGGCGAACATGACATTTCACCTTTTGGGAAAATGAAACTTTGAGGTGTTCTGAATGAAACCGTAACAGCAAGGGCAGGTGACAAAGGAAGCCCGCGTTTTGATGCAGTGCTCAATCACCATGTCTGTGGCCACTCCGCAAGCATGCAGTGCCACCTGGAAAACAAAACCGGACGTCAGCACTGAGTTCCTGCCTCACCAGCACTGCTGCTTCTGTGTCTTTTCTTTCTTTCTTTCTTTCTTTCTTTTTTTCTTTCTTTCTTTCTTTCTTTCTTTCTTTCTTTCTTTCTTTCTTTCTTTCTTTCTTTCTTTCTTTCTTTCTTAACTCTTTGTGAGGATGTGAGGACTGATTCCCTGGAGGTTTCAAGTTACCAGAACATTATTCCATAATAGTTTAGATAGTTCCTATCTGGACATACCAAAGGGCTAGTCAGCTATTCATATTAATTAAGAAAGCTAAACAAGGCTGAAAGATTACAAATGGAACACTGCAAAGGAAGCATAAGATTCATTCAATGGAAAATCTGACATGATGTTAAATATGGAAAATTCAATATGTATGCATGTCTAAACTGGTGCTCTTGGTGATTATTAATTTAGTTCAGTTGTAGCATTGTGGCAAGAACACAAGATTGAAATCTGAATGTCTAGTTTCAAACTGTAGTAGCCTGAGATCCTGGGCCATGTAAAATTTAACTTCCTTGGGCCTCAGTCTGCTCAACTACAAACTATGGTTAACACTACTGACATATAACAATGATGTTGCAAAAATAAAATAAAAACATATTCGAACACATTCTTTCAAATACTATATGAATATAATCTAAACAACGTTCTAGGAAAACTGATCAAATCATATTTATGGATCCCCTTTTCACATTCATATAACAGGTCTTAACATTGGTGAATTACATAAACTACCCTCAATGGGTTTATTTAAAAAGGAAGGAATAAAATTATGAATTGGAATCTGACTAGGGCTTCAATAATTCATAAAAAAAATCCCTAAAAATGATCTTAAGGTATGTTTTCAAAACAAATTCCTTAAATATACCTATATTGTGTCACAATCTAAAGTAGACAATTATGAAAACTATTAGGCTGAATAAGGCAAAACAGGACCCTATGAAAAAAAATCTGATATGGGGATCTTAAAAAAATATAGTATTTTGACAGAAATATGCTCAGATCTCTGACAACTTCAAGGTAGAGAGGGTCTTTCAGAGTGAAGAGGAGATTTTCTGGAAATTTCTGAATGTGAGTATCATAAGCTAGATTCCCTTCTTAAACTGGAAAACCAAAAGCAATGCTGTATTGGGAAGAGGAAAGCATGATTTCTGCTCTCAATCCTTCTTCTGAATTTCCCCTCCTTTTAGGTTTACGTTGATTTAGAAGTCAACAGTCCCTGTGGTTGTTGTCAATCCTCTTTCACTCTGAAAATTGAGCCTGGGAAGATTGCCATTCGGTGGAGGCAGCCACTACTGGGTAACTGCAAGTAAAGAACTTTGATTTCTCATCTGTCCCTTTTATTTAATCAGCTTTGCAGGGCAAAAATCAGGCTAGTTCTTATTTTCATGAGTAGCTAAAGAAAACCTCACCATTAAAGTTGTAGATGCATATTCCCCTGGAGGGGAAGAAAAGAGAACCAACACTCCCTGAATGCCCTTTACGTGGGGACACTATGTTGGGTGAAGGCATGCAGATCTTTCTATGCCTACAAGGGCCCTGAAAGATTTTTATCTCTGTTTTAGAAGTAAGGAAACTAAGGCTCAGAGAAATTAAGAACATGCCCACAACAAAGCAGATTCTGAGCGGCAGGATCCTGACCCCAGAGCCTGAACCCCTGCATTAATTACATCAGGCTGCTTCCCTGCAAAACCCTTTTAAGGCTCTTAAAAGTTTGGACAATTTACTTTTATAAATATCTCTTCACTTAGGTTCACATTCCCTTTGCTACATGCAAAATAATGAGTTTATTTCCCTCATTTAAACAAAACAACTAAATCTAAAAACTGTTTACCCAATGGATTTTAGTCCTAAAAGGTTTTATTGCTTCATATGCTCCTAATTTCCATTGTTACCAAATGCAGATCACAAAGAACAGGCAAATAACGAAGAGAGATACAGATCAATAGAACAATCTGAATATGAACATTGAGCATAAAACAAAGGTGGCACTTCAAACCACTGGGAAAAAGATGTACTTTTAATTCATTTTTTTTAAGATTTTATTTTTAAGTAATCTCTATACCCAACATGGGGCTCGAACTTACAACCCTGAGATCAAAAGTTGCATGTTCTACCAACTAAGTCAGCTAGGTGCCCCGAAGATGGGCTTTTTAATAAGTGATGTTGAATTAACTTTACAGCCATATGAAAAATAAAATGAGATCTTTTCCTCTCACCATACATAGTATATTAGTATATTTCAAATGGATTAGAGATTTTAAAGCACAAAACAACAACAACAACCATGAATGAATTCCTCTATAACCTAGGGGAGTGGAAATACTTAACTATGTCTGAAATTCTATATACAATAAAGAGTAAGGTTAATAAATTTGACAAAAATGAAAAAAATTAGATGGCAAAGAAACAAAAACCATACATAAAAAGACAAATGACAAAGTGAGAAAAAAATTGGCAACTTAAAGCATTAACAAAAAGTTAATATACCTAATACATATCAAGTTTCTGAAAATAAAGAGAAGTATATAATCTGATAGTAAAATGGACAAAAGTTTTGGAAAATCCAGAAACAAAAATATGTGAATATTGTCTTAAACCAAAGTTGTTGAATATTGTTCAAAATAAGAGAACTATTACATTAAGATACTACTTATCACCTATTAAACTGGCAAAATTCTAAAATTTGATGACAATCTATGGGCCAGGGTATGGGGTAACAGATAATGTCATACATTGCTGGTGGGAATATAAAAATATCACTACCCCATGAAGGAGGAATTTAGCAATATCCAGCAAAATTACATGAGTAATTTGCGAACTCACTTCTAAAAATCTGTTCAAGGGAGACACTGGCCAAAACATAAAAAGATTTATTCATTGAAGCAATATTTGAAATAACAACAAGATGGAAACAAGCCAATTTTCCATTGAAAGAGGACTTGCGGCTTGCTCTGAAGCTCTAAAAAGGAATGAGGAACATTTCTCTACAGGGCCATGGTAGAGATTATTAAGTGAAAAATAATGTTAAAACAGTTCTCAAACTATTTTCAGTAACCATCACTGGTGTCTGTATTTTTGTTTTAAGACTCAAATGTGTATATTGTGAGATAAAGCAAATAAGAAATACGCTGGTGCCATTAGGAAACAGAGCTTTTTTTTTTTTTTTTTAAAGCATAGGAGAAAGAAGAAAGAGATATGAGATAGCTAAGTGAGGCTAAGTTAAAATCCCATAGTTCTCGGGGCACCTGGGTGGCTCAATGGGTTAAAGCCTCTGCCTTCTGCTCAGGTCATGATCCCGGGGTTCGCATTGGGCTCTGTGCTCAGCAGGGAGCCTGCTTCCCTTCCTCTCTCTGCCTACTTATGATCTCTGTCAAATAAATAAATAAAAAATCTTAAAAAAAAAAAAATCCCACAGTCCTGAATTTAAATTGGAAGTGTATTTACCCATGATGATTTAAAAAAAAAAAAAAATTTGCCTTGCTCAGACCACAGTAAATCCTGGAAGACCAAACCAGTGGCAACGACTATCCCCAGTACCTAAGTTGTGGTAATTGAAATAGCATTTTCATTTAAAAACAAATTAGAGCTGCATGAAGGAATAGCCGCTGCCAGGGAGGAGGCAGGAAATGCGTAAGATGAGCTGGAACATCATGTTATATGGAAAGCACGGAGATATGAAATACTACTAAAGTCCTATCAATAGGACTCAGGAGCTAACCTCAAGAGACTCCCACTGAACAAACATCTGAGCATCAGCAAGAATAAGAAGTGCAATACAGTAATAGTAAGCATTTCAAACATTAAACTGATGAGTCCATAATTGTACTGGGGAAAAAAAAAAACTGGTCACTTTCAGTACATAACCAACTCACTTTAAAATCCAGAAAATACAGGGGAAGAATCAAATTTTATTCGGTCTTTCCTAATGTACTGACTGTACCTCTGCATAACGGAACAGTTAATAAAGGAGTAAACAAAGATGGAATGATAAGATAAGAAGAATATCACCCTTGTGCAATCCTTGCTGAAGTAATGGAGCTAAGGTCAATGACCACAAATGCTGCTAAGGTTGCACAAGAGACAGCCAGATGGAAGTGCCTACTGATAGAACACACCACCACCTATGATACAGTCTTACCCCAAAGTAAACCTGATTATGTTTCTACAATCTAGATCTAGGCACCCACTTCTAAGCAATCTCGGGAACAGGGTAATATGTGATACAACACCAGGGGGATCTGACCAGCAAAATCCAAATTTAGGGAAATTCTACAGGAGAAACGACATGGTCATGTAAACAAACTTTAAGGAAAGAAAAGAGACTGGGATGGTATAGGAGGAGGAACGCATCTATGTGCCCATACCTGAAACCTGTCAACATGGCAAAAGGATTTTTTTTCAGATGTAATTAAAGATTAAGAATGTGAAAATACCAAGATTATTCTGGATTTACATGGGTGGGCTCAATCGAATCACATGAAGCCTTCAAAATAGAGAACTTTCTCAGACCGGAAGCAAGAGAAACAAGACCCAAGGAAAAGTCAGAGATTTGAGGCAAGAAAATGACTTGAACCACCATTGTTGGCTTTCATGGGTAGCTCTAGAAGTGGAGAATGAATCCTGGCTGAGCCAGCAAAGGAGCTGAAACCTTAATCCTACAATGTATGGAACTAAATTCTCCCAACAACCTGAATCATCAGGGAAGTGGATCTCCCTCAGAGCCACACCAAAGCAGCAGCTGACTTGGACCTAATGACACCTGGAGCAGAGAAACTAGCTGAGCCCATCTGGATTTCTCATCTATAGAACTGTGAGATAACAAATTGGTGTTATTTTTTTTTTTAAGATTTTATTTATTTATTTGAGAGAGAGACAGTGAGAGAGAGCATGAGCGAGGAGAAGGTCAGAGGGAGAAGCAGACTCCCCATGGAGCTGGGAGCCCGATGTGGGACTCGATCCCGGGATCCTGGGATCATGACCTGAGCCGAAGGCAGTCATCCAACCAACTGAGCCACCCAGGCATCCCAAATTGGTGTTATTTTAAGCTGCTAAATTTGTGGTCATTTTTTTGACAAGAGAAATAGAAAACTAAAGGAGGTGAAAACCTATATATTTTCAGCTTTAAGAGTCATATTAACCATTGCAATTTTTGTGTCTTATTTCAATCCTTATTAAAAGAAATACACTGTAAAAAAATCATGAGACAACTTATGTAGAGAGCTTCTACAGCAACATAAAGGTGATTTTGTTCAGTAATTTGCTATTGTCTTGTATTAATCATTAAAGGCCTATAATGACTCCTTACAGTCCTAGAAATTGCAGAATTTATTCATTCAGTCATCATTCACTCATTCAACAATCACCGGGCATTTTGTCTGGTGGCGACTAGGAATGCAAAGGTCAAAAATATAATCCCTGTTGTATGTTCTGTCATAGTAACAACGGAATCCAAACTACTTAATACATTAATTGACTCAACTTGGGAATCATATATGTTGAAACTACTCATAAAGTTCATAAAATATCATGTCTCTCATGTGTGTGATTTACAGGGGATACAAAGAAGAGGAAAACACTACACATACAACAAGACACAAACAGTACACAAACTTGTCTAACACGAGACAGAATATGTTAAGTGCCACTGAAAAAATACAAACAGAAACATCAAAGGAGGGACAGGGCATATTCAGATGGGGAGAATTCAGGCAGGGATTCCTGGAGTAGGTGGCATTTGAGGAGGGCCTTGTAGAGTAGAAAAGAGTTTAGAAAGCAAAGAAATAACAAGCACGCAGGCAAAAGAACAGATGGCATTTTCATGAAATACAGTGATACTAATATTAGTAATAATATAAAATTTAATATTTATTGAGTAAGGCATTAAGTGCTTTCCATGTATTTGCTCATTTAACACAATAACCCTACAAAATTAAGTATAACTTTTTAGTTTACCTTTTTATTGTGGTAAAAATATATACAAGATTTACCATCTTAACATTTTTTTTAAAGATTTTATTTATTTATTTGACAGACAGAGATCACAAGCAGGCAGAGAGAGGGGGAAGCAGGCTCCCCACTGAGCAGGGAGCGCTCGATCCCAGGACCCTGGGATCATGACCCTAGCCCAAGGCAGAGGCTTTAACCCACTGAGCCACACAGGTGCCCCATATCTTAACAATTTTTAAGTGTACACACTGTTGCAAACTTTTTCATCTTGCAAAACTGAAACTCCAGGGGCGCCTGGGTGGCTCAATTGGTGAAGCAACTGCCTTTGGCTCAGGTCATGATCCTGGAGTCCTGGGATCAAGTCCTGCATCGACATTCCTGCTCGGTAGGGAGTCTTCTTCTCCCTCTGACCCTCTCTCCTCTCATGCTCTCTCTCTCCACCTCTCTTGTAAATAGATAAAGTCTTTAAAAAAAACAAAAAACAAAAAACTGAAACTCCATACCAACTGAACAGCAACTTCCCTTTTCTGCTTCTCCTCAGCTCTTGGTAACCATCATTCTGCTTTCTGTTTCCATGCATAGAACTACCTTAGATACCTCATATAAGAGGAACCTTACAGTATTTGTCTTTTTGTAACTGGCTCATTTCACTTAGCATCCTCAAGTTTCATCCAGGTTGTAGTATTATAAGATTTCCTTTTTTTCAAAGGCTAAATTATATATATATATATACACACACATACACATATGTATGTATATGTATAATATAAATTATAAATTATAAATTATATATATAAAATATATATCACATTTTGTGTGTATATGTGTATATATACATATCACATTTTGTTTATATGTATATGTATACATGTATATACATATGTATATATACATGATATATATATGTATACATGTATATATATATGTATATATACATGATATATATATGTATATATATCACATTTTATTTATCTATTCATCTGTCCATGGACATTTGAGTTGCTTCCACCCCTTGGCTATTGGGAATAGTGCTGCTGTGAACAGGGGTGTGCAAATATCTAAGTGGTTCTACTTTAAGATAAGGAAATTGAAGCCCAGAGAGGGTAAGTAACCTGTTCCAGGTCACACAGCAAATCAAAGACCGTTACTCAGACAGTTTGGGGCCTCCATCTAGATAACTACTCTTTACAAATACATCCCCTCTCTTTTATTCATTTCATTGGTCCTACTATGTTCTGAAATTACAAGAAGATAGGGAACTAGCATGTATTCGGTATCTGCTAGATGTCAAAATCTTTACACTGATTTTTTTATTTAATCAATTATTATCTTAGTTTAATATGTCAAGTAGCTCTTATTACCTCCATTTGCAATAACATGTCCAAAGTCACCCAGCCAGCAAGACCTGGTCTGAGGTCACAAGTGACGAAGCCAAGATTTAAACTCAAACTGCCTGATAACAAACTTGGCTCTAGTTCTCCATGTTCTCAATGCTCCTTTCTGAGATATAGGGAATGAACAAGAAGTCATCGACTGGACTCCAGGCCCAGCTCTCACACTAACTTGCTTTGCTCCTATGTAGATACAGATAGCTTCAACTGCTCCATCTGTAAAATGAGAAGGATGAACTGGATGATCTTTAAATCTGCCCAGCCCAATTAGGCTCTGAACCTTTGCTTCTCAAAGAAGGATTCTTAATCAAATATCTTAGACAGAAGTAGGTGTGGTCCTAACTGTGCACTCATGTTATCTCCCCAATCCCTTTGAAAACTTTTGTGCAATTATAGGACAGATAATTGGCTTTACAGTAATAACAGAGTCCTTTGTTCTGTACACTCTTCCACCCCTAGAACATCTGGCAACCAAAGCCAATGCTTTTCAACTCACTGGTTTTCTCTCCTGAAACCTAGCACTTCTTTGATATAATAAGTGCAGATTGTTATCCCTTGATTTATAAATATTAGACATTAACTACTGATTTTCCATTATGGAAGATGAAGTTTTATTTGATGAAGTGGGTTTTTTTGTTTTTGTTTTTTTTATACTTACATCCTTTTCCCTTTTACCATGCTCTTAACATTACCTCCAACTTTAAGTATTTATGTAATGTCTTTATTATTGTTGCTTTACATATATACTGTTCACTGATGAGCTAAGCGTGTTATACAGTTTTTTTTTTTAAACACTCAAGCCTCTCCCTACTCAAAAGCTTTGTAAAATGCCCTATTATATAACTTTCCACTGTATAAAAACTACTAAGTAATCAATCTCATTTTTCTTTCCTGAAAATCTTTCCTGGGCTTTCTGACCTTTAACTAAACGACTCAATGCTTTCTAGGCCTTCTGCCTAGCTCTGGTCCTGAGATTTCCCTTGCCATCATACTGAGAATTTTCTTCACCTCCTTTTGTGTTAGATTCCACTTATTCCTTTTTCTTATTCCTCTCTTGTGTCAATGAAACACATCTTCTAGGAGTTTCCTGAAGTACATTTCTTGAGATGTTAACATTTTCTTTATTACTTTCACAATTTTTTTAAAAAAATGTTTTATTTCAGGTTCTATTTCTTTTTTTGTTCTATTTTTACAGGTGATGTCATACTTCATTTTTTAGATTTCTACTTGGTTTTTTTTTTCAATTTTGGTTAACATATTTTTAATTTCCAAGAAGTTCCTTCTTGTTTTCTGTTAGTTCATTTTTCGTTCCTCACCCCCATTCCATCTTTTCATTCTGCCCGTGTTTCCTTCATGTAATATCTTCTCTGATCTCTCCATGGATGGGATCCTTTGTTATGTATGCTTTTGGTCTCTATTTTCTGTTTCAGAAGTTTTCCACATTTGATATTCCTTGGCTGTCAGTTCACATTAAAGAGAGAATCACTAAGAAGTTGACTGGAAGTACTGAATGAAAGGCTTGAAGACTGGTGGGCTTCACTAGTGACTGAGTGATCAGGTGGCTAGCTGCCCTTTTTTTTTTTTTTTTTTAAATTACAGCTACAGTATCTATAGTCATTTTCTCTGGGGACAGCTCTGATTCTAAAGACAAACATTTTTTGATCTCTTTGATTGAGAACATAATTCCAACTTCTGAAGTTCTGGAAGTAAGGGCAACTGGGGGGTGAGGGGGAAGAGATCCATCATTCAGTATGCAGATTCTCACTGAGTCCTTGTTTTCAGTATGGCACATCACCCTTGCCCTCCTCTGTGCCCAGTATCCCTGTATCTTGAGCATCTCTGGGCTTAGTTTCTTCATAGAATAACCTTCTAGTTCCTTGCAGGATTCATGGAGTGTACACAAGATGGAGGTAAGTATCTGGGTCTCTAAATATTTTTAAATTTCTTTTATTAACATATAATGTATTATTAGTCCCAGGGGTACAGGTCTGTGAATTGCCATCTAAATATTTTTAAGCAAACATGATTTCAGCTCTTCCTTTTCCCCTTCCCCTGAGGTTTCTGGTGTCCTGAATTCTTGACACTGTCTGGGATTCGATGAGAGCAAAGTGACTTGCTTCCTGACAGTCATTCCTTCTCCTCAGGCATTTAAGTTTCTTTCCTCTTTTTCTACTCAATAGTTTACCATTTTTCTTCAATGTGCTTTCTGCCTTCATATATTATGGTTCAAATTACAGAATCTTGAACATAGTTTCATCAAAGATGGAGTATGATTCTTTTGGTTTTTGTTCTCCTTGTTATTTGGGGATCTGATCTTTCTTGGAGAGAAGGAGGTTGAAATACCTCTATCTGCTGTCTTCACGTGGAAGTCCTCTATTTTGCCTTAATATCTTTTCAAAATTATGTCTGCAGATGACATATTTCCTCAAGTTCCTTTTCTTTTAAAATAAGGATTATATAAATTATTTATCAAAGGTATTACTGAATTACATTGTATAATTGCATATTTATTGTACTGTATACAATTACATTGTATAATTGTATACTAACATACATAACTTGAAATGAGCTTGTAATTAAGCACTCAGCACTGATAAACTACAGTCATATAAAAACTTATTATGGATAAGATAGAAAAAGGTAAATACATAACTCAAATATAAACCGTTTTGAGATTTTGATATATATTGACAATATAGAAAATATTCACCCATACTGTTAAAGCCAATACCTTATCACCTGGTTCAGAAGACTCTGTTACTGTTGGAATTATCCAGCAAAAACATTTGCTGGGCAAGCTGTTTAGCATTGATACAGTTTTTGTTTTTCAATACAGTGTGTTTTTCCTTTCTGTAATATTGTTTGAGTCCATTTGTATTAATATACACTGTAGGTCAGGTCTTAAAAAGCATAATCTTGTAAAGTAAGTTTTCACAATAATGAAGAGTATTTGTCTTGCATTAGACAAAGCATTAATAGACCCCCCCCTTTTAACCCTTAAAAATCCATTTGTGAAGCAGTTTTTTATGTTTCCCTTTAAGGGTTGTTAATCAATACATACTGTCTTAGTTTGAGCAGTTATTAAAAAAAAAAACAAAACAAAAACCATACAGTGGGTGGCTTAAACAGCAAACATTTATTTGTCACAGCTCTGGAGGGTGAGAAGTCCAAGATCAGGGTGCTGGCAGATCTAATGTCTAGTGAGGAACCCCTTCCTGGTTTGCAGAGAGACAGCTAGGAGAGGAAGCACGCTCTCTCTTCTTACAAGGGCACCAATTCCATTTCAGAAGGGCTCCACCTTCATGACCTAATTACCTCCCAAGGGCCCCACCTCCTAATTCTGTGACATTAAGGGTTAGGAAGTTAACATAGGAATTTTTTGAAAGAGGACGCTAACATTCAACCCATAACATATGCGTAATTCGGGACCATATAGCCACATGTATTGAAACTGGGATGTTTCTTCTTCTTGGATGTTTCTTACTTTCCTCAGGACACTAATAGTCATTATAATCAAAATCACAAAATAACAAGGTATTTCCACAATAATCACTTGTTTTGAAAGAAAAAAATATTTTATATGTTCAGAATTCTCTTAGATACCTTGTAATAATCCTTAGGAACCTATTAGCCTTTCTTGGCTAAATAAGCAATCTATTATCTATCTATCTCTATCTATGAAATATTAAACACATATTTATTCTTCTATCTTTATTGCTTACCTTATCATGAATACAAAAGTAACATTTTAAATTTGAGGTATTTTTAAAGTATGGAAAATAATAAAGAAAAAACATTATTACACAGTGAATAGAGATAACTACCTTTAAAAAAATCCATATTAGCATATTTCTCCCACCCTTTTTAAATGCAGAGATCACACTGACAACAGTAAAAGGAGGCCCAATTTACTGAGTACTTCCTGAAGGACACACAACCTCCTAAGTGCTTCACATATGTTGTACCACTATCCTATGAGCCAGGTATTTTATGCCTAATCTACACATGGAAAAACTGAGGATTAGTGACTTAAATAAATTGCCCAAAGTCATACAGCCAGTAATTGGCCAAGCTGAGATTTTGGCGCAAATTTGCCCAATGTTAAAGTCCATACTCTTTACCATTATGTTTATTTTCTTTGTTTACCATCATAACTAATTTTTCATGTCATTAATTAATCACTGCAAATATCATGTAAAGTAAAGTAAAAAATGTAAAATTTCTGTATGATTAGGCTTGTCTCAGGGAAGCCCTGCAGTCAATGAGCAATAATATATTTTTTAAATTTTGGCAAAATTTAAGAGCAAAAATGGAATATCATTTTTAAAGTTAAAATGTCTAGAGACTCTGAATGTTTTTATGAGCACATTAGGCATTTGTACTTCTAAAGATATATATTTCTCAAATAAGTACAATGTAAACCAGAAACTACAAGATGACTCTTCAGAACAAACAGTATTACCACCTCACTGATTCTGGTTATATTGGGCAGGTACAGTAGGTGGACATGTTGGAAGACCTAATTAAAAGATCTGAAAATAGGGGTGCCTGGGTGGCTCAGTGGGTTAAAGCCTCTGCCTTCGGCTTGGGTCATGATCCCAGAGCCCCGCATTGGGCTCTCTGCTCAGCGGGGAGCCTGCTCCCTCCTCTCTCTCTGCCTACTTGTGATCTCTGTCTGTCAAATAAATAAATAAAATCTTTAAAAAAAAAAAGATCTGAAAATATTTAGATTTATTCTCTTTCATTATTTGAGATCAAACTAGTTTAACAACATTAGAAAATCTATTCATTTTTGCCTGCTAAGAGTTGTTGTATTAATGGAGGTAAGACTAATAATAATTAGTATTTTAATTCTTATGTATAAAGGATTTGCTTAAAGCTCTAAAGAGAGTTGATTCTGAGACTTTAAAATTCTCTCCTTAAAATCTGGTTTACATCATTATTTTCATATCTAAAGAAAAAAAAGTAAAAGAAAAAGGTACTTACTAAGCAAAGATAAATGTTAACTAAACCCTTATCGAAATACTACAAAATCACAAAACTATAAAATTATAAAACAACCCTTATTTGAAATATCATAAAATCATGAATTAATGCAGTTTTTTTTTTTTAAAGATTTTATTTATTTATTTGACAGAGAGAAATCACAAGTAGGCAGAGAGGCAGGCAGAGAGAGAGGAGGAAGCAGGCTCCCTGTTGAGCAGAAAGCCCAATGTGGGGCTTGAACCCAGGACCTAGGATCATGACCTGAGCCGAAGGCAGCGGCTTAACCCACTGAGCCACCCAGGCGCCCCGAATTAATGCAGTTTTGATGCATTTCCAATTCTGATTTCCTCTCTAGCTACACTATTTTCACTGTAATCTATTTAACACAAGAGTTGGAGCCACTGATGCGTTCAGTTTGATTTATCTAGTGACAATACCTCAATTATCCTCCTAGGGAAAATTATTTTCTTGAGAGTAAATCTAATTTTAGTTTAATCCTCCAAGTAATTTTAATTCACTTTCTATATATCTTGACAAAAATAATTATGGAAGAAAAAAGCCATTATGAACATATTATTATGAAATGTAGAGAAAATATCACATCAAAAAAGAGACACATTTTCAGTTGGTGTTAGTGAATTATGACCTTGGGAGTTACAAGAATATGCCAGAATGATTTAGCACCTATAAACCATAGAAGTTTAAAGAGATGTATGGCTGATAAGATGGGAATTTTGTGATTTGAGAGGTAAGTAAATGGGCAGCAATATTTTGCCATCTTAAATACTCTGCCTGGTGTACTGGTAACATGGGCATTGGCTTAATATCTCATTTCCTGGGAGAAGCTTTAAACTTTATGTCAATATTTATGTAAAATTTAAGTTGTACATAAATATATAGTTAATTTGAATTTGCTGTTTCAGATGTCTGCATTTCCTGAGTTTTCTTATTAACAGTGTACTTCTCTTCATATAGGCTTGGCCTGAGATAACCAATCTAGATCATGTCTACAAAGGAAAAAAATTGTATACATTTTCACTATAAAAGATAACAACAAACCTCACAAATTTCCAGTAGTTGATATTAAGAAATGAACATCACTGGACAAAAATCATAAGAACTATGAAAGTGTGAGTTTCTGAGACTGAAGAAGATTTCCAGCTAGACCAGCCTATCATGTATGTTTTGTAAACACAACCTTCCTTGAAAGTGATTTGGCAAATATATCAAAATCTTAAACAAAGCATCATAATAATAATTACACATTATAACATGAAAAAAAAAGAAACATGATCAATGAGTTGGGAAAAGATTTATGACAGTGTTCTGTTAAAGCAAGATCTATGTAGTATGATGTCAACATACGTGTAAATACGCATTTGTACGTGTGCATAAACATATAAAGACCAAAGCTTTTTGACACTATTCATTTCTCAGTAGTGGAAATACTGGTGATTCTTCTTTGTATCATTATGTATTTTTCTATATTGAGCATTTGGTCCTTTAAAAATAAAAAAAAATTATTTAAAACAAATATAAGAAATAACAGCAATATTTCTTTGTTTTTCTTTTCATTATCCTTTAAAAATGCAAAATAAACCAAGGGAGGTCATTGTTACTAGAATTCATTTGTTCATTCAATTAAGAACTGTTTTTAAGCACTTTCTATATGTCAAACATTGTTTCAGGCACTGGGCATTCTGCAGTGAAGAAGATAAAGCTCACATCTGGGAGAGAAGCAAATGTTACCTCCATCACATAATGGTGAAGTGCTATGAATGAAATAATATTCATCAATGTGCTATACTGTAGAGATAGAAAACAAAGGTTATAAACTTATTTAGCAAAGAATATAAAAATTTCTCCTTTGATTAGTCTAAGGCATATAATTTTTCTTAATTAAAGAAATTGAAATTGCTTGATTACTTACCCCAATATTAAACATCCCTGTAAAATACTCCATATTTGCTTGAATGAACCAAATGTTGCTTAAACCTAGTTCATCACTTCTCTTCTTAGCACGAATTAATGACAATTCCTTGTTTTCTATTAATGTAACCTAGATTTCACCCAGGAAACAATAATACATTCAGTAACATAATTCAGACATTAAGGCAAAGTATTATTACTGTGTCTCTAAGTGTCCAGACTGTTGGGAAGGGAGAAAAAGAAACCATATATCCCTGATTCTGTTTCTCCACGGTTCTACTTTATGACCTTTCTTCCTCTAATTCCAAACACTAAGTTGTTACTTTCTTTTATAACAAAACAGACACCTGTTAGTCCCCCCACCCCTGGATTCCTTATTTATTTTGCCCTTTATTTTCGAAAAAAGTAAAAGAATAATACACTCTTACCCACCCTCTTTCCCCCAGCATTCTGTTACATGTCATTCTGGCCAGTCTATGAGTTCCTCCTCATCTTTTTCTTCTGTGAGGAATGACTGTAATTATTTTGCACCTTCCAGAAAGTTCACAAACAAAGAATCTGCCCCATTCATTTTGTGTTTTTTTAAAAAGTCATCAAATTCTAGACTTTAGGCTAAAAGATGGTAACTGCAAGGAAATGATTTCACATGGCAGAAGACTAAAAAATAAGAAATTTCTAACAAATGGTGGCAATGACTGCATAAATTATGGTACATTTCCTTAAAAACATACTATGTAGTTACATTTTGGTGATATTTTAATAATGATATTTACAACTATTTGCAATAGGGAAAAATATTTATGCTACAATACTGAGTTAAAGCTGGTGACTAAAATTATATTTGTATTTTTAGCATTTGCAGCAATAAGCATCCTCATGGACAACGACTTGATGAGAACATGGGGAGAAGAGCATTTGGTGGATGAGTGTGATAAATTTGGAACTTATTTTTTTCCTTAACAAATTTTGTTATTGTTGTTACAACTTTGGTACAATGGATAAAAATCAAGATACCAAAAGAATATGCTCAAAAAGTTTCAGAAGATAGTATTTCTGGTATAAAATTATGTAAACTGGTATCACCACTAATTATCTTATTTAACAACAGAATGGTTATTTCTTCTAAAATTTGTTTTAAAATATAACGCTTTTATAGAAATTGAAAAAGGTATTGTGATCCTACTATACTTTTTTTTTAAGATTCTTAGAAGTTTAGTTCAAAGGAAAAAAAAAAAACCAACAAAAACTACCTGTCTACCTGTGCCACATAAAGTGACCTGAGTGAATGATTATGAATTCAAAGAGCAGGGGTCAGACAGACTCTGCTAACTGAACTGGCTATATACTTTTTCCTTTATTTCCTTCCTTTCCAATGTTTTCTTTTATGGGTTATTTAGATTTTACCTGGCATAATGGCAGCATGTGAGCAAGGACAATCCCAACATGGCCCTGGAAAAGGCAGAAAAAGAAACAAGTTAATTTTGGCCCCTAAGGCTTTTTTCTCATTCTGAGACCGCAGTCTTGCCAAACGAAAACATGACTTTGAATGTACTACAGCGAAGTCACATAGTCAGGAAAAGAGTAAAGGGAACAAAAGGAGAGACGTAATACCCCGCCGCTGCAGAAATCCACAATTCTGTCACCAGGTTTGGCCTGATTTGTCACGATGTAAACAAGGTTGTTTAACTGCTGCTGCTTCCTCAGAGCCCGATCACTGGACATTTTACCTGGGGAAGACAAGAGATGAAGACCATGAAATGTTAGGCATCATGGGGGAGTGAGAAGGCACTCAGACTGCTGGCATCCAGGGAGAGGGGTAAATGTATAAATGAGTTACAAATTCCACATCATCCACCATAAGAGGACCAGAGGAGCAGAGAACTGAAACCCAGAAATGGACTTCAATGCATATTTTTACTTTTATTCATGTCCAACTTCTCTGTCAAGAGCCACTGAAAAAGCGTCTTCTAGAGAGGAAACAATAAGTGAAATATTAATGGCAGAGTCAGAAAGTGTTCAATAAATGTTTACTAGATGAATAAAAATTAACAGTGATAGTCTCTTGCCTCTATTATTATCAGAGACATATTACAAAGATTACCTAATTCTAGTGCATTGTTTAAATCTCTTTGGACAAAAGAGATCCATAACAAATTTTAAAACATTTTTCTTATTTAACTGGCACATCCTTGAACTCTTAGCTTTTTTGGTTAGGAACGTTGGAACATAGGTGTCACATTGTTTGAAATATATCAATAGTTGGTGTATTTAGAGAGAAATTAGATTTTACCATTTCGGCTTTGAAGCTTCTTTTTCTCATGAGTCAGGCACAGAAATCTAATGCAATTAGAGATTAAAGATAGGGCATTTCCAAGTATGAAATGCCTTGGGCCTAGCAGCATGAAAACATCTTAACTTTCCTTCAAAGCCACTAGTTAAGTCCACTTCAGAAGATAACTTCAGAAGAATGAATGAAATTATTTGTTTTTACATATTTCACATGCACTTTTTGTAAGAGCAAGATTAAGAAAATATAAGAGAGCAGATTTCATTGATATAGTTAAATATCAAACCCAGATAATCTTTTGGCTTGATCAAAAATTATGTACAGTTACCAACATTTCCCTGCTCCATTTTCACAGAAAAATAGCCTGGCTTTTTTCTTTCCTTCTGTTTTCTGTTTTCCTTCTTTCTTAGGTTACAAAAATAAAACACTGGAAGCCCTTTATTTTTGGAAAAAATAGAAAATATGAATAAAAAAAATCTATATGAGAGAAAAAGATCCATAATCACGTAATTCAGAGCTGGTGTCTTTGTATATATGTACTTCCAGCTGTATCCATAAATTCATAATATTCTAGATGCTTATAAAACATTATATATATAAGATTGATATATATGTCAATGCATGTTTCTATGCTCTAAGTTTTAATGGCTGCATAGTATTCCATTGACTACATTGTAACCAATCTCTTATTGTAATAATGTGGTCGCTGTCATATAGCTAAATCATTATACACATTCTTAATTATTTAGCATGGCCTAATGTGAATTTCAAACATGAAGGGCATTTAAATCAGTAGCTGGTGACTTTATTTATGAATATAGTTTCATGTAGCTTTCTTTTCATTTTCCTCTAATAATATAATTGTAAAAAAATTAAACAAAATAAGTGAAAGCCCCTGACATCCTACCCTTCCTGGATTACCACTTCTAAGAAATTATGACAATTTTCAACACAGCAAAGTTGAAAGAATCTTACAGTGAATGTCTCTAAAACCTCCACTTAGATTCTACCATTAACTACTTACCATGCTTGGTTTAATCACACTGCTATTCATCTATCCATCCATTCATAAATCAGCCTTATTTTCTATGGCAATGCAGTTCTGATTTGGAAGAGGAAGAGTAACAACAGGAAGGGGAGGAGAGTGGCAAAAAAAGAAAAGTATTTTTGAGCCCTGTGGGAAAGCTAGAATCACAAATGCTGCTGTTTAATGGAGCCACCAAGAAACAAGAAAAAACACAAACATTTCAGTCTTCATTTTGTGGGTTTCTTAACATTTCTTAGCCAAAGGATTTTCATAAAGTCAAAAGGAATTACCTTTTGTTAAGAGTAAAGAGAGTAAAGAGAAAAGGGGCACCTGGGTGGCTCAGTGGGTTAAGCCTCTGCCTTGGGCTCAGGTCATGATCCCAGAGTCTTGGGATTGAGCCCTGCATTGGGCTCTCTGCTCATTGGGGAGCCTGCTTCCCCCTCTCTCTTTGCCTGCTTCTCTGCCTACTTGTGATCTCTGCCTGTCAAATAAATAAATAAAATCTTTAAAAAAAAAAAAAAGAGTAAGGAGAAAAGAAAATGTATTTAATGGAACAACTAAGAGAAAGTTGGGTACCATATTTTTATTAGACATTTAGAATTACCTAATTTCTTAGGTTTGCTTCAAAAGCAAATGTTGATGAAGATCTGTTTTTCTTGCTAAGTTTGCATCTTTGCATATAAAGAATTCATGCTGATATGAAGGTTGAAGGCAAAGAGGTAATTTTCAGGGTTGTATTTAAATAGACACTATTAGGCTGCATGTAATATTCACAAATCGAGCTAAAAATACAGTAGCATGATGCTCAGATGCTTTATAGAAAAGCCACCTCTAATAAAGCATTCATCTGACCCATTCCAGTTTTATAAATATTATGAAGCTCCTGGAAACATGATCAGGATCTTAAATATACTGGACAAGGTAAGAAAGTGGTATTTTGAAATATGGTATTAATTTAAAAATCCAGTCCACTCTATTTATATCCAACATTCTTGTGCCTAAGACACCACTTATAAGCATAAATTTATAATCTATTTTTAGTTTGACTGAAAATGCTGGTTCCTTAAGAGCTATCACAGAAAAAGAAATCCAAGAATCAAATGGTCAGATGTTTTAATACAAATGATCTCATTTGTTCTGTGATGTAATTCTCCCACAGTGAAGTCTTTCCCTTGTCTAATTCAAATTAGGAGGAACCTGATTATTTAGACAACTTCTGTGTTGTTTGCATTGTCCAAAAGAAAGATACAAAGGTAAAGGAATAAATTTTTAAGCAATGGAAGAGCAATATTAGAACACTGGGCTGGCTCACTTATGTTCTACAGGGCAATAGACAGTGAAAGGCAGGTCCCATCCCCAGGGTACCTATAGTTTTCAGGCTTGGAATATCACTTGGGCATCTATGCTAAGTATCTGTCTATATGCTGAGGATACATCTCAAAGTGAATAAAACATAGTCCTGGTCCTTAGGGAGCTAAAAGAGGATCTAAAGGAAGTTACAGGTGTTCGTTATATGCAAATGTATGTGTGCTGAAAATAAAGGACTAACTGAGACATCACTGAGGGCTTTACAGAGACTTGAGGGCATTTCAGCTGAGTCTTTAAGGAGGAACAGAAACTTGCCGAATAGAATGGCAAGGGAAAGTTTGCTAAGAAAAATATGACCTATTTAGGGGAAAACAGCAATTAGCTCACGTGCTTATGAATGAGGATTGATGAAGAAGTGGTAGAACATAAGACAGATCTGAAAATACAGGCATGACCAGATGGGAAAGAGCATTGCTCGTTATTTTGCCTCTCTTGCTATAGAGGAAACAGGGCCTCATTTTAATATTTAAGGTACTTAGAGCTCTTTAGAGACAAGTTTTACTTGAATAGACAGCATGGTTATTTTTACATTATTACATATTAAAGATGTTCTCTTATAATGCTTGTCTGCATTATTTTTATTCAGGATAGAGTATAGCCTCAAATCAAATCAGATTATTAATAGATTTCTTTGGCGGATTCAACCTCAACTGATGCTAATTATCATTACATCATTTAATTAAGAAAATGAGATAGAATCAACTCATTGGAACTCATTAGTTCATTTTGAACGCTGGTGTTTTAGATCAAGAAAGCCCTTGGACTCCTTATTGGATATTCCTTCTCACTCTCCTTCCCAGGCTCTCTTCCCTTGGTATAGCTCCGAAATGCTATGCTCACTAGGTCCTGTCTTTTGTGCCATAGCTTGTCACTGAGCATGCTTTTCCTGTGTATGTAACTAAAGTCCCTTCCACATCCACCCATTAAAACATCTCTTCTTTGCTTAAAATACCTCCAAAGGTATCTCTCTGCCTTAAGAAAACAATGTTTACTTCTTGGCAAGAAAACAAGTCCTCTATTGATCTGAGCCCTGCTACTCTGGCAAACTCAACTTCTGGAACTTTCCTATATATTCCCTATATTCCAGCCTTTCTGAACAATGGATAGTTCCTTGAATTCATCAAAAGGCAGTGAGGTGGTGCCTTTATACATTTGTTTCCTCTGCTTGAAACCAATTTTCTTGCTTTAGAACCTCAGAAACCCTATCAGCTTTCCATGCTCCTGACTGCATTTACATTTAGTATTTTATAATAAATTTTTCAAAAAGACAAAGAAAAAGTTATTTTGGTACTTTGGTACTACCCAAAAGAACTCATCTTTTATACTATAAAACAGTAGTATTGTTAAGTAGTGAAAAATTTTCTTGTTATACGCTTTTGGGTATCTTTCTGAAGAAAATGAAAACACTAACTCAAAAAGATATCTGCACCTCTGTGTTTGTTGCAGCTTTATTTACAATAGTCAAGATATGGAGACCACCTAAGTGTCCATCGATGCGTGATGGATAAAATGTGGTATACAGATTACAACTGAATATTATTCAGCTATACAAAAGAATGAAGTCTTGCCATTTGAGACAACCTAGATGGACCTTGAGGGTGTTTACTAAATGAAATAAGTCAGACGAATAACATATGATCTCATCATGTACATGTGGAATCTAAGAGAATAGCTTGATTACTGCCAGGTGGGCAGGGGGAGTGGGCAAAATGTGTGAAGGGAGTCAAAAGGTACAAACTAGCTATAAAATAAATAAGTCACGAGGATGTAATGTATAGCATGGCAACCATAGTTAAAAATACTGTATTGCATATTTGGAAGTTGCTAGTAGAGTGGATCTGAAGAGCTGTCATCACAAGAAAAGAATTCTATAACTATGTGTGGTTATGGATGTTAGTTAATTAGACTTATCATGGTGGTTATTTCACAACATATACAAATATCAAATCATTATGCTGTACACCTGGAACTAAAATACTGTATGTCAATTATACCTCAAAAAAAAATTTCAAATGATATGTAGGCACAATTAATTATATTAACTACCAAGAAACCCATAAGCTAAAATTGCTTCTGTCTTCCTGAAATAGATACAGATGATTTTTCCTGACCAAAAAACTTGGGTCCAATTAAATGGAAAGACTGTTAGAAGATGGACAGGCACATAACATGTGCTTAGTTTAATGAATATATTTTCTCTGTAGTTAGGACAAGCTGGATTTTAAGGCCACATGCTTACTTCTGCAGGTACTAAACATAAAAACAAGTTAGCTATCAATGCTATGCCTGTATTTGTTGAAATAGCAAAAGAAGTCAACTACGAAACTGTTTTATATGGGAATGTAAGTTTCTAAGAACTTAGGTGAGGGAATAAGAAAACACCTATTTAAAGCCATATCAAAAGCTGGATCAAAAAAATTCAAAATGAATTAAAGAACTAAATGTGAGACAGGAAACCATTAAAATCCTAGAGAAGAACACAGACAGCAACCTCTTTGACCTCAGCCATAGCAACTTCTTACTAGATAACTCTCCTAAGGTAAGGGAAACAAAAGCAAATGTAATATCCTGGGACTTCATCAAAATAAAAAGCTTCTGCACAGCAAAGGAAACAGTCAACAAAACTAAAAGTCAACCTATGGAATGAGAGAAATTATTTGCAAATGACATATCTGATAAAGGGTTAGTATCCAAAATATATAAAGAACTTATCAAACCCAACACCCAAGAAATAAATAATCCAATTAAGAAATGGGCGGAAGACATGAGTAGACATTTTCCCAAAGAAATGGCTAACAGACACATGAAAAGCTCAACACCACTCATTATCAGGGAAGTACATATCAAAACTACAATGAGATATCAGCTCAATCCTGTCAGAATAGCTAAAATCAACAACACAAGAAATAGGTGTTAGTGAGGATGTGGAGAAAGGAAAACCCTCTTACACTGTTGATGGGAATGCAAGCTGGTGTAGCTACTCTGGAAAACATTATGGAGGTTTTCAAAAAATTAAAAATAGAACTACCCTATGACACAGCAATTGCACTACTAGGTATTTATACAAAGAATCCAAAAATACCAATTCAAAGGGATATATGCATCCCGACGTTTATAGCAGCATTATCAGCAATAGCCAGATTATGGAAACAGCCCAAATGTCCACTGACTGATGAATGGATAAAGATGATGTGAGCTGTAATAAATGTGTGTGTATATATATATATATATACATATATATATATATATATATGTATATATATATATATTGCATATACACACATGGGGGGGGAATATTACTCAGCCATTAAAAGAATGAAATCTTGCCATTTCCAACAATGTGGATGGAACTAGAGAGTAAATGCTAAGTGAACGAAGTCAGAGAAAGACAAATACCACATGATTTCACTCATGTGGAATCTAAGAAACAAAACAACTGAGAATAGGGGAAAATAAAAAACATAGAGGCAAAACAAGAAACAGACTCTTAACAATAGAGAGCATACTGAGGGTTACCAGAGGGAGATGGGTGGGGGGGATGGGTTAAACAGGTGATGGGGATTAAGGAGGACACTTGTTGGGATGAACACCGGGTGTGGTACGTAAGTTTTGAATCACTAAATTGTACACCTTAAACTAATATTACATTGTATGTTTTTTTTTTAAGATTTTATTTATTTATTTGACAGACAGAGATCACAAGTAGGCAGAGAGGCAGGCAGAGAAAGAAGGGGGAAGCAGGCTCCCTGCTGAGCAGAGAGCCCTATGCGGGGCTCGATCCCAGGATCCTGGGATCATGACCTGAGCCGAAGGCAGAGGCTTTAACCCACTGAGCCACCCAGGTGTCCCTATTACATTGTTTGTTAACTGGAGTTTAAATAAAATCTTAAAAAAAAAGCTAGAAAGGCAGGAATGAAATTCCTAAATTTCTGAGTTGATGTGTAAAACTAAGCAGCAACATAAAGTTTACACTTTAGGTTAGTGCAATTTTGTTTTGAATTTTGGACATGACTTGTTGGAAATACTAAACATTTATAATAGTCCTTTTGATTTACATTTTTCAAAGTTAGTTGCAGGCCAGCATCACTAATCCTCTTAGCCATACCAACCTCACAGTGACAACTTTCTTGCAACAATGGATACTAATCATCTGATAACCTTTTTCCTCTTTCCCCAACTTGTTCACAGATCCCACAGTGCAGTCTATGAAATCAACAATTGTGTAACATTGTGATGGTTATTTTCTCTCTGATAATTTTGTTACTCACAGTATCAGAGCATTCAATAAATATTAATTAGAAATTCAAAATGTTAAAAAGAGGCCAATCTATTCCTCTCTAAATTGAGGAATAATGACCTCACAAATACCTTAATCAATTATATGAGCAATGAAACAACCAATGAACTTGACCTACATAGAACTGTTCTAGACAATGTTAGGGACACAAAGATATACAACACTTGGTCTCTGTCCTTCATAGAGTTATGTCTAATTTAATTAGTATAAAACATTTTATTTGAGCTTAGAAAATATACTGTCTTAGCTACATTGTACAATATATTTTTAATGAAATTTTAACAGCTATAACTTACAACAATCCATATACACTTCATCAACATTTCTAAAATGGTTGATAACACTTTCTGTTTATAGGATGCTTTGCAATTTATAAAGCATTTGCATAGTTGCTATATAATCTAACCTCAAAACTCTGTCAGGTTGTCAGAGTGGATGGTATTTTCCTTATTTTACAGATGAGGACACTGAGCACAAATGAGGTTGCTCTAACTTAGCATTTGCTCAGAGATACACACCTGGTAAGCAGTAAAGTGGGGACTCTAACCAAGAATTTCTGTGTCAGGTTGAGTGTTCTTCCCACTATTACTTCTTGCTCTCTCTTAAATAGATCATTTTGATTAATTGTGATATCAGAATTTCAGCAATGGCACTTTTTTTTCAGTGTGTGAGAGTTCGAAGAAATGAAGTGTTTTCTAGCATGTAAATGAGGGATTTCGCTAATAACTGTATCTTGGGGGAAAAATATTGTTCTTCAGAATCAGCTATAAAAGGCAGTTTATTTCAGCTTTTCCTCTATGTAAAATTTCTAAGAGCAGGCTTACCAGTAAAAAAGTTCAATTTAAGTTTTGGACTCAACGTTTTGGAATATATCACCAAGGCATTATTTGGAGGTCTCATAAGTCACTCTGTTTAATGAATTGACCTTTGAGAGTCACCTTTCCCAGAAAGAGACTATTTCCTCACCTTGGGACTGCAGCAACCTTTTTGATTTTATAGAAAAGTGACATGGGGAGGTTGAGCAATCAATTTGTTGCAGAATCGGATTATCCAGGAGGAAAGAAATGAAAATAGATTGGGAAGATCTTTCCTGCTACAGTACTGCAGATGCTGCCTAAATATAGCATCACCTTTACCCTTCTGTATCCAGTTCCAGAGCATCTTCAAAAAAAAACTGATCACTAAAGAATATTTAGTAAGATGCTGGGTTGAGGGACAAAGTTGGAGAAAATACAGTCACATTATTTGTCAAATCAAAACTTCTGCTTTATTTATAGAAGGGCTCAAAATCAGCAAACAGTGGAAATTTTAAAACCTTTTTTTAAAACCTGCTATTTTTTTCTCTAAGATGAATAAAACATTCTGATTTCAGAATACCAGATCCCTAAGTTAACTGAACACATATATTTTCATTCCATTTAAATGCTATTTACCTCACACAAAGTAAACATTACTTTGCCCTGGAATGTAGTTAAAAAAAAAAAAAAAAAAAAAAGTCACAATATCTTCCAAGTTGCCCCAAGGACCAAGTTCAAATGCTTTAGAACAAAAAAACATTAACTCTAGAAAGTAGTTTAGGTATTTATTTCTTCTCCCTCTTTCAGAGGCTTACGTTATCAACAGTAAGGTATTTTAATAGCTTCATTAACTTCTTGAGATCATTCAAATAATCCTCAATTTGGCTTCAAATGTGGTATGTTTCACAGCATTTAGGTTAAGTGATAGTCTAGTAGCTCAAAATGGTGAGTGCTTACTTTGCCGGAGTCAAGCAATTTCAAAAAACAGTTCCTTTGTGTGCATAGTATTCTAATTTCTACTATGATCTAACCTACAGATTTCTGTTTGATTTTTTTAATTTAAAAAATGAAAATAGTGAGTATTTAAGGTGACATGATCTCAAATTCTTTGATAATATTAATGTTATATTATAGTGTTCCCATCAAGAGATGGTTCCTATCTTTGTTCCCCTGAATCTGAGCTCTATGATTGCTTGACCAGTGTAACACAGAAGCCAACACTGTGGCCATTTCTGGCACCTTCCACATTCTGTCTTTTGAATCATTTGCTCTTGGAACACAGCACCACGCTTTAAGAAACCAAGGCTCCCCAGCTGATGCTGTGTAAACAGACAAGCTTTCTCAACCAAGCCCTACCGAGTTATAGATTTGTGGATAAAATCAATAACTGTTATTCAAAGGCTCTAAGCTTTGCAGTGATTATTTATACAACAATAGATGACCAGAATGACATGCTAACACTGGGCCTTAATGGATGATCAACATTGAATAGTATTATGAAAGCACCTACCTTATACATGAGATGGTGCTAGGTACCATGACAATAACCAAAATAAGGAATGGTTATTATACCTAAATGTGAACACTCCATGGCAGTGGTATTCATTATATTACATTGGGACCATATAAACTCAAAGTCAGTCTTAAATTTCAATTCTACTGTTCCTTTTCTTTTTCAAATAGTCTCAAACCTTGAGAGCCTAACTTACAAGAACAGAACATTTAAGAATGTTGGAACTTCAACAGCAAGGGATGGTGGAGATACTGTGGGAACTAATACAGCAAAAGGCATTGATAGGGATGGGGACAGTGATCCAGATTAGTATTCAAAAAGAACTCAATCTGGACAAGTACTGATATTCACATAGGTCTAGCAACAGTAGTCTTTAGCAGTGGTCCAGCCAGTATAGTTGAAGAAAAGGGAGAAATACAAAGGGCTAGGAAGAAGACAGTTATACCACTGAGGACATGTAGGTCGTCAGGCCTTATCCCAAGTCACAAGAGATAACAAATCTAAAAGAGCTAAGCTACATGGAAACTGAGCCATTCAGGAGATCTGAGTTTACCAATATATTAGTTCAGGGCCTGAGTAGAGCAGTGGAAGGCAGGAACTGACATTTTTTTCCTAAACTGGAATTTTGAATTTTCCTCCTTTTCTCTGATTTTTTCATTATAACCTCTATAGAGTAGTTTATTAATTTAGCACATATTTTTAAAGCATTTACTAAGGAGCTAGGACACAGTAGAGAACAAGGGAGATTCTAATGCTCCAGTGAAAGGAGTCTGACAACAAAAAAATTAAATCAAGTGATAAATGATATGGAGAAAATTAAAACAAGTTTTAGTTGAAATTAACTCGGTGAATATTTTAGATTAGTGAGGAAAAGCCTCATTGAGCAGGTAACAAAACTGAGATCTGAATGACTAGAAGCAGCCATGAGAAATAAGAGAAAAAGGACTCCATACAAAGGGAACTGTTAAAAGGAGTCTTCAGGTAGAGAGTAGGGAGGGATGGTTGAGGAAGACGATTACAATTATATATATTTACTCTCATCATGTATATGTGCATAGATATATGTGTGTGTATGGATATTCTTATTTACTGGTATTAGGCCTACTGAAATGATTACAATGTGCTGAGCATGTTTGTTTTTTGTGTTTTTTTTTTTAATTTTTATTTATTTATTTGACAGAGTTCACAAGTAGGCAGAGAGGCAGGCAGAGAGAGAGAGAGGAGTAAGCAGGCTCCCCGCTGAGCAGAGAGCCTGATGCGGGGCTCGATCCCAGGACCCTGGAATCATGACCCGAGCTGAAGGCAGAGGGTTTAACCCACTGAGCCACTCAGGCGCCCCTGTGCTAAGCATGTTTTATTTATTATTTCAGTCCTTTGTTATGAGGTTGGTACTGTTCCTGCAATGTCAAATAAATAAATGTGAACTAAAATAATAAAGTAACTAGCTTTGGTCACATAGTTACTCCACAGTGCAGCCAGTTTGAATTTTGCCAGTCTCGCTCCAGAGCCTGGGTTTCTATCTACTACCCCAGAAATCACAAATCCTTATCAGTAAAATAGTTTTGAACAGGACCCATGTATGCACAGGAGTACCAATTTGTCTGTTAAATAGTAATAAAGTTTATTGTCTGTTTTAGAAAAAAATAGAAACTTTTTCTATTTCAGTGTGCACTATGCTGCCTCCCTTGTGTGGTACAGATATGTTTCATCTGTATTTCTGACACCAAAGAAATTTCCATCATTACTGAACATTGTTCTTTTATATTTTGGTAGTATACTTAATTCTTATCTCTAAATCAGTATAAAAGTCATGCTAAAGTCAAATTTGCAGAAAAATACCAAATAGGAGTCAGACTTAAAGCAATATGTATATAAATGGCTTAAAAAAAAAAGTTTAAAAAAAAAAAAGTTGTTCAGGGCTTATCTTGGTGGTTTTTGTACATTCAGGGCAAGTGCTCCATGAGAGAGAAAGAGAGATGCATCTTTCCAAAAAGAAAGTTCACCCACCCCAATTACTTTAAATTTACTTCCAGGTTCTTCTGATCTGAGTTTCTGAAATTCTTTTTAATAACTGTCTGAATCTAAGAAGCATTCCTTGAACAAGTAAATGTCAAGGGTGCTGTGATTATTTCAGCATTTTGGTTGGTTGGTGTTTAGTTTTGCGTATGTACACTTGTGCATACTCATGCACTGTAGTTCTTAATCAGCTGTTGACCAGTACGTTTGCACCTAAAAGTCTGAGCTGGAAGACAAAGAAGTACCAGCACGTATTAAACTTTGGTTGTGGAACACTGGTCCCTCAAGATATTAAGAGATATTGGAAGGGAGATAAAGTGGCTTCCACCATCAGGTAGTCTTGGGGAATTTGTATTTATCCAGGCTTTTGGAGAATCACAGTGCCCACTGGCATAATAAAGGCTCCCAGGAATCACAGTGTAGAAACACAGTGTTTCCACGAATCGTCTGACAACTGAATGTTTTTACTATCTAGTTCTCTTTAGAACTATTTCAGGAAATCTTGCTTTATCCAACCTCTTTGCTTAAAAATTACTCCTTCATATTCAATTCCAGTGAACAGAGCGAGTCAACAAAGACTCAAGCCAGATTCTTCAGACTACAAAACCTTCTACTTCAGGACAACTGTATCTCCTAAGAACCTCGAGAAATTACACAGAATTAATAGAAAATCCAGTCACATGCTAGTTAGACTCAAGAGACTGAGTCCTCAATTAAAAGGAACCAAAGGCACCAGAAACATTTTTCTTGAGAGAGTTACAAAAGCTATGTTTGAAAGTTTGAAGACATTAGCCATCATAAATTTCTTCTTGAATATTAATTTAGGAAAGAAAGTGATATATTTAATGTAAACTTCTGAAATATTCTGAGAACAAAGAGTCATAGTGTTCAACACAGGTAAATAGATGCCTTATTTAATTATACACACTGAAATAGCTAAGTGCGTATGAGAACTCTTGAGAGCAATGCTTAAAATTAAACATTTCTAGATACCTGGGGCGCCTGGGTGGCTCAGTGTGTTAAGCCTCTGCCTTCGGATCAGGTCATGATCCCAGGGTCCTGAGATCGAGCCCCGCATCCGGCTCTCTGCTCAACAGGGAGCCTGCTTCCCTTCCTCTCTCTCTGCCTGCCTCTCTGCCTACTTGGTGATCTCTGTCAAATAAATAAAAAAAATCTTAAAGAAAAAATAAATAAAAATAAACATTTCTAGATACCCAATTAAATATACAATATAAACATCTAAATATCCTCCCTAGTGAATAGCTCTAAAATCTACCCTCTGATGTTCAAGATACAGACATGGTAGCATAAGGGCATTTATGAGGAACACCTACATATCTCTGTACACACAACACAGCTGTGGCAATTTCCTTACTCTTTAACACAGGATGCATATCTTGGTCACTTCCTAGAACTGCTAAAATCAGATTTGAAGTCATATATTTTCCCCCATTATTTAAATATCACTTCTAGGATATGCAGAAAACCAAACATACAGAACAAAAAACACCAGAAGATGGTGGTTGGTCCAAACATTTCCACCAATTTCCATTAGTTTACCCTAATCTTATAACATGTGATTAGTTTTTACTTCTAAGTTAATAAAAGAAGCCAGGGGGCGCCTGAGTGGCTCAGTGGGTTAGGGCCTCTGCCTTCAGCTCGGGTCGTGATCCCGGGGTCCTGGGATCGAGCCCCACATCGGGCTCTCTGCTCAGCAGGGAGCCTGCTTCCTCCTCTCTCTGACTGCCTCTCTGCCTACTTGTAATCTCTGTCTGTCAAATACATAAATAAAATCTTAAAAAAAAAAATTCTAAAAAAATAAAAAAATAAAAAAATAAAAGAAGCCAGAACTTTTTCCTTCCATAAACTAATAGAAAACAGGTAGACTTCCTAGAGAACTATGTAGAATTTAAAATAAACACTGTTGTATACACTGATGGGCTTTAAAATTCATAAATGAATGATCTAGTAAAAGACTTGGTACTCTCACTTATAATAAAAAAACAAACAATCATAGCTAACATATGAGAATTTTAGTTGTCTTTTAAAGAATCATAGCCAAACACTGTGGAAAAACATATTGCAATTAGTAATTACAAATAACAAGACTATAAATAACCCATTAATTCATATAATTCACAAAAGCACAATTTCTTTGCTAAGGTATAGTTTGGAACATTGTATTCAATATTTCAAGAGGGAAAAGGAGCAGTTATAAACTAAACTTTTCACTAAAAGTAGGGGAAAACCCATTATCTTTCTATTAATAATAGAAAAGTAAAAGGAATTCCAACAGCCAATTAAGAAACATTTATTAGGTACCTATATGTGCTAAGGATTGCTCTAAGGATTGCCCTAAGCAGTCCCTGCTGCCACCGGAAACACATTCCAGTAGGGGGTAGACAGATGCTACACACAAAGCAAATAAACATATACTACATCAGGGGCTAAGAAGAAATGTAAACGGAGGTGGGGGGCAAAGAGTAAGGAAGAGACTTATTTTAGATGTAAAAATCTCAAAGGACTTCCCTGATAAGGTGATATTTGGGATCTGAATGAAGCATATGGATTATCTGGGGAAGAGTTTTCCAGACAAGGGGCATAACAAATAAGAGACTGGCAGAGGAGAGCAAAGAAGTAGCCAAGGGCCAGGGTAGCCAAGGCCTTAAAATCTATGTAAGAACTTTGGGTTTATTTTGCATTAGATGGATTTTGTGACATTATTTGACTTTTAAAAAGGATTTCTACAGGCAAGCAAGGGTAGAAGCAGGGAGTCTGACTAGGATACAACTGCAAAAATAGTTAAGGCCAGACACGATAGTTGTTCAGACTAAGGAAAGAGCAATGGACATGGAGAGAAATGATTAGGTTAGGTATATATTTGAATAACAGAGCTGACAGAGTTTGTTAATGAATTGGATATAGAAGGTAAAAGAAGGAGAAGAGTCAAAATGATTCCAGAATTTTGAGCCTGAGCAGCTAGAAGAATCACTACCACATATTGAGTTGTAGTAGAGGTATGAAGACAAAATCCTGAGGTTCCCCCCGCAACCCATGTCTAGAGGTTTAGAAGCTAAAAAAGAACCAGAAAAGATTGATAAGGAGTCCTTCTATTGGTTCCTCAGAGGCCACCTAAGGAAAGTATTTCTAGGAGAAGGGAATGATTAATTTTGTCCAATGCAGTTGATATTTTATGGAAAATAAGGACTGAGACTTTTCCTTTAGATCTAGTAAATGAAAAGTCCTTGGTGACCTTGACAATAGCAGTTTTGTTGGCGTGGTGGGGCAGAAGACTGATCTTTGTGGATTCAAAAGAGGACAGTGTATAAAGCATAATGGAAATTGAAAATCACAATTTTGTGATAATTGATTGGGGTAAGAATCACCAAGTTGCTAAAACCACTGGTGAAAAACTATTAGGGAATAAGACAGCTTGAAGTGGCTTCCCAGTATCTTTATAATGGAGAAATCTGACAGAAACCATCTTGACCAAGTGATAGAATTTCTAAATAATGTGTCAAACTGATAGGTGCTTGCTGTTGTGGTGCATTTGGAGGGACATAACATCAACTTTGTAGAATGCTTGCCAAAAAATGTTTAGGAGCTATTTTATTGTAGATTTGCCAATGGTTTAGCCTCCATCCGAAAGAGGAAATAGATAAATGCAAATTGGGGATATTCTGCAATAAAATTGGCTTACGTTCTTAAAAAAGAAAAAAGTCAATGTTATAAAAAAACAAAAATAATTTTCAAGGCCAGTGTACTAGATGAAAGAAGACTAAAGAGGGGTGCCTGGGTGGCTCAGTCATTAAGCGTCTGCCTTCAGCTCAGGTCATGATCCCAGGGTCTGGGATCTAGCCCTGTCAGGCTCCCTGCTCAGCGGAGAGTCTGCTTCTCCCTCTCTCACTCTCCCTGCTTGTGTTCCCTCTCTGTCTGTCTCTCTCAAATAAATAAATCAAGTCTTTAAAAAATAAAGAAAGAAAGAAGACTAAAGATATATGACAACTGAAAGCAACGTATAATCCTTGATTAGATATTAAAGAAAGTAAGAGCATTACTGAACAATTGCGAGTATTTGAATATGGTCAGTAAGTTTGCTAACAGTATTATATTAAGTTAAATTTCCTGTGTGTAGGGGTACCTGGGTGGCTCAGTTGTTAAGCATCTGCCTTCAGCTCAGGTCATGTTCCCAGGGTCCTGGGCTGGAGTGCCATATCAAGCTCCCAGCTCAGTGAGGAGTCTGCTTATCCCTCTCCCTCTGCCTCTCCACCACCACCTCCCCCCATCCCCACTCATGCTCTCTCTAATAAATAAATAAAATCTTAAAAAAAAATTTCCCATGTGTGATTACTGGATTGAGATTATATAGGAGGGTGCCCTGTTCTTAGGAGCTATATGAGAAAATATTTGGGGGTGAAATGTCACAATGTATACAAGGAATTCTCAAATGATTCAGGAAAAATGAATATATTAAAGAGATAAAGTAAGACAAAATAGCACAAAATAGCCTTCATTTAAAAATATGAAGGCTATATGGGTATTCAGTCCTGGGTATCTTTGTGCAGCTTTTAAAAAAACAGGTTAGCAATTTTTTAACAGAAGACTGGGAAGGGAGCGGAGGAAGAGAGGATGAAACCACAGCCGGTCAGAAGGGTGGTAGCTGTAGGGCTAAGGAGAGTATGAGAGGATGTAAACAGCTGGAAGGTAATTCAGCATTTCTGATATCTGGTGAGCATGATCCAGGAGAATGAACGAACAAACAAACTATTGAGGGTGTAAGACGAGGAGATACAGTGCACAGGGCAAGGCTCAGGCAGAAAGGAGAATCCCGCAGGAGGACCTGCCGTGGATGGCTTCAAAGTTGGTATGTTGGTACAGTCACTGGGCGCAGCATGTAGAAACTCTTCTGGTGGCTTTTATTTCTAACTTGTGAATTAAGAGGAAAGGCGAAGAAGTACTGCAAGTTTGGAGAGAGAAGATGGTACAAAATAGTGATATATACCAAGTGTAATTGGAAAATCTTATATAAGGATTATATATAAGGACCCAGTTCCTTCAACAAAGACCTGTGTGATTATAAAGACAGAAGAAACCTTAGAACGCATCATCTAATCCAGTCATTTTATAGGCAAGGAAATGGAGACTTGGAGAAAAACATAATGGAGAGATAGCGAACACAGTTAACTGGCCAAAGAAAACAATCGCACTAAGCATATTAAAGCACTTACAGGAGTCCTCCTACATGGCAGTACCATGCTAAGAACCTTCCATCTGTTAACTCCTATATTGAAAACTACTTATATAGAACTGTATAAAAAGGCATATATTTTAACTTCTGTATTCCATGTGAAACAAAGAGGTTCAAAATGTTTAAGGACGACCCCCCAGAGTGACACGGCTATCTTCACGAACAGACGGAATTTCCATTTGTGCTGCAGTTATCACCATCCTGTTCTAAGGGATTCTCCAGTTCTTCTCTCTTACCCTACTCTGCACGGACTCTGTACCTCCTTGTACTTAGTAAGTTTTCAAATGGGTTTATTGACTCAAACGCTTCAGTAACCTGAAGCCTGTTAAGAGCCCTAAGAGCGGTCAGGGAATAGTGCTGATCATCAGATACTCAGAGCAAGGGGGGCGGTGAAGAACCGAGCCACATACAGCAGAAACAGAGAAAATGAATAGTATTCGAAATCAATCTAAAGTTTCTTCGTTGATTAAATACACAGATGAAGCAAACCGGACTCAATGCTGACTGGTATTAAGAGAATTTCTAACAAATGCAATGGGAAAATTTCCGAGAAAACAATGTTTCATACATACATGAACAATAAGAGGTTCCATACTGAGGGACAAGGAAGACGAGGCAGAGGAAGGGGGTTTGAATTAACTTAGTAATTTATGAATTCTCACGTAACAAGGGGGAGCTTAAAGAGTAAAACTTCCATTGCAGTGCCAGTCTTTTAATCCCTTCCTGACCTATTTTTATTCAGCACTGAAAAGGGTACATTGTTTGATTTGGGTATTAGCTTTTAAGGAGATTAGTTTCCAGGAAAAGCAAAGCATTTTGCATATAAAGAGGGACCCTCATAACACAAGGCATCATAGTGTGCTCTGTTCCCAAACCAAAACAAAATTAAAAAGAAATAAAAACCAAAACAAAATTCAATATTCATTCCCTCCCAAAATTATACAGGAAATTAAAAATCATTTTGTGTAAAAAATATTTCTCAATGAAAAATGTTTTTTCAAAATACATATGTGCCTTCTAAAATTTTAACCAGAGGGAAGTTGAATCCTTTAATCATAAGCAAGGGGTGAAAATTAATAGGTTTTTCTTCTTAATCATGGATGTCAATCTGCATTAGACTATTAATTATGAATTGTAATACAATGAAAATATAAACACCATGGGGAAATACAAAAAGCTTCCTAAATCTTCATATAATTTAATTTTATCTTGTGTACTTCTGGCTTGATCTTAACCCTTCAGACAAGTCTGTCCATATACTCCAAGTGGGCACAGATTATTTTTTTCTCAGCCCTAATAGTTTTGATACCCCTTCCATAACTCATATTTTGTAATATTCCCCTTAACTATGTTGAAATGAAATTCAAAAATAGCTTACATAATGTAAATAAAAATAATCATTTAGTTATAATATTAAGAAGTAAAATACATTGTTTTATAATAGAAAAGTATTGAACCATGTAGACATTCAGTCATGATTACTAGAGGACTAAAATGCCCCCAAGAAATTCTAAAATACCTTCTGGCCTTAACATTAAATATTATGACATGTAAATTCTCTGAATGAGGTGACATTCTCTCTAGAATTTAATTCAGTGTTTTGTTACTGGAATTGTGCTCTGAATTAAGCCAAAGCAACTATAAATATGAGAAGACAGAAGACAACATAGTTTAGGGGATATGACTTTTATTTTAAAAATTCCCTTAAAAACTGCTGTATGTACACTAGTACCCAACTTCCAATATAAAAAAGTTTCTTTAAGGAAATAAACAAATACTGTTTTTTAAATAAGCTCCCTGATATACCATCTGCCTATTCTTGTGGGGTTTTTTTGTTTTGTTTTGTTTTTGTAACAGTAACAATAATGAATCATCTATCTGATATCTTTGGAAATAGTTCTCATAACTAAAAATTTCCAGATAATTAAAATATAACCTTAGGAATGAAAATTTGTTGTTAATAAACTTTTTGTACATACGAATGTATATTACACATACACAAATTATAAATAATAACACTGATGATAAAATGAATACTGTGATATCCAGTACCCAGCTTAAGAAATAGGACATTACTGGGGTGCCTGGGTGGCTCAGTTGGTTAAGTGTCTGCCTTCACCTCAGGTCATGACCCCAGGGTCCAAGGATCTAGCCTCTCACAGGCTCCCTGCTCAGTGGGGAGCCTGCTTCTCCCTCTCCCTTTCCCTCTGCCTTTTCCCCCACCCAGCTTGTACTCTCTCTCTCTGTCAAATAAATAAATAAAATCTTAAAAAAAAAAAAAAAAGAAATAGGACATTACTTACATTTTGAGTCCTATGTATATGTCTCTACCCAACTGTACCTCCCTTTAATTTTCACTGCCCTGAGACAACCACTATCCTGAATTTGTGGTTACCATTAAATTGGTTTTCTTTTTAGTTTTGCCACATAAAAATAAACCCCTAATACTATATTATTTAGTTTTAAGTATTTCTAAACTTAGAAATAAATGAAATTAAGATAAGTGATAATTTCAGTTAGTGAAGTTATATTATATACCTTTTTTGCACATTGCATTTTCACTATAACATTCATTCATGTAGATACATGAATCTGTATTTTCACTATTCTAAGTATTCCATTGTAGAGCCATAATATAACTTATCTATTTTCCTGTTGATAGTCATTTGGAATGTTTCCTTTTCTTTTTTTTCAATTATAAACAACTAAAAACATTTCTATGATTTTGAAATTTCTTAAGATGCTACATATTTGTTAGTCTATTTCTAAAAACTTGAATACAATTTAATCTTTCCTTAATGAACCCGACATATTTATGAATAGCAGTTATATACACTATAGCATTGTAATGTCCTCAGAGGTTATAGATGTATATTCTAGTTTTTACTAGAATTAGTAAATTTAGTTTGCTTTTCATGGTTCTTTCTCACTCTCTAGTTATTCCCAAGAAACTTCTCACTGCTACAATGTTTATTCTAACATTCTCTATTTTCAATTTCCTCCCTGTAGACCTGGAGCCAGCCAATGAAATTCAAATATAATGCCAACAAAAAGAAAAAACAGATTATGACTGAAAGACCAAATGCGAGCTCTTCTAGGGGAAATGTGCCCTACCATGAGATAAAATGGTATTATGGGAGGAATAAAGGTTTTGGTATTTCAAGTATGGCTTACGCATTTATTAGCTGTCTGACCTTGTCAAGTTATCAAATCTTTCTGAGTATTTGCTTTCTCATCTGTAAAATGTACCTATCAATCCTATCTAATAGTACTATTATGAGAAATAAATAGCACCATAGCAGAGTCCCAGGGAAGCCCTGGGCCTTCAGTAAATGTAGGCTGCTTCTCCTTCACATCAGAGGGTAGTGACCAACTACCTCAAGAGACCAGGGACTGTTTGGCTTACCTCCTGGTTCACAGATGTATTCTCTATGGTTCCAGATAAATGACCATAATGGAGGTATTATGATTGCTTCAAAAATCATAGCAGGTACCTCATTATAAATGTTAAGAAGCAGAATTTCTACTGCAGGAAAAACTGGACTACAACAACAAAAAAAAAGCTTCTCAAAGGAAAACAAGAAGGGCAAAGAAAAAGAGTTACAGAGATAAGAGAAATGAAATGCGGTGAAGAAATAATAAGAAGTCAGCTTATGGATAACCAGTGCTCCTATAGAGGAAATCAGAATAGATGGAATGAAAATTTTATTCAATGAAATATTTTCTTGAGGGAAAGAAACTTCCCTAAACAAAAAATAGACATGAATTATATCTGGAAAAAGACTCACCTGCTACGGCAAAATTAATGAAAAGACATTGCTTTCTCTGAGGAAAAAATAAAACTTAAGTCGACAGAATATAATCAGATGAAATACCTTTAAGTATTAAAGCATACAGGCAAGGTAACTGGTTATCTACTTATAGAGAAAAGACAGGCTGGCCTCAGATTTCTTGACAATATTACATGCCACATAACGGAACAATATTTAAAGAGTTTTGACAAAAGACAGTTGTGGCTTAAGAAATCTTTACACAGTGGGGCACCTGGGTGGCTCAGTGGGTTAAAGCCTCTGCCTTCGTCTCAGGTCATGATCTCGGTGTCCTGGGATCGAGCCCCACATGGGGCTCTCTTCTCGGCGGGGAGCCTGCTTCCTCCTCTCTCTCTGCCTCTCTGCCTACTTGTGATCTCTGTCAAGTAAATAAATAAAAAATCTTAAAAAAAAAAAAAAGAAATCTTTACGTAGCTACATTTATCTATGAAAGCAACAGAACCATCTTCTCTAATGTGCAAGTGTTTAAAGAGAATGCTCATCCTCTGGGGGAAATAAAGAAACAAAGCAAACAATATCATTATATGCCAGGTACTAGTTAAATACTTTTATAGACTATATGGTTTTTATTTCATCCTCATAACATTACCTTTACTTTACACTGAAGATAATCATATCCCTCATGATTCCTGTTTTACAATTGGGGATATCCTTCCTTATCCCCATTTTTACAGTAGAGGAAATAGTATACTCAGAAAAGATTATTAACTTGCCCCAAGTCACATAATTAATAAGTATAAAAAAGAGGGACCAGAAATCATGTCTGTCAGACTCCATAAATTTGACCTCATAGTATCTTTTTTTTTTTTTTTAAGATTTTATTTATTTATTTGGCAGGCAGAGATCACAAGTAGGCAGAGAAGCAGGCAGAGGGGGAGGGGGAAGCAGGCTCCCTGTTGAGCAGAGAGCCCAATGTGGGGCTCAATCCCAGGACTCTGGGATCATGACCTGAGCTGAAGGCAGAGGCTTTAACCCACTGAGCCACTCAGGTGCCCCCGGCCTCATAGCATCTATGCAATGCCTCTTGAAAGAAAAAAATTTAAAAAGAGGAAGATAGAAAAGTAAACACAAATTATTACAAGAAAGTAACAGGTGTTTTTTTTTGTGGTCTTGGTAATAATAGCCTTTCTGGATCAGATATCAGAAGCTTACTTCTAATTTTATTTACTTTAAATTTTTGTTCTTGACATAATTACCCATTGTTCTCTTTGTTAAAAAAATCAGAATATTGCAGGTTCACTATAGCACAAAGATAAATCAAGTAATATATGGATGAACTTCATACAGAAATCCTTTTACCCATAATAGATAACTATTTACATCTTTAATTCAATTTTATACAAAATTAGATCAGAATTTGAAATTGTCATTTTAGGTCATTTTATTACATTAAATAAATTTCCAAGATGAAAAAAACACTTTTTATCCTGTAATCCCCAAATCCTAACAGAATTCACTTAACAAGGTTTACACTCATTCATCTTGACATCCCAAGACCTAGAACAGAATGAAAACATGAAATACAATCAATTGCCATTATTCACAGATTCTTTATTTGTGAATTTGTTTACTCACTGAAATTTATCTGTAACCTCAAAATCAATACTTGAGGTGTTTTTGTAGTCATTTACGGACATGCACAGAGCAGCATTTGCGTGGCCGAAGACACATGTTCTCAGCTGAGATTGAACAAGGCAATACCCTGCCTTCTTGTTTCAGGTCTCATACGGTAAATAAGTGTCCTTTTCATAGTTTAGTTAGTGCCAAATTTTTTCACACGTTGGATTTTGTTTTTTGTTTTGGTTTTTGTTTTGTTTTGTTTTTTGGTGATTTTGCTGTTTAAAACAGCCCCCCCAAGCATAGTGCTACTAAGTTCAAGAAGATTGTAATGTGCCTTACAGAGAAAACGTGTCATATAAGCTTTGTTCAGTGACACAGTATAGTGCTCTTGGCTGGGAATTCAATGTTGGTGAATCAACAATGTATATTAAGTAAGGTGTCTTTAAACAGAAACACATAGAAAGTTATACATGGATTTGTTGATGAAAATGTGGCCAGATTACTTCCTTAGAAGCAATGGTTCAGTATTTTCTACTTCAATGTTCCCAATGATTTCATAGAACATAACTACCATGGAACAATGGAATTGATCATGTTTATTGGGCAACTATTATACATCAATAGCAACTGACATCATTTTTTAATATTCCCTTCCACACTTTGCCTCTATGTAGAATAATTTAAAATATTTTAGCATTTTGTGCCACGTGAATTTATAAAATCATTGATATTTCTCACTTTTTCTTCATGTCCATACTTGGAAAAAATTCAGATTAATGATTCTTAGAGCCTGGAAAAGTCCCCCAAGAAATCACAGTGACATCTGGCAAAACAGCCTAAGTGGTATTTGTAAATTTTTATATAAGTTCAAAAAAATGGGTTGTACAACTTTTTATCAAACCAATTTCAATAGTTTATATCTTACTTATAATTTAAATGTATTCCATGAGTTTTCATTTTATTTCTACCATGGGCCAGGTGCTATGCTATATCTTGGAGGTCGTAAAGATGAATATGATACAATCACTATCCTTAGGGATCTCAAAGTGTAGGGAAGGCAGCATATAGGAACAGATAGGTAAACAGATCATTACAAAACACTGTAAAGAGTCCTAAAACATAGCAACACAATGAGTGCTGTGAAGCCTACCTGAGAAGTACCCTCCTCTGTGTGTGTATTGTGGGTGGGGCTACGAGGGATGAGAGAAAAGGCTGGAAATCTTGGACTTAAACCTGATGTGATAGTAGACAGAAAAGTAGTAGAAGGCATAGCAAAAAGATGAAGAATTTGAGAAATATTTAGAAAGCAAAAGGGTTAAATAAGAATGAGGAAGAGGGAAGAACTGAAGAGGACTTCCACATTGCTAACTTGGGAAATTAGGGAGATGTTAACACTGTAATCTCCATTAAGATAAAAGGGAAACACTGGGTGATGGGCATTAAGGAGGACACATGATGCAATGAGCACTGGGTATTATATAAGACTGATGAATCACTGACTTCTACCTCTGAAACCAACAATGTTTTATTATGCTAATTAATTGAATTTAAATTTTAAAAAGGATAAAATAAATAAATACTAAACCTAAAAAGAAGAAAAAGAGAGAAAAGAACAGATGGCACAAATAGAACACAGACAGCTTAGTTTCAGTAAAGTGATGCAGACAGCAGGCACACTGCAGAGGGTTAACAGTAAAGGAGACATGAGGAAATAGAGACCCAGGGTAGACCCCACTGTCAAACAGCTAAGCTTTGGAGTGAAAGGGGAGATTCGGAGAGAAGAGGTTTGTTGGTAAGACACCTAGGAAATGATAGGGATGCATCATGAGCTTACGTGATAGGATTAGCTTGGGACAGAAGACACTGTTTTTGAGCTAGGATGACATGCAGGTGAGGAAGTTCCAGTTTTCCTTTTTTTTTTTTTCCCTAAGATTGTATTTGAGAGAGAGAAAGAGAGAGCATGAGTGGGGGGAGAGGCAGGCAGAGAGGGAGAAGTGTAGGGAACCCAGTGTAGGGGGGGGGGGCGGGGGGGATGACTTTGATCCCAGGACTCCCAAAATTAGGACCTGAGCCTAAGGTAGACACTTAACACTTAACCACCTGACTGAGCCACCCAGGCGCCCTGGGAGTTCCCGTTATTCAACACGTTAATCTCATGCTCTGCACTCTTAGCAAACTTTCTTTATAATCTCATTCCTTTCTAAAGTACAGTATGTTAATACAATTATCCTCAGGTGCTATTACCCCAATTATTTATTTATATACTCCAAAGTGGGTGAAAGGTAGGAAAGTAAGAAAAAAAGTCCAAATAGTGGGAAAGCACATGACAGTTACAGTCTTTTTTCTTTCTCTTTCTCTTTATTTCCTTTTTTCTTTTTAAAACATTTTATTTATTTGACAGAGAGAGAGAACACAAGCAGGGGGAGCAGCAGGCAGAGGGAGAGGGAGAGGCAGGTTCCCCTGCGGAACAAGGAGCCCAATGTGCGGCTGGATCCCAGGGTTCTACCATCATGACCTGAGCTGAAGGCAGTTCCTCAGCCAACTGAGCCACCCAGGCAGCCCTCTTTTTTCTTTTTTTAAAGATTTTATTTATTTATTTGAGAGAGAGAGAGAGAGAGAGAGAGAGAGAGTGAGAGTGCCTGAAAGGGAGAAGTAGGCTCCCCACTGAGCAGAGCCTGATTCAGGACTCCATCCCAGAACCCTGGGATCATGACTTGAACTTAAGGCAGACGCTTAACCAACGGAGCCAACGGAATGTAGAGGAATTACATTCTCTAACAAACTTGGAATGAGTACCAAACTCCTGACAGATGTGTTGTTGTTGCCTGTCAACCTCTACTGACAAACTAGGCCTCCTTTGCTCAATTTCAAATACACACACACACACACACACACATCTTACCACCCCTTACCACCCCCTTCTCTTCCTCCTAACCCCAATCGATCTTTTTGAAGAGCTGTACACTTTCTTGCCTAGAAAGGAATGGAGTCAGCCCAGTGGGCTGTAGGAACTTCTTGGAAGCCAAGCCTCCACCAGGATGGCTGGCAAGAGCTCAACTTACACAGAAGGGAACATTTAAGCCACATAAATATAGGCCCCAAATCCAAACTAAATGTATATTCAACCCAACCTTCTCTCAGCCAGTTCCAAAAAATATCCATACACAAATAATTTTTTAAAAGTTGGCAAATATTTTTTAAAAAATGTTTAAGCAGTGTGTAGGCCAAGCAATACAAGTGTGCTGTTGTGTGTCCTAAGGGCCACCAGTTTGTGGCCTTTACACAAGCCAAATGTGATCAAACTATCAAAATTAGAAAAAGGGAAGACCAAACAAAATAAGAAACCATGAGGAACAAAAGAAAAAGATAGAAAGCCTAAGTAAGATCAAACATGGTAAATGTTTTATTTGGCTACTATAAGATATGAATGCTCCAAATCAATAATCATAAAAGAGACAACTCAACTAAAATAAATTGATAGGGGAAAAAAATAGGAATGAAGCGGTAAGTAACAATATCCCAGGTAAAAAGCTAGCAAAAAGTTGCAACACTAATGTCTAATAAAAGAACTCAGCACCGAAACAATCAACCAGCACACTCATGAAGGGCAGATTCCACCAGGATGCAGCAGTTGTGAGTTTATAATGCATGGAATAACGAAGTATCAAAATGTATCAAATAATTTATAAAGAAAGAAGACTTTGACAAGCTATTATCAAAGTGGAAACTATAATACACATTTGACAATTCAATCAACAAAATGTAAGGGGACTGAGTGTTTAAACAATGAACAAGGGGAACTACTTATAGATTGCTATTATGTTCGTGTACCTATACAGTCAATTAGCTAGAACCCAGGAGCTAATGGCTCCCTCACTAATGTCTGCGGGCAGGTTTTCTGCCCAGCCACAACCAGGGTGTCAGGCCTAATGATTCCAGATGTTTCAAAAGAATCTTAAGATATTTT
This sequence comes from Enhydra lutris kenyoni, assembly GCF_002288905.1. Classification (NCBI taxonomy): domain Eukaryota; kingdom Metazoa; phylum Chordata; class Mammalia; order Carnivora; family Mustelidae; genus Enhydra; species Enhydra lutris. Next base: position 24,692,812 of record NW_019154087.1, read on the forward strand.
ATTTATATAACATATACATGCACACAAACTCTGTGTCTAGCATAGAGTGAATACACATTTTTAAATGAATATTTTACAAAAGTGGTCATGCACTGGATTAGAAATTCTGATCAAAATGCAATAAAAACTGTCATAAAGCCAACAAAACAAACAAATAAGCACTAAGCACCTAGAAATTTAAAATAATCCATAAGTAACTCTAGAATGAAAATATTACTCAAAACTGAACCACATCCAATTAAGAAGTGAATAACGTTGGGGCGCCTGGGTGGCTCAGTGTCCTGGGATCAGGCCCAGGGTCCTGGGATGGAGCTCCGCATTGGCTCTCTGCTCAGCGGGGAACCTGCTTCCCTCTCTCTCTCTCTCTCTCTGCCTGCCTCTCTGCCTACTTGTGATCTCTGTCAAATAAATAAATAAAATCTTTAAAAAAAAAAAAAGAATAACGGTGAGAACACTATATATCAAAACTTATGAATACAGCCAAAGCAGGTCTCAGAAAGAAGTCTAGAGCCTTTATTTGAACTAAATTTCGTGAAAAATAAGAAGCATGGAAAAATAAATGACTTGAGCGTTTGATCCAAGAAATCAAGTAAAAAACAACCACAATATATAAGGAAGAAATTAATAAGACAAAAGGAGAAAAAAGTAACCTAGGGGGAAAAAGAAGTAACCATTGTGAAATAAAAAGAAAAATCCAATTCAAATTTTCTGGAAATGTGAAATATTCCCATAAAACATTTCCACAGATGAATATACTTTGCTGATGAGGCCATATTTAACAATAGAGTATATTCTATAGATCACAGAGTTGTTAAACATTTGGACAATTAGGGAAAAAAACATACTAAAGATAGTAAAATGAGTATTTTTTTATAGGCTCTGTTTTTTAGAGTAGTTTTAGGTTCACAGCAAAATTGAGCAGAAACTACACAGTTCCCATATACCCTCTGCCCCTCTGCACACATGACCTCCTCAACTATCAACATCCCACCAGAGGGCACATTTGTTGCAACTAATGAGCCTACATTGACACATCATTATCATCCAAAGTCGCTAGTTTACATTAGGGTTCACTCTCAGTGTTGTACAAACTATGGGTTTTGGCAAATGTATAATGACATGGATCCACCCTTGTAGGGACACAAACACTAGTTTTATACCCTCTAAAAGTCCTCTGTGTTCTACCTATTCATTCCCTCCCCCCACCCCCGTTCCCACCTCTTAGCAAACACAGATCTCTTTATTAACTCTACAGTTTTGCCTTTTCAAGAGTGACACAATTTTTAATGTCTTATTTCGAGAACATGAAGAAGAAAACACTGTTTTATAGATTAATAAGGATTAAAATACCTTCTGAGATGCTAATTTTCTGTATATTTCTCAAATCCCCAGAGTCCAAACAAATATATCTTTTTTTTGGACATAGAGGGGAAAGCAGCTCATCTCTTTTCATACCAAATTAACCCACACACACAGTTTTACAGGAACATAACATATGTTCTTGAATTCTTTCATAGTAGAGCTAATCCTATTAAAACCCAAAATATTGACAGTACGTGTTTCCAGGATTCAAGCTTTACAACATTATAATTTAACGGGCACACCCTGCTTAGTGAGCCCTTAATCTAACTTCAAAAAGAGCACAGCATAGTTCTGTCAGGGTGGGCTTCATGCTACTCACATAATTTATACAGATAAGAAATATCCAGAAACCCATTAATCCCTTTTACTGGCTTGTGGAAAAGAGGCAGATTCTGGCTGGGCTGTTGGGATGGGGAGGCTGAGATTGATAGAGTGCTGAGATTGAAGATAGAAGATGTGCATTGCAAAGTGTCACCTCTAGGCATGTAAAAATAGAGATAGAGTATCAGGAAGAGTAAATGTGAAATAGAAGTTGAATTTAAAGTCAAGGCAAAATTTATTTGCAACTCAATTCAAATCAATAACATCAAAATAGTGCACTTGTTAGAATGACTGTTGTTTTTTCCCTTCCGTCCTCCTCTCCCTCCTTTACTTTTCCCCTCCAGTATTTATTAAGCTCCTAACCAATAAGACAGACACCGTCCCAGATCAAAGTGCTTACAGTCTTGGAGAGGGTAAAGCACTGACAAGTAAACATATAATTCAAATGTATAGTACTTAGAACTATGGTAACAAAATTACCGAGAAAAAAGGGAGCTTCTAGGACAATCAAACCCAAGCATAGGGTGAAGGGGGAGAAAGAATGTTTCAGACACTGGAGCTGAAAACAGCTTATTATAAAGAACCGAGAGTGTTGGGGAATGGTTAGAGAGTTAGACAGGGAAGATACACAGAAGCCAGGAAGGAAATAGGTCTTTATCTAAAGGCAATGGAAAGGTATTGAAGAATCTTAAAGTGGAAGAAAGATCTATATTTGTGTTTTTAAGAAGCATTCTAGATGCAAAGTAGAGAAGGGTCTACAGGCAGAGAAACCTGTTTTCAGCCTGTTGCAATAATCCATATGAAACACAATGGTGGCCTTTAACAAGGTAGTGACAGGGGACCTGGGGTGTGAAAGGATATGAGAGGTAGAATTCAAAAACCAACAAAACCATAGATTTAGTGATGAATTGGCTAGGAACAAAATGAAATGAGGGGAAGGGGAAAATCAAGGCTAACAGTTACCACTTCTCTAGTATTCATCATATGCTAAGGGTTGTGTTCTATGTACATTATCTCAAGTAAACCTCACAGCAATCTGAGGTAGCTGGGATTGTCTCATTTTTCATAGGTTCATATCTTGTCCAGGATCAAACATCTTAAGAGCTGAATCAAAACTGAACCTGGGTTTGACAGGTTCCCAAGCTTGTGCCCTGATCACTAGGATTCTGGTATGGCTCAGGATGAAGAACGATTTATAGAGTCGGGGGTCACAGATGAGCGGTTTCAGTAGAGGATCAGTGAGAAATTCCATGTGGCAACTGGATATATTAGTTCAGAGTTCAAAGATCTAGTTGAAAATATAGATTTGAGAGATTCATGAATTGAAGCTATGAAGTGAAAAGAGAGAGAGAGAGAGAGAGAGAGAGAAAGCAGGATTAGAAGCAAAGGGGGCCGAGGACAGCACCCTGTAGGGAAGGGGCCAGCAAGAGACATCTAGAAGGAACTACCAAGAAGCAGTAGAACCATCAGGAAAATGTGGCCCCACCAGAGCAAAAGGATACCACCATTTTAATGAGTCATTATGTTTTTGAAATGTCACGTATAATAATTACTTCTTTTGGTCTTGGTGAGAACAATTTTGGTGCAAATTCTAATTTTCAGGTGAAAGGTCTATTACAGAGAAAGGAAAGAAAAAACGTGTATACAGTATCCTTAGATATAAGTAGTTATATTTTGGCATATTTATGTACAACCCAATACTCATGAGACTTGTTTTAATGTTACAGGTTATTTCAGAGTGGGGCTGATATATAAACTTGAGGTGTGGCCAACTATGCAGTATACAGAATTCTTTTCTGAAGGTTTAGCAATAGTTTATTTAGTTTAGTTTAGAATAGTTTATTTAGTTTATTTAGAAATTGTAATCAAGAGAAAACAATCTATGTCTTTAAAACTGTAAGTGGGGTGGGGAAGGGAGCTGTAGTCATCATGTGTCTGAGCCAACTGAGAATCAAAAAGACAAATAATTTTGTCTTTAATTTTTCCTACTACAATTCCTACTTCTTTTGAAACTTCTTTGGCAGTGATCACGACTTAAATATTTTTAGTGGCTCAGCAGGGTTCTTCTTAAAACTACAAATAAGTAATGCTCTAAAGATGAGATGGGTAGCTATCTTCAACATAAAAAGGAGAGCAGCTGCCTTTGTGGAGAATTTACCTCCTTACCCAGAGCTTACCGAGGCAAATCTCAAATGTGGATCACTGAATTGTGAATCACACCACTGGTTTCAGTGAGACCTCTGGGTAAGCAAGCCATTTGAATCACGTCATATATTCAAGAGGGGTTTCTCTCATGTGAGAATATGGGAATGAAAACTTTCTAACTGTAGATCAGACTAAGAAGTGAACACATCAAAGCACAAGACTTGGTGCATAAAATGGAAACCAATTCCACTGATTCTGCTGCCTTCCTCTTCTTCCTCTTCCTCTTCTTCCTCTTCTTCTTTTTGTTTTTTTGATTTTTGTTCTTCCCACTGTGTTGCTTTTGCTAATGAACATACCCACTTTATTTTTTTTTTAAGATTTTATTTATTTATTTGACAGAGAGAGAGAGAGAGAGATCACAAGTAGGCAGAGAGGCAGGCAGAGAGAGAGGGGGAAGCAGGCTCCCAGCTGAGCAGAGAGCCCAATGTGGGGTTAGATCCCAGGACCCTGAGATCATGACCTGAGCTGAAGGCAGAGGCTTTAACTCACTGAGCCACCCAGGCGCCCCTGAACATACCCACTTTTTTTTTTTTTTTTAAAGATTTTATTTATTTATTTGAGAGAGAGACAGTGAGAGAGAGCATGAGCGAGGAGAAGGTCAGAGGGAGAAGCAGACTCCCCATGGAGCTGGGAGCCCGATGTGGGATTCAATCCCGGGACCCCGGGATCATGACCTGAGCCGAAGGCAGTCGTCCAACCAACTGAGCCACCCAGGTGTCCCTGAACATACCCACTTTAAGCAAATATATTTTTTATGAATTGGGTGTCAGAGTTAGTCCAGATAAAATATATTTAAGGGCTCTAAGAAACCAATGGACAATTATTCCTTAAGGCCCAAAGCATAATCAGGACTTCTGAAAATGTCTGTTACTATATTCATGAACAAAAGATACTTTTCAAAGTCTGAGAGATTGCAAAGGATTTAAGAATTAAATACAGAAGATGCCAATTAATAAACTTTATGTGCAAAAAATCTGGCCATGTATTCCATCTGTATGACTGCATCATATGCAAATAAAAAGACTGAAAAGAGTGAAACACAAATGATACCAGTCATTGGCTTTGTATACTTTGTCTCTTTTCAAAAGCTTTCTGGTATATTATTATGTCACTTTCATAATTTTAAAATAAAACCTGAAATACACTTTATTTTATTTTATTTTATTTTTTAGAAAAGGATATATTTCCTTTGGAAAGAATGCAAAATATCAGCTAGGCTTAATTTTTGAGTTGACCAAAGAAGACCTTGGGTAATATCTTCCATAGTATTTTTTTACCATGTGTTTACAGTTTTCCTGCATATGAAATTAGCCCCTTCATGAGAATTTTCTCCCTTGAAAATAGTTACATTTGGTTCTGGTCAGTGATACCTCGTACAATTTAATTCCCTTTCACCATGCATTCCCATCTCTTCTTGCTTTTCTCTCTGCATGTTAACTGTAATTTTGTCTATTCTTTATTTTATTCTGTTTTATCCATATTAAACTTGAAGATTAAAAGATTACACATAGAGATAGTTTTTGAAAATTTACTTAATAGATAGGAGGATATTTGCATACAGAGTTGATAGGATTTTGACTCTGCTCCCTACCAAGAATTACAGGGCTGATAAAGGAAAACTAGACATTTTCCACAACAGAATGCTGTAGAAAATCTGAGGCAAGATTCTTTAACTCTGATACCATCCAGTGGCATAATTAACTTTGCAACTGATAATCACCAACAACCATGATCAATATTTTGCTGGGAGAAAATGGCTAACATTGTTTCTCTCGATTTTTTAAAAAATTTAATATGGGAATTTAAAAAAATATGCAAAAGTAGAGAGAATAGTATAATGAAATTCTATGTTACTTATCATCCAGATTCAATAAATAGCATTATTTTGCAAATCTTGTTCCATCTATCCCATATCTGAATATTTCCCCTGAAGTAATCTTAAAGAAAACCCCAAACAGTCCTATTATTTCACCTCTAAATATTTCAGTATGTATTTCTAACAGATAAAGGCTTTCTTTTTTCTAACATAATCATGATATCACACCCAACAAAATTAGTAATAATTTCTTAATATCACCTAATACTCAGTTTGTGTACAAATTCCTCAGCTATCTCAAAAACATCCTTTTGTAATAGATTTACTTGAGTCAAGATTGAAACAAGTTCTTTATACTGATTGTCAATATATCTCTTATATCTTTTGTTCTTTAACAGTTACCCCTTCTCTTAATCCACTTTTTTCTCACATGAGTGGCTAACTTTTACTACTCATTTTCCTTACAGATATTTTTGACATATTTTAAGTCAAAGTGAATTATTTACTCTTCCAGTAACTCAGTGGTTACTTTTCCAAGTAGTTCAGTAATCACTTGGCATCCAACTGATTTATCATTTGAGAAGAAATCAAGGCAACATTTCAAACCAAGTATTATTATATTCTCTAACCTTTTATTTGTTTTCTAGAGGATGACAGTGGAGGTACCATTCAGAAATTTTCTTAAAAGACAGTGGGATTAAGAATAAGGGCTCTGAATTCCCAAGTATAAAAAGATACATAAAGGAAAACTGCTACATTTCAACCTCTCTCCATCTTTTATTGCCCTATTTTGCCAAGCTACCAGGTGGCTAAAAAAATAATGATCAAGGACCCAGGCGAAAAAAACATTCAAAATCTATTTGCTCATTGAATACATTTTGATCAGAGATAGCACTCAGTCAAGAAGCTTAGAGAATATAAGCAGCCCTTACTAAGGTCATGCTAAAATTACAGCAGCCTGGTGTCAGTGCATACTAAATATACTAGTGAGAACCCGATTATTATAGTTGTTACAGATTAGGGATGTTTCACCCCCAGTTAATGGGTAGTGACTGATTAGAGGAGGGTTGACAGATGATTCTAAAGCCTCACATATGGTGAGAATTTAATACATATCAGTCAGCAATGCTCTTAAGCTGTTACAAAAAAATATTCATCAGAAACTTGGCTATTTTAACAAATTCTAATTTAGATTTATATATATCAAGATTACAGATTTTATGACACCATTGATCTCAATATTAAAAAGCTTTATGCCATGAAAACTGTAGGCTTTTCTTATTCACAAAAACAAGCTTTTTTAGTTTCAGAATGAGTGTTTTACCTTTGCACATAAAACCGGCTGCTGGACCGAGCATCATTAAAGATAGAATAATGTAGAGGACATTTAAGGAGATGATTTCTAAGTTTCCTTCCAACGGTAAAAGTTCATAAGTCTAAAAATAGAGCTATTTTATGTAGATCATTTTACAAGAGATTTACAAGGGATCTCATATGTCATCTGACCCATTTTCAACTCGAGGAAATCCTGCTTGACATGGTAATAATACCTTTTAATTAAGACTATAGTTTTGATACTAAAATCAACTCATGCTAGGCTGCTCTTGTACAGTTTACAAGGTATTATTCCCAACTATTATTCCCTATAGTTCTATGAGAATAGCATTAGCCAGTCCATTTTATAGATATGAAACTGAGGCTCTGTGAGATAATGTGGCTAGCTTGAATTACAAAGTAAGTGGAAAAGAATGTTATTTCTCAAATGCTTCTAAAAGCATATTTTATGTCATTTATGCAACACAGTGGAAACTTTAAAAAAATATTAAGATAATCCCGTGAAGGTAGGAAAACTGCCCTCAATTTTTACAAATGAGAAAAATTATGCAAGTTTACAGTCATGCCCAAGGTTATGCCACTAACAATCAGCAGAGCTGAGCTGGGACATGGGTTTTCTGTCTTCTACAACACTTCTTCTACCACACCAGTGTGCATCTGTCTGAGAATTGTAATTTTGGAAGTTCTTTTTTCCCTAGAAAAATATATTTATAATTTGACTCTGGAAAGGAGTTAAAATTATTTCACTTGTCCTGACTCAATGCAGTTGAGTCTTTCAAATACTACATATTTATGAGTCATATTTTATCCTTAGGAAGTTAAGATATACATTAACTTTAAGTTAATATAGATAATTTAATATAATTATTAAGATATATAATAATATAATTAATTAATATTAATATAATTATTAAAATAGATACTAATATAACCCATAAAGATACTTCAACAATTAAACTGTTAGAAGGGAAAGAAATGAAACTATAAATAACTTAAAGTGCTTTAAGTACAAAGCTAAATATTGGACATTTTATTAAAACCTGAAAATTGAATAGAGGCAAAAAATGTCTTGAATAGCTCTTGGTGTTACAGAGTGCTAAGAATTATAAGCTATCTAATTCTTATGATTTGTAAGCAGTTTCAATCTATCTTAATCCTCACCCCCAAAGCAAGGTCCTGTGTAGAACCAGGAGATGCTGAACAATCTGGGATGAAATATCCATAAAGAGTTAGAGAAGAGAAGACCCAAGAGAAGATGAAGTATGAGACACTCCTCAGCCACTGGGGGGGGGGGGGGGGGGAAGCTCAGAGTGTCTTTGTTGCACTTACTGACTCTACTCTAGTATTTTAAAATATGTCCTGATTCCAACTTCTCAAGTATTTACTTTGATTGATTCCTTCAGGTCGATGCTTCTGACCCTGATCTGCTAACAATTCTGATGCTGAACTGCTTCCTATACCCCATGACTTCATCAAAGAGATTGAGCCTCTTCCCTGAACATCTGGGCTTTCAATTTATGGCATTAAAAACATATAATAAACCATTTAAGATTACAGTTCCCCAGGAAGCTATAGCAAACTCACCGGGGTGCTGTATCATATTTTAAATTTCGGAAGAAAACACAGCTGTATGAATATCTATGGATACCACACAGACTACTAGATAAGATAGTTCATAGGTTTCAACAGTAAATCCTGCCACATTCATTTCATTGGTCTAGGGGTCCTATAAAAAAAATGTATAGACACACTAAGGTTAAAAGTTTTCAAGGCTCTGACATCTAGATGCTTCTGCTGTACGTATTTGGGATAGTTACTTATTCATTCGACAAATAAATATTTACTATGTTTCAGGAACTTGAAAGTTCTAGAAGTCCAGTAGTATGCGAGAAAGAAAAAGTACCTCTTCTCATGGTGTGTATATTCTCGTGCGGAGAGAGGAAAGATAGTACACAATTTAAAAAATAGTTTGGCCAAGAAAAATTACCCAGGATACCTGACAACGACAGTTGTAGGGGCGGGAGCCATGTTGGACAGGGTGCTCTGGGAATGGCCTTCGGAAAAAGTAAGTAACTTTTGCACGGAGACATTTCAATGACAAGGAGCCATTCAACAGCATTTTTTTTTTTTTTTAAAGATGTTCTATTCATCAACAACCAAATAGTTCTACATCTTAACATTACTTGTTCTTTTTTTTCTTAGCACACTTCATAGTCTGTATCAGAGAAATGGCTGTCTTCTAGTTTTGTCATGGACTGTTTTTTTAGGCCATGAGAAAGACCACCTCACTTTACTCAAATGAGAAAATGGAACCTGAGTAGAGACATAACAAATCATTCTTGGCTGGGTGCATACTAGGGAGCCACGCTTTTGTTTTATAGTGATAAAACAATAAGAATGACTGGATATTGATTCTTAGAATTTCTTTTAAAACTAACCAGTGCTGGGGGTGCCTGGGTGGCTCAGTGGGTTAAAGCCTCTGCCTTCGGCTGGGGTCATGATCCCAGGGTCCTGGGATCGAGCCCCGCATCGGGCTCTCTGCTCGGCAGGGAGCCTGCTTCCTCCTCTCTCTCTCTCTGCCTGCCTCTGTCTACTTGTGATCTCGTCTGTCAAATAAATAAATAAAATCTTAAAAAAAAACAAAAACAAAAACAAAAAAAACTAACCAGTGCTAACCACTGCTCTAAGTACATAAAATTAAGAAGGCAGTGATAATTCGTGTTGCTTATTTCCTTGTACATTCTTTTTCCAAACCACCATTTGGGTGTGTCTTCTCTTGTTCTCTAGCCCCTACCACTCTAGAACATTTATTCCCCAGTATGTGATGGCAACAGCACTAGTGGATCCAAGTACAGTGTTACTGATGTCTTTCACATTTTTTTTTTTAAAGATTTTATTTATTTATTTGACAGAGAGAGATCACAAGTAGACAGAGAGGCAGGCAGAGAGAGGGAGGGAAGCAGGCTCCCTTCTGAGCAGAGAGCCCGATGTGGGACTCGATCCCAGGACCCTGAGATCATGACCTGAGCCGAAGGCAGCGGCTTAAACCACTGAGCCACCCAGGCACCCCTGTCTTTCACATTTTAAAATCATATTAACACCTCTACTTTGCATCGACATATTTTATTTGTACCATAATGTAATTTATGGAAGGACTTATGCAGCACACTAATGTTCATATCTATCATTTTCTTTTGAAATGTAAGTGTATTACAGACACACCCAACTAAGAAATCCAGGTATGGTGTTCTGAAGGTTTATTTGGGAGAACTCTAAGTTCTCCCTTACAAATCTGCTTCTATATTTGGCACAGATTTCTACTAAGTAGGAAAGCAAAATCACTAATGATAGTATGCTATGCCTTCCCTCTCTTCATCTTTCCTTTATTATACATAATCTCATGGGTTAGAGGGAATTAAAAGCAGTTTCTCCTCTCAAAGAGAAAGGGTTATCATGTCATCAATTCCTTTTTCATGTCTAAAACACAAAAGCACAGTGTGCTGAGAAATGAGGTATCAGATAGCTGACCCTGCTTTGCCACTAATAAATGTATGTATGACTTTGGGTACTTCATCTCTCTGTCTCTGGGCTGGGCAGCTTCCAAGATGGTGCTCAATGATCCCCCCTTCCTGGTAGTCACACCTTTGTGTAATCTCCTCTCATGGACTGTGGGCTGAAACTAAGGACTCACTTTCAGTGCAATGAATGCAATGAATGCAATGCAGTGAAGGTGATGGGATATTATTTCAAAGTTTAAGTTATGAAGAGACTGATTTCCTTCTTTATCTTGCTTTCTTTCTGGCTCAGTCTGAGGGAAACCAGCTGCCATGCTGTGAGTTGTGCAATGAAGAGGCCTATGGGAACTAATGCTTCCAGCCCAGAGCCAGTGAGGACAGAAGACCCTCATTCTAACAGTTCTTGAGAAATGAATCTTGCCAAAAGACATGCAAATAGGCTTGGAAGAGAAACCTCTCCAAATGGAGCTTGAGGTGAGACCACAGCCTAGCTGACACAGTAACTGCAGGCCTGTGAGAGGCTCTGAGCCAGAGGACCCAACTAAGCTTTGCCAGGATTCCTGAACCACAGAAACTGAGATAATATATGTTAGTTGTTTTAAGCCAGTTAAGTTTGGGGGGGTACAGCAATAAATAACTAGTGGTACAATCTATTTTCTTCTCTGTTAAAAAAAGTTTAGATTAAATGATGTTTTGAGTTCCTTTCTAGAACCTCTAAGTTTCAAAGAGAATATTAATGTTGGTAGTAAATGCATAAAAAGAAAAGTCACACAGACATACAAACTCCAATTTCATGTTCTTATGGTAAAATTCATGGTCCAAGAATTCATAGTAGTTTTGAAGTAAGATTCAATATTTGTTCATTTGCCCCTTGGTATGCTATGGCCCCAAGTCTGCTTTATTAGCAATACTGCAATTAAGAAGAAAAACTGGAAAAACATTTTCCTTATAAAGTATGTATTGTTAGCGGGGAAGGCTAATTAAATATTCCAAAATTCACATTTGTCCACTTCAGAAATCTGACATATTTGGGAATACAACAGGTTTGGTAGCCTTTGCATTAAAAAAAAAAAAAAAATCAGTCATTACATAAGCAATGTATTTATTTTATTATAAATGTCAACAAGTACAAAATGCTAAGTCAACAAGATACATTTTATTCAAATTATGTATAGTCTGTTATGTGTCTGAATTTATTTTACTCCAAAGCACTTTCTAAAAATAGTATTTGCAGGTAGACTGTGGTAAACTAAAGATGTATATGATGTATATTTTAAACCTTGGGGAAATTATTAACATTTTTTTAAAGATTTCATTTATTTAGTTGTGAGAGCGAGCACAGAGAGAGGGAGAGAGCACACATGAGTGAGGGGGGCAAGGGACAGAGGGAGAGGGAGAAGCAGACTCCTAGCTGATCAGGGAGCCCTGACATGGGGCTTGATCCTGATCCCAGGGGCTCAATCCCAGGATGGCAGGATCATGACCTGAGCCGAGGTAGATGCTTAACTGACGAAGCCACTCAGGCGCCCCACTATTAACATTTTTTAAAAGGTACGATATAACCATCAAGTCAATAGTGGAGATAAAAATGGAATCATAAAAAAAAATACTCAGAATATCGAAAAACAGGTAGAGAAAAAAAGGGGGGGGAAGAAAGATCAGATTGGACAGATAGAAAACAACTAGCAAAGTGATAGATTTAAATCTAACTCTGTTTATAGTCAACTTTAAGGTACTAATGAAAATAGTACAACACTTCTTTAATTAGCAGAATAGAAGTGAAAAGGGGTTTTAGCCCTTTCTTTACCACTTGTTAACGTTGTGACTTTGGGAAAGTCAGTTTAATCATCTCTAAAATGGGGAAGTTGAAATCAACTTTGGCAACTTCCACTTACGATATTCTATGGAATCAGATGAAAATGTAGGAACTGTTACTCCTAAATATCTAAAAATATTAAATAAATGGTGGCACAACTGTAATCCAATAGGTTATGCTTATAAAAATTCATAAAGCCACAGGGAATTAATTTACGACAAATAAATAATTCAGGAGGAAAAAGAAATAAAAGTGCATATACAGTTTCATCAGTAATACTGAGTAAAGAAACCTAGAAATTAGTAACAATACAACTCTGCCTTAAAAAACAAAAACAAATAAACAAACACTGTCAAGAAATTCAGAAGTTTTACAATTATAGTGAGACCAGAGATGAATATTTATCCTCCTTGATTTTGCCAACGTTTTAGCCAATAGATGCATGTGAAAATTATGATGTCCTAATGAAAGAGACTGTTCTAAATGTTAGTTTTTAATATGTAATAATGGTACCAAAAAAGGATACTTTCCATAGTATCAATAGTCCTGAAAATGTGCTTGCAAGCAAAACTGAAGTCTCAGTCCAGCTCCCAAATATTTCTATTTTTGGATGTTTCTTACTCATTCATGTTTCTTTCAATGTCTTTTAAGAGAAAATTTTAAGAGAATTCCCAGATTGGGAGGGTATCTGAAGAAAAGTTTCCCAGTTCCCCCAAGAGACAATGCTCTTCCTCCCTGCCTGACATACACATCCCTTCAATCTACTTTGTGAGCCCAGAGCGTGTTCTCACAAAGTGATGATCCTCAGGCCTGCTCTGTCAGAATCACCTGAGGTCACTGTCAGGTAACATGTACAGCCAATCTCTGGCCTACTGATTCTTAATGTCGAGGGATGGGTCCTGAAAACAAGTACTTCAACAAGCCTCCTCGGTAAGCTTCACCATAACAGAAGACCACAAAGAAGTGCTCAGAGCAGGCCCCTGCACCAGCGGCACTGGTCCCTGGAAATTGGTCAGATGACACTTTCAGGTCCCATCCTAGGCCTACTGAACTAGAAACTCCAACGATGGGGTCCAGAAATTGGTGCCTTAACAAACATCCTTGTTGAATCTGGTGCACGCTAAATTATAAGAACCACTGTTCTAGGGGCGCCTGGGTGGCTCAGTGGGTTAAAGCTTCTGCCTTTGGCTCAGGTCATGATCCCAGGGTCCTGGGATCGAGCCCCGCATCGGGCTCTCTGCTCAGCAGAGAGCCTGCTTCCTCCTCTCTCTCTCTCTCTCTGCCTGCCTCTCTGCCTGTCAAATAAATAAATAAAATCTTAAAAAAAAAAAAAAAAAAGAACCACTGCTCTAAGGTCATGCTCTCCAAACCTTCCTGAACACTTAATCCCTTACCAGTAAAAAAATATTTTGAGCAAGTTCCCAGTTGTCTATATATATGAGTAACATATTATTGTAATCCATATATCACATATCACACACACATGAACATTCACTGTATAAGTTTTCATATGGATACATGTTTTCATTTCCCTTGGGCATATATGTAAGAGTGGAATTGCTAGGTCATAGGATCGTGTTTACCCTTTCAAGGAACCATCAAATTGCTTACCAGAGTAGCTGCACCATTTACATTCCCAATAGCAGTGTAGGAGGACACCAGTTTCTCTACGAACAGTTGATCCTTGAACAACATGAGTTTGAACTGCACGGACGCACTTATATGTAGATTTTTTTTTTAATAAATGTAGCAGTATGGGGGCACCTGGGTGGCTCAGTGGGTTAAAGCCTCTGCCTTCGGCTCAGGTCATGGTCTCAGGGTCCTGGGATCGAGCCCCGCATCGGGTTCTCTCTGCTCAGCAGGGAGCCTGCTTCCCCCTCTCTCTCTGCCTGCCTCTCTACTTGTGATCTCTCTCTGTCAAATAAATAAATAAAATCTTTAAAAAAAATGTAGCAGTATGATAAATATATTATTCTTCAAAATAACTTGCCTGTACTCTTCAAAAATGTCTCTTCAAAAAAATATCACGGTCATAAATGACAAAGAAAATCCCAGTAATCATTCCAGATTAAAGAAAACTAAAGAGACATGAAAACTAAATACCATATGATCCTGAACTTCATTCCTGAATCAGATAAAAAAATAAATATAAAAGACATTATTGGAAAAACTGATGAAATTTTAATACAGGTTATGGAGATAGTAGTATAGTATCAATGTAAAAATTCCTGATTTTGATCACTATATTGTAGTTATATAAAAGAATATAACGGCTAAAGAAACAAAACATCTACAATGAGTCTTTAACTGGTTCAAGAAAAACAGCATATATATATATATATATACACACACATATAGATACAGAGAGGGAGAGAAAGAGAGAGGGAAAGTAAACCTGAATAAGAAAGCAAATGAGGCAAAATGTAAACCTTGGTGAATTTGAGTTTTTGTGCTAGTTTTGCAATTTTCCATTAAGTCTGACTTATACTAAAGTAAGAAAGGTTTTAAAGCATACATATACACAACAAAACCCACTGAATTTTATCAAGAACATACCAGGAAATTTAGTCTCAGAAAATGTATACATCATCTTGCTAAAGCAATAGGAAACTATTTTTTCAGTAAAACCAGAAGATTCTTTGCAACAAAGTTAAAAAAAAAAAAGAAACAAAAAAACTAACACTGTCCCTAACATATTCATTTCTGAAAGTTGTTTGTTCTAAAGGGTAAAAAGAAAAGTTCAATTTCCTGAAGATGTAATCTAGTATTATCCACACCAGGTGCAATATCCAATCTTATCCAAATAAATCAGTCGAAACTTATGCCTCTAACCAGCCAGAAAGGTCAAAATTCGAACAAACTGTCCATCTCAAACAGAAGGAAAGAATGCGAAAAGTGCTCTGTACAAATAAGGTGAATTTATGTTCTGGCATGGTTGCTATTAACAACAAGATGACTTTGACATCAAAAAAAAAAAAACTACTTGAGGCATGCCAAATTGGTAGGACCCTTTTTTTTATAGGTAAGATACACACAAACACACAATAATTCTTTCCATATAATTTGAAATGAGAAATCTGAAATAAATTCTTTATATATTTATTAAAACAAAAGATCAGAGGTGATTATTAAGAATTCTGAAGCAACCATAATTCCCATGTATTAAGAAGCCACAAGTGCCTTTTTTGTCTGTTTCCTTTTTCTTTCTTTCCCTTTCCCTGCTCCTTATATTCTCCTCTTCCTTTCTTTTTCTTTTAACTACTCTGCTTGTGTAGGCTATGACCACTGCTTAGTGTTGCTGGGGGCAAGCAGAGTTAGAGAGGTTGCTGACCTTGTACAAGGCCCGTACGAGAAGTGGCACATTTATTCTGACAGGGCATTTAAATGAAGCAAAAACATCTTTCAAAGCACCTCACTGGAAAACAATTCCTGCTGGGAAGCATCTCCTGGCTTCAGAATGTGAACTGCCCACCCCCCTCCACTGAGATGCTGTACACCTTTCTCTAAGGCAATCCCTGGCAGCTGTGTGAAAGGCTCCTTTTTCACTTAGAGCTGCTTCTCCTACAACTGTATTATCTTTGTCAAAGCAAAACATAAATAGTTTCAGAAGCTAAGAGTCAGGGTTACAAATGACCAAAAAATTGGAAAATTTAATTTCATTTTTCAATATGTTACCAAATATGTTCATGTTTTAATTTTTCCTTCCCTCACCTATAGAAATAATCTTCACCTTTCCCTGCTTGCCTGTTCAACTTCTCTTCTGCTGCAGAATATTCCCTAAGAATGCAAATCGATCCACAGAGCCATTTTTGTTTCAAGAGAAAGAAAAATTAAATTTCAGAAGTTCAAAGAAAAACAAAATCTCATGATAAAATAAAATACCAGGTACTGCTAACATTTCTTTTCTATTCTCAGTGTCTCAACAGAAATATCACAGTACTGGGTGAGAGAAGAAAGTAAAGCCACGCACTGGGCAAGATAGTCTACCTATTACTTTTCTTAATGATGGGAGGTAAATAAATATAATTCTCTCAGCTGAAAAATCTAAGGCTTGGAGAGATTTGCATGGGATTGTACAGCTAAAAGATGGTTTTATATTCAGGCCTGCTTAAAACCTAAGTTTGTATTTGCATGCCTCTGTCCTGCCTCCCTCGAATTTTTCTACTAATACTACAGGAACATAAGAATATCTTGACTTTTCAAACAAACCATAAGGAAAATAATTCTAGAAATAAAAATTTCTGAAATGAATTTTAACAATATAATATATACCATACTTTCAGACTCTGTGCCAAATTTATCTATGTATAATTTGACTAATTGACCAATTCCATGTCAGTAAAAATTACAAATTAATCCTTCTCAAACTGTTCAGACTTGTGTTAACTGAATCACTAACAAACTAATTTGTAAAAGCTTTGAAAAGAGGGTTGGAGGTAGTAACAGTACATTATCTCCTTTGATCTTTGTTGGTCTCTCATAATGCTATGCTCTCTCATAATGACCTACTCAAATATTTCATCCATTTGTCTCCATCCAATCAGCTTTTATAAGGCTCAGACTTCCTGTTACCAGCTGGAGAACAGAACCTAGTAAAATTTCCTAGAAGCTTGATCCTAGCAATCTGGTTGCCAGCCAGATACAGTAGCACATATGTTAACTTAGCCAGGAAAAATTTTCCAGAGCATCATGAAGTGAGGCCTTAGGGAAACCAGTGAGCCAATGAACACAGCAACTGAATATTGTAAGACAGCCTGGAAAGCTCAGATCAAATTCCCAGTGGGGCTCATCAATTTCACACTTCATCATCTAAAGCAGGTTGCTGTTAATAAGCCATGGGCCACCAGTGTGGTGAGGACACCATCTTTGAAGCACCCCTGAGTCTATCCATCATGGGAAATGGAAGAAACACATTTTGTGCTGCTCTTGTTAAGTGAGGTTGATTATTCATTATTATTAACATGTATTTGTTGGCAAGGAACAATATGAAACATGTAATTAGATGCAACATCTGTGCAGCAGGTTTTGTATTCAGGCAGTACTTTTTTTCCTCTGCAGAAGAGAAAATAAGTGAAAAAGAAAGATCAGGTTTAAAGTCCGAGTATTATGTATTTATCTATACAATGAGTACCACTGATTTAAAATTAATTCGGGCCTAACAGAAAACAACTTCCATTCAATGTCTGAAAAGCTAACCGATACTAAATTCATATTAATAGAAAACGCCTCAATTCTTTTTCTTTTTCAGTGGTCCCAGACTTTGGTGGCAAAATTTGGCAAAAGTAAATCTCTCAAACCAATTACCTACTTCAAGCTCTTTGTTTACACCCACCAAATACAAAGAAAAAAAGTGCTATAATACCCTGTTTCATATCAAACCCATGTCATCATTTACTGGCACAAATACTAAATTTCTTACTAAAGAGTCTCTTTCTGTATTTATCTTCATTTAACAATAAATATACTGGTAAACTGCAATGATTTGACAGAGAACACTGCAGAGAAAATGCTTTCTTCACTATTTTACCGATAGGTTGAAAAGTGAAAAACATAAGATAAAAATAAAAGATCTCAGAAATAGAAATTGGCAAATATTCTAAAGAATTATAATAGTGTCTCTTTTCCAAACTAATACTCATCTGTTAAGATTTTAGTCTTATGTCCTTAGAGACTTTATGTCCTCTTGACATAATGCCCTGAGAATAATATCACTTCTGTAATATTCCTACTCAAAGTACATTGCCTGAATCTAATCATTAAAAAACATCAGACAAATCCAAATTGAGGGACATTCTTCAAAGTAACTGGCCTATGTTCTTAAAAAATGTCAAGGTCAAGAAAGACAAAGACTGAGGAGAAATAGAGAGATATAACAACTAAATGCAGTCCATAATATGGGATTTTTCTCTTGCTACCAAGGTCATTATTGGGACAAATGGCAAAATCTGAATAAGGCCTCTAGTATTGTATCAATGTTAACTTCATAATTTTGAAAATTATTTTTCTGTTATTTAAGAAAATGTCTGTGTTTTTTCTTGTTTTTAGGAAACACATGCTTAACATATTTAGGGGTAATGGACATCATGTCTGCAACAATCTCAGTCTAGAGAAAATGAGAGAGGGAAGAGGAAGGGGGTGGGCAGGAGGAAATAAAGTAAATATGGTAACATGTTAACATTGGGTTAAAGGGTATACGAAATTTCTTAGCACTTTTTTTTTTTTTTTTTTTTAAAGATTTTATTTATTTATTTGACAGAGAGAGATCACAAGCAGGCAGAGAGGCAGGTAGAGAGAGAGAGGAGGAAGCAGGCTCCCTGCTGAGCAGAGAGCCCGATGCGGGGCTCGATCCCAGGACCCTGAGATCATGACCTGAGCTGAAGGCAGCGGCTTAACCCACTGAGCCACCCAGGCGCCCCTCTTAGCACTATTTTTACAAGTTTTCTAAGTCTGGAAAGTATACCAAAATAAAAAGGTTAAAGAGAATATCACACACACACAAATCTTAGTTATGTTGCTATAGAAAATACTATTATTCAAGACTTGTATTTAATTTAAAAAAGTGACTATGGACTTCATATAATACATATCCTTTGATTGTTTTACATATCAAGCAGTTGCAGCTGTTGTAAGATGTCACTTGAATAGTTTTCTCTCGAATTTAGCTAAACCAATGAGAAACAATGGCATGATAATCCCTAACATCTGATAATTTGAAAACCATTTGCAAAGTACTGTCTCACTAATTCAAACAAACAGGAAGAATAATATGTAGCTGAAATAAACAGTATTTTTAAATAAATGCTATCTTGTTACTTTCTACCAGGTATTGCAAACATTAAAAAAATGTTGCCATACAGAGGTCCTTTCAAGCTGACACAGAAGAATTTATCTCACAGGCGGGTGCACCTGCATGCGTGCACACACGAGTTTTTCTCATTATTTAACGAGTAGTATGTATATGAGATGTTACAACTAATGTTTATAGTATTCTTACTGTGTCAGTACTTTAAATAAAAGAAAAATGAAAACAAAAACCCCTGTGAAGTAGGTTCTATTATTAATGTTTAGCTAAGACCTTCTTTCTCTCTGAAATTGCAGGCTATTTTCTTGGTTTCAAATGCCCCTCCCTGCTCATTTCTACATTTCAAAATCATACCTCAGATGTGAAAATTCAAATGCCAACTAGAACCAAGTCTTCCTCAATCCCATGATCAGAATTAATCATGCCCTCTTTTGAGTTTCTATAATCCTTTATTCAACATCTATTATATTTTTTCTAAAAATATATATTAACTTACCTCATGAGTAGTAAGTTATTTGCAAAAAGTTACATGTTAGAAGGAGAGATTATTAATAAAATTTTAATTATATAATAAAACAATGTTATTAAGAATGCATGAATTTACTGGACACTAATTAATGTGCCAAGCAAGGTACTAAATACTTCATAAACATTACCTCATTTAAGTCTTAAGGTCACCCTCTAAAGAAGTCATCATTAAAATCCTCCTTTTGCCGATAAGGAAACTAAACTGTAGCGAAAACAGGTAACTTTGTCTAAGTAGTCATAACTGGTAAATGGTAGTGTGTGGTCCACCTGACTCTAAAGCCTAGGCTTTTAAACTACTTCCTACCTTCAAGAGTGACAGTCTAATGGAGGAGAATATATGCACTTAAATAAATTATAGTACAAGGTGGAAAAGTAATTTGCCATACAAAGTGAAGGAGAGAGTTGAGTAAAAATTTTTAGGTAACAGCTGAGTACTGAAAGATAAACAGATATGTGAGAAGGGAAGGAAAGCCACTGCAAACTGGCAGTGATAGAGAAGTGTTGGGAATTCTGGGAATGAACATGAGAAATAAAAACTAGTTCTGCTTGGAAGACCCACATTCTGCACATTCTGCAGGGAAATTAACATTAGAAGACACATGGACCTGTATTAGCTAAGAAGGTGAAATACAAAATTATAGGATTTGAATTTTCCCACCAGTGTGAGATGCATAAATCTGGAATCAATTCAGCATCCCTAGTTCTAAGAATGTACCAAACCTTCTTTGCTTAACAAGTATTTAGTAGGCTTTTAATAAGTGATCATCCACAATAACCCCAATGCATGAAGAAAGCTACCAATATTTAGTATTTCCCATTCCAGAAGAAGTTAGATTCGATCACTTATGCATCATGAAGATTAATCTGGAAACAATTTTAGAGTGGGCTGGAGGAAAGTAGAGAATGGAAATCAGAAAGCAGTTATAAAAGCAATATTCTAAATCATACTATAGTATATCAGAGATAGATGGCCCCACAAAGATCCAACAAAATTTCTTTATCCTAGAGATGAAGAAACTGAAACAAGATAAATAAAATTAGAATCTTTAAAATTAGCAGTGGCAGATGGTTAATTTTTTTTTTAAGATTTTATTTATTTATTTGACAGAGAGAGATCACAAGTAGGCAGAGAGGCAGGCAGAGAGAGAGAGGGAAGCAGGCTCCCTGCTGAGCAGAGAGCCCGATGTGGGGCTCGATCCCAGGACCCTGGGATCATGACCTGAGCCGAAAGCAGGGGCTTTAACCCACTGAGCCACCCAGGCGCCCCCAGATGTTTTTTTTTTTTTAATTTTTTATTTTTTCAGCGTAACAGTATTCATTATTTTTGCACCACACCTAGTGCTCCATGCAATCCA
This sequence comes from Enhydra lutris kenyoni, assembly GCF_002288905.1. Classification (NCBI taxonomy): domain Eukaryota; kingdom Metazoa; phylum Chordata; class Mammalia; order Carnivora; family Mustelidae; genus Enhydra; species Enhydra lutris. The sequence continues at coordinate 24,713,867 of NW_019154087.1, forward strand.
TGCCCTCTCCAATACCCACCACCTGGATCCCCCAACCTCCCACCCCCCGCCCCTTCAAAACCCTCAGATTGTTTTTCAGAATCCATAGTCTCTCATGGTTCACCTCCCCTTCCAATTTCCCTCAACTCCCTTCTCCTCTCCATCTCCCCTTGTCCTCCGTGCTATTTGTTATGCTCCACAAATAAGTGAAACCATATGATAATTGACTTTCTCTGCTTGACTTATTTCACTCAGCATAATCTCTTCCAGATGGTTAATTTTTGTCAAGCAAAATTAACCTCAAGGTACTAGGTACAGAAATGCTAAAATAGGATATATTCAGCATAAAGTCTGTGTACAAGAAAAATATAAGAAATAGCACAGAGAAATAACATATATATGCACCAAACTTTTTTTTTTTAATTTTATTTATTTATTTGACAGAGAGAGATCACAAGTAGGCAGAGAGGCGGGGGGGGGGGTGCAGGGGGAAGAAGGCTCCCTGCTGAGCAGAGAGCCCAATGCAGGGCCTCGATCCCAGGACCCTGGGGTCATGACCTGAGCTGAAGGCAGAGGCTTTAACCCACTGAGCCACCCAGGTGCCCTCATGCACCAAATTTTTAAGACCTGCCTGAGCTTCATATTCTACTCAATTTGCTACTCTGAGGTTAAGTTAAAAGCACTTCTTATAAGTTTTTCCCTTCTGGAGATCTCTACTCTGCACTGTGAAGATATAGATGATGGCTATAAACAAACAAAATCTGTTTTCTGATTGTAAAAGTTACATATACAGATCAATGAAAGAAAATCTGAAAACCAACCCATCAAACAGACAAACAAACAAACAATGAAGGAATCAACTATAAAATTCACCAAAGATGGCGACTATTAAAAATGTGGCATGAAGAACTGATAACAATTCTGGGGGTTCTAGGAAGATAAAGCATCAGCCACAAAGGCACAGTGGCAAAAAATCATATGGGACCTTCAAGGATCTGAAATTTAAAATACAATCTGGAGAAGACAAGGAGATGGTGGAAGACAAGGCTGCAACAGATCACAAACTGCACCTTCCAGTTGTGGATTTGTAAAATGTGGTCAGGAAGGGCTTGTTAAGTTCACTCATACATTCCCAGCTGTTTCCTTCAATCATCAAAGGACCATTAGTTCACAGAGTCTACCCTCTCTGTGGACCTGGACCTATGATAGCTCTCTGTCCTCATGGCAGGGAGTGACAATTGGCTATGTATAGTGGTATTTTAAAAAATAATTCCTTATTTCTTAAATTAAATAGGAAAGATTGATACTGAACTGTGTTTAATATTTAAACAAACTGGTTTTTAATTAGTTGGTGTAAGTCATCTCCAAATGTACTTAGTATATGTAAAATAACTTCCTCATTTTAAACTAAAACATTTTAGAAAATATGTGTATACTTATCCTTTGTGCTTTTTGCTCTATACTTGTTTTATGGAATAGATTATACGAGGACAATATAAATCCTTAATTTTCTCAACAGGAGGATAAGTCATAAATAGTGCTTTCTGACAGTCAATAGTAGGAAATAAATCTTAACCATGTTAACATTTAGATAAAAATCAGCACATCCTTAGCCAGCCACATTATATATCTTATAAGGTCTAATTAAATAATTATTGTGAATTTAAAGTATTTAAAGTGTGGTGTCTAATGCTTTCAAAGGGAAGAAATTAAAACATGTACAAAGAGATCAATTAAGCCTCTTATTGTTGTAAGCTCTGAGTATAAGAAAAATGTTTTATTTTATTTTTTTTAAATATCTGAAGGTATTTTCCCATGTTAACGAATGTATGAAGAATAAAAGTAGGGGTGATAATCTCTAAGATCCTTCCTAAATCTAAAAGAAAACTTGAATACCTACAGAATGCGAAGAACTAACTTTCAAAACCACAATAAATCAAGAGCCAATACTACGTATAAAAATATATAGATATAGATTTAAGCATATAAAAACTATCATGCTATTTCCTGTCAAAACACTTATTTTCATTTTTTAATAAATGTTTTAAAATTAAGAGAAAAAGGTAAAGAATTATAAAATGCTCTCATGAAAAAGAAAAGGAAAACTTTGATCATTTTCTCTGAGTTTAGTAATGTGTTCAAGTGTTTATAGAACAGAAGACCACACTTTAAACAATTAACTGCTTGGTATTTGAAAGAGGGACCACTCCCCAATCCCCAGTCCTAAGGATAAAGACAAGACACAAAGGATGCTATAACTGTGAACTGCAGTGGGAACGAGTCAGGCTGGATGCTTTAGGAAAGAGTCTTTAAAGGACCTTCCAGAATTTATTCGAGTCCATCACCTAGACTACCAACACAGGGATGGAAACAAGGCTTGTGGCTTTTGTTTTGTTTTGTTTTCTTCATGTTAAATTGTTTTCTGGCTTCTTCACTCCTAGTCTAAGAATGCTTGTTGGAAGAATATGCAAGAATAAGCGCATCTAGTTAATAAACATGTGAAAAGTATATTCAACATCCTAATGATCGAAGAGTCAACAACTGAAACCCAGTGCCACTAATCACCAACTAAATTGGGCAACAAGATTTTTTAATGACACTATTCCAGTGTAGACAAGTCACTAAAATCGGTTCTCTTGTATATTGATGCTAATCCATTGGAACAATGCTGTAGAAAAGCAAACTGCTAATAAATAAGAAGAGCCATAAATCTGTTCATGCTTTTGGCACACAAATCTGTCTTCTGCGTATATAACTTTTAAAATAATAGTTAAAACAATATGGAAGGAAGGACAGGCACATGCATGAGCATAGTCACTGCAGAGTAATTTACAGTAGCAAAATATCAAATGTTCAACAAGAAAAAACAGTTAAATAAATCATGGCACATTTATTCAATGAGAACATGAGAAAGGTAGGTGGTATTCTGAACACCTAAAATTCAATCTATGAATCTGTAGGCATGAATGTGATTTACAACAGTGAATTGTTACATGGGCATCAGGAATAAAATGAAATCAATCAAATACAAATAAACAGATGAGTCTTAGTATCTGTGCCAATCATTTGCTTATTTTGCCTGAGATCAATTCCCACTCTCTTGGCTCTGATCTGTACGGCAGGGAACTAAATTTTGTTACTTCCTCTCTGGCTTCAAGCAATTTTAACCTATGAATGGCATTTGCAGAAGACTGGATGGTATGAAGAAGAGAGAAGCCTAAATATTTCTCTTCTCCCTTCTCTGCTTTTTGGTAGTATCTCTAGCAACAGCTGAGTCTCTGGGGCTTTAACTCACCCAGACAATCCTTCTCTCCATGGTTCCAGTTTTTGCCAGGTGACCCCAGCTCCTGGATTCCAGTAACACAGCCTCTTCCCAGCAACTTCCTGCTATTGCTGTTTTCTGGGACAAGTCACCACCCCATTGTTTGGCTTCTAGAGCTTTTACCACTGTGCAACTAACACCTTGAGTTAAATTATTCCTGTATAAAATACTTGGAATGGTTTCTATTTTCTGAAAAGACCTTGAATAAAACAGTATCTCCAATTAATGGAAAAGGGATACAGATGGTAGATGACATGAGTATATCAAGATTATTTGTTAAATGGCTTGTGTCACTGTGCATTTACATCTGATCCTTAACAGACTCTGGCTTACAAGGGGGCCAACATAACCAATGTAGCAAGCTTCTGGATCTCTTATTTGATGTCTTTCAAGTTTTGGAAGAAACTGGGTTACCCTCTAAATAAAAGGTTGTACTTTCTAATGAATTCTTCTAGCTACCCAGTACTTGGGAGTGATCAACAACTGCACAGCCAAACTCTCTTTTAAAAACATACTATGTAGTTACATGCTAAGTAAGTTATCAGGAATGCACATGCAACAACATGCCACTATTTGAGAAAATACCAGTCACACAAGAGTTTTTACTTCTTAAATAGTTTTTCAAATTGTTCATAGCAACCCATTAAGTCAATTTAGTGGGCCTGAACAATTGAGTGGGTCATGACCACTATTTTAAAAAAATATAAATGAGAGAACAGAATATAAAGATGGAAAAGAATAGAAAGTAGCAGGGTGCACTGGTTATAAGAGGGTGAGATTTGTAATAAACTCTTGTTTTGGTCATATAGTACATGTATATATGTAATTGCATGTGAATTGGTTTGTGCTCAGCAATCTTTTTTTTTTTTTTTAAGATTTTATTTATTTATTTGAGAGAGAGCAAGTGAGAGGGAGTGGTAGAGAGAGTCTGAAGCAGATTTCCCACTGAGCACAGAGCCCAATGTGGGGCTCAGGGTCACAACCGTGAGATCATGATCTGAGCTGAAACCAAATGTTGGACATTTAACCAACTGAGCCACCCCGGTGCCCTCCAGGCAATCTATTTCTATATGTGGGTTAAGTTTAAAAATTTTTGAAAGTTACCACAATAGTATACCCCCCTTCCCTAAATCTAAAAGATATGAAGTGATTACAAAACACCTCACAATTTCAATGAGCTAAGTTAAAGAAGAATATATTAAAATTAAGAAGTATGACTAGAAGAACCTAGCAGTTCACCCATCCTACTGATGCTACATGTTTTGAATTGTGTCCTCTCATAATTCATATGCTGAAGGCTTAACCCCCATGTGACTGTACTTGGAGATAGGGCCTTTAAGTAGTAATTAAGTTTCAATACAATCATGAAGTGGGGCTCTAATCTGATGGGACCAGTGTCCATATCAGAAGAGGAAGAGACACAAAACACAAAACAGAGGAAGGGCTATGTGACAACACAGTGAGGAGGTTTCTGGAAGGGAAGCCTCACCAGTAACCAACCCTTCTGGCACCTTGATCTTGGACTTCTAGCCTCCAGAAATGTGAGAATATAAATGTTATTAAAGCCACCCAGTCTGTGGTATTTTGTTCTGGCAGCTTAAGGATACTTATAACACTAATTATAAACACGTCTTTCTCTTAACCTGTTATAACTACTCATAAATGAACTTATTATTACACAGTTTAAAATAAGAATTATCAACTGGAGAGATGTTTTACAGTATAAATTAGCAGTTGCACAAGATTACATTTAGCACAACTGAGCTGGATACACAACAGCAGCATAAGTCTTTTAAATATATGAAAAATTTGGGGCACTTGGGTGGCGCAAAGGGTTGGGATCAAGCCCCGCATCTGGCTCTCTGCTCACAGGGAGCTTGCTGCCCCCTCTCTATCTCTGCCTGCCTCTCTGCCTGCTTGTGATCTCTCTCTGTCAGATAAATAAATAAAATCTTAAAAAAAAAGATATGAAAATTTTTTTTCCTTTCTGAAACATCAATAGCATGTTTTTCTATAAAACTTGAGGTACTTTTTCATTGCTACTAAACACATATATAAGTAAGTACTTTATAAATATAGTAAATACATTGACTGATTGAGATTATATGTATAATTTAGAGTCACATTGTTATATTCTTGTTGGGAGTTCCTGTCCTAGTTTTGTTTTCATTATAACCCACCCCTTTTAATTGTTATCACTTCTAAAGAAAAAGTTTTTTGAGTGATGGGATACTAAGGAGTACAAGTAAAAAAGAAAGTAGCCAAACATAAATAAAAACTGTAAATAAGTGAAGGCTTCGTTTTTTGGCCAATAATGATTCTAAGAAGTCTTTATCAGTGACCCCTGGAAGTGAGAGGGTCACACCTAGCTCTGAGGAAAAATCAAATTATTACTAAACAAATATTTTTGATTCAATACAAAACCTTTGAATGGTTAAAAATGGGTGAAATGTGGTTAGAAAACTCAGAAAAGTGCAACTTCTGTTCTAAACTTTATTTTTTTTTTTAAAGATTTTATTTATTTATTTGACAGAGATAGATCACAAGTAGATGGAGAGGCAGGCAGAGAGAGAGAGAGGGAAGCAGGCTCCCTGCTGAGCAGAGAGCCGGATGTGGGACTCAATCCCAAGGACCTGAGATCATGACCTGAGCTGAAGGCAGCGGCTTAACCCACTGAGCCACCCAGGTGTCCCCTGTTCTAAACTTTAATGCTATGTGTAATTCTCTGGTACATCTCAGATGTGTCCTTCCTGTTTCTAATAATACCAAAATAACTGTGTTATGTTTATAATAGTGCCTTTGGTAAAGCATGAGAAAATGCATGTTACAGGAGAACACTGAAAAATGGTATGCAGTCTCTTACTCACAAGCACAGAGGAGCAGCAGAAAGTACCTGATTAAGACAGTCTTGCTCCAAAGGCCATGTTTCAAATCACAATCTGGCTTCAAATCCCAGCTCTGCATTTTACTAGCTGCGATGCCTTTGCAAATAGTCTAATTTCTTCTGTATATTGGGCATAAGAATACATCATTGAGTTGTTATGTGGTTTATACGAGATAATATTAAGATAGTGTCTTGCACACAGAGTATTTTATAAATGTTTTTAAAAAGACATATATAGGGGCGCCTGGGTGGCTCAGTGGGTTAAAGCCTCTGCCTTCGGCTCAGGTCATGATCTCAGGGTCCTGGGATCGAGCCCCGCATTGGGCTCTCTGCTCAGCGGGGAGCCTGCTTCCCCCTCTCTCTGCCTGCCTCTCTGCCTACTTGTGATCTCTGTCAAATAAATAAATAAAATCTTTAAAAAAAAAAAAAGACATATATAAATGCTGAGAAGAAAAATGTTCAACTCAAATTCTTAAATATAATTACATCCTTTTCCTTGTTTCACTTCATCTTTATAGGGATGTCTTTTATGGTGACTAACAATGAAGGGCTTCATATAAAACAGATTTTTAGGAGGAATCTTAGTATCCTCTGTCCTCTTAAATTCTGATCTGCTATGTGAAGTTTGCAAGTTCTTCTACAATAAAAGAAGAAATTGTAACAGGCTTGAAAAGGTACCCACATATTGAACTTGGTCCCTATGTTTATCTTGTTCATTATGCAACACAGGAATTGACACAATACTCAGCAAATAGTTATTCTTAAACTCGCCTAACTTTTTTTTTTTTTTTTAATGAAAGAGATTGTATTTCTCTGGGATGAATTAAGTCTATTCTTAACTAAAAACAGATCAACTGACTAATGGATCTTGCAAAATGTAAAATTTCTTTTTACTTAGAAAAATGCAGGAAAGAGTGAAATGAAGGTATTCCTCAATAGATATTACCCTCAAAAATAAAGATATCCAGGCAAATTCAAATAATCTCATCTAAAATAAAGGTGTGAACCAATTTAAAACCGAGAATCAATTTTTAAAAGCTTATGTGGGTCTGTAAGTAAAAAAAAAGCAAAAAGTTCATCAATAGAAACCGGTCACTGTAAATGGCAACCTGGAGCTCTGAAATGTCAGTTTCACACTGCACTAAGCATATCCTACCAAACATGACCACACTGATGTCTGGGAAAATATCAACACCTGCTACTACATTCCTTGAAGTAATAGGTCAGACATATTAGCCAGGTCAGGTCCGAAACTGCATCCACTTGGACCTACCCAGTCAGAAATCATTTTCCATCTGCTTCAGTGTTGATCACTTTATATCAGATGTGTTAAGTGCCCTAGAAAAAGCAGCTAACTCCAAATAAACTATAGTTTGGCACAGTGTAAGTCAATGTTAAGAATATCCTTAAAATGCAGGTGGGGAGAACCTAATTGAGTTAGAACACATTTATCAGGGATCTCAGCTTGATGGCCGAAATACAGAACCTATTGCTACGAGCTGCCACTCATATGCCCCTTTCAGTCAGCTGCCCACCCTAGTGCTGACAGTATCAATCTGAATAATTTATTAGGCGATAAAAATTATTCAGGGGAGGACTATTTTCCATATGAGAAGTTCCTTTGGGAAAACACCTGAAATCTGGCCTCAGGGACTGAAGGCAAAGACATTTCCAATCTGACAACAAAGCAAAGAAAGTGTTGCTGTCTTACTCAGAAACTCTGGGGAATTTTCTCCCTCAGGGAGAGTGGGGCTAGGGGTACCCAGCACTACCCAGTCCCTCCCTGACATGAGTAAATGAAGTCTGTCAGTAATGTGCAAATAAAGAGCAATTCCAGAAATAGAATTTTCAAATTCCACCAGGTATAATTGAGGTTGATAAAGCACACAGACACAAAAGGTGACTTAGATTTAGGTCACGCAAAGGGCTAATGAACCCTCGACAAAAGTACCAGGTGGAATTTTCTCCATGTGCTTTTCATCATTTTTTCCCATGGTCTATGCCCTTATTGCTATATTCCAGAAGCGAATGACAAAATAAACCAGCTAGCAGTAAACTGTACCAAAATGCCAGGTTTTTGTTATATTCTGAACAAAACAATGGCCAAGAAAAAGTCCATAAAAAAGGCTGCAGCCCTTTGGTGAAAAATAACAAGCAGAGTCAAATAAAAGTCTGCAGAATCAGAAGTCAGACAAACACTGATTTATATTCAATAAATACAGCACACTTACTATAGTCTTCTCTCAAGGAAAGGTGATCTATTCTGCTATTTTAATAGAGAAACACTTGCTGGTTTCTGTTACTCATATTCTAAAGTTGCTCTTAGGGTCAGAAAATTAATAGATTGTATCAGTACCAATGTCTTTATTCTCTCCAGAAAGTTCATTTTTTTAGGAAAGAACATATAAATGTATAAAGGTATATATAAAATTGTTGTTGTCATCTGTCCTTATGAAGAGTTCTGAAACAGTGGAAAATGTTTTTGAAATCAAAAGAAAACCATATTCTAATACCTCCGCCCCCTACCACACTCACAAAAACCCCTACAAAACTCGGTCTTTGTTAATGGAAAAACAAAAAAGCACAGATTATGACATTAAAGGTTCTCAATGCATTGATCCCACCTTACCAATTAATCCATAGTTGGCATTACTTCATACAACTAGTTATCTGACATTCACTTGAAATCCCTTTTCCACACTTAGGCCCCTAGTCTTGTTAATGCTGTTCGCTCTGACTAAAATCCTTTACATTCTTCTTTCTTTTAATCTAAAGTTTACTGTTTCAAGGCCAAATTCAAGATCTGCTTGACCTGCTTGAAATCTATTCCAACCAAAAAATCAATATTCTTCCTTTCTAGTCTTTTACAATACCTACTGCTTCAGTCTTTCCAATTCAGTAATCCTTTAACCACCACAGAAATTATGTTTCTAAAATGTAATATAGTTGGCAAAACTAGGTGGTAAGATCAAAGTCTCGTAGAAAATAAGGGATTAAGAAAAAAATGCTTTTAAATGTGATTTCCTTAAAAAGAAAGTTCTAGAAGGCATTTTTTACAGAACAATATAGATTTATTTATTGGAGTTATCTTCTCTTATGGGCTTCCAAATAGGAAACCCTGCTGCTGAAGCAGATTCTCCGTTTAATAATAGGAGGCTATTATCTTTTGAGGCAGCCCTCACTGACTTAGAATTCACTGTAATTTTGTACCTGAATTCTCCTTTGTTTCTTTTTTCTTCTTTTATTTATTTTTATTTTTATTTTTTTCAAATGTAACAAAATGCTTGTGCTATCTTAACTGACTAAGTTACTAGGTTGCATAACACAGTCTGCTGAACCAGTCTCCTTCATACTGTGAAGGCAGAGAACACATAGGTTTCCTGTCTCAGCACTGGTCCCCAGGCCCAGTGAGATGGCCTACTTAGGAGGATGTACAAAAACTATCATGCTCTGTCAGCTGGGGACACAACTGTAAGACTGAGTTATCGTAAAACACTGGTTTTGATGAATTAATTTCATTTCACTAACCATTCCATTAAAAAAAATGAGAAATAGTGAAAAAAAAAACAAAACACTCCATTTCTGTAGAGTCCAGATAAATGTTTGCAGACATCGTTGTCAGTTTCAGTAACGTTTTAAAAAATCAGATCTTAGAATTTTAATTTATCATTTTCTTCCTCTGAGGACACTCAGATTCAGTACTATATTTTCAACTCCAACTGGCTCTCATACTATTTCCTCCCCCACAATTCATTATTTCATTCAAGTATTCCTTACATCTCTGTCTTCTTTGTGCTGCTTAGTCAGCTAGGCGTTAAGAGTTACAAACAGGAATACCTGCCCTGTGACCTCAAGGAGCTCAGTCTATTTGAGGGAGACAGCAGCTGGCAAGGGACTCTCCTCCTTTACTCAAACTAAAAACAACTGCTATAGATTAACCCTCCTGGAGGAAGAGACAACCGGCCCCTCCAACTTCACCTTTCAAGTGGGGTTCACTTGAATTACCACCACCACCTTCAGGTTGTCTTCCAGGGGTGTAATTCTCTCTCAATAAACAAACATACAAAACTAAAACTTACTTGGGTTACCATTAGTACAAGGGAGACAGGTTGGCATTTAAAAAAAACTCTGCTAGGGACACCTGGGTGGCTCAGTCAGTTAAGCCTCTGCCTTTAGCTCAGGTCATGATCCTAGGGTCCTGGGATCCAGTTCCACATCCGGCTCCTGGCTCTGCAGGAAGCCTGCTTCTCTCTCTGCCGCTGTCTGCCACTCTGCCTTCTTGTGCTCTTTCTCTCTCTCTCTGACAAATAAATAAATAAATAAATAAAATCTTTTAAAAAAGAAAAAAGAGGGGCACCTCAGTGGCTCAGTGGGTTAAGCCTCTGATTTCAATTCAGGTCGTGATCTCGGAGTCCTGGGATCGAGCCCCGCATCAGGCTCACGGCTCAGCAGAGAGCCCTGCTTCCCCCCTCCCCCTCTTGCCTCTCCGCCTACTTGTGATCTCTGTCAGTAAATAAATAAATAAAATCTTAAAAAAAAAAAAGACTGCTAAATAAAGTAGAACAAATTAAGAAATTAATAAAATAACTTGCAACGTAAAAAAATGTTAGATTTCTGGTCTCACATTGCTAGGTGACTTCTAGAGCTCACAGGTTCTAAGCTATTGTCCAGCCTGAGACTGTCCCACTCGTAAGAACCTACAGGAACTGCCCACTTCTACTGCAGCATTCTGTATACAAAATGGAACTAAAACACAAAACCTGTGGCATTTCTCAGCTTTAAGAAAAACACCTTGCTAATTAAAATTAAAAAGGCAAACAATACCTTTAGAGAAATATCTTTTGTAAGTCAAGATAGGATTAATATACTTATTTTGTTTATTGAAAAACTCATTCAGGTTGACAAGAAAACTGACAACAGGTATTAAGCAAAATAAATGCATATATTCAACTTCATTATGCTAAAATAACACAAAATGAAACAAGTTATCCCTATCAGCCTGTAAAAATTATGAAAAAGAAATTGATGAACTAATGCCAGTGAAGGTGGGAATGAGCCAGGGACTCCCGAACATTGCTGATGGTTAACATAAACTAGTTAAAACCCTTTCGAAATCTATTAACAAGACATATCATAAGCAACAAAAATGTTCACATCCTTTGATTCTGTCAGCTCACTTCTGGTAAATGATTCAAATAATAGGAAAAGCAAAGTGTAGGATGTTTTCGTTGTAGTGCTATCTATAGTGCTATCTGTAGTGGGATAGTTGATAGCAACTTAATATTCAACTGCAGATAATCAAGCAAAATATATTCAGTGTACTTAGTGAACTATTATGGAATCATTAAAAATTAGCAGTTATCTTAGTGGATGGTTGTATCATGCTTCAAATTTTAAAAATTCATTTTCTAACAGCAAACACAAAATAGCTGAATTCTTTAACATATTTTGACATAAGTGAAAAGTTTTATCACACTGCCTGATAAAAGGAAACTATGAACAGAAACGTTGAAAGAGGGTACCTGGGTGGCTTAGGTGGTTAAGGGCCTACCTTGGGCTCAGGAGATTATCCCAGGGTCCTTGGATCAAGATTCCTGTTGGGCTGCTTGCTCACCAGCAGGTCTGCTTCTTCTGCCTCTGCCTCTGCATCTGACCATCCCACCCTGATCATGCTCTCTCTCTCTTAAATAAATAACATCTTTTTAAAAAAAAATTAAAAATAATAAATAGAAAGAAATGTTGAAAGATTCAGTAAAAGTATTATAAAGCTAGAATATTCTTTCACTAATTTTTAAAAAATATTTTATTTATTTATTTGACAAAGAGATAGAAAGAACAAGTAGGCAGAGCAGCAGGCAGAGGGAGAGGGAGAAGCAGGCTTCCAGCCGAGCAGGGAAGGCCAATGCAGAGCTCAATCCCAGGAGTCTGGGATTGTGACCTGAGCTGAAGGCAGGTTCTCTACCAACTGAGCCACCCAGGTACTCCATAGAATATTCTTTCACTAATTACAGTTTGTTTCCTAATAAGAGAAAATGTTGCATTTATATTTAAATAGTCTTTTTTTTTTTACTAGAACCTTTTTTTTCTATAGGCACTGAAACCTAACAAGGCCCTCTCACTAGCACAAAATCAAGGAAATGTATTTCTTTGTGAAGTAGGTTGGGTACATGCAGTATTTATAATTAAATATTATAATCACAGATGCATGCAGCAGAAAAGCTCAGCTGATATTAACCATTTATATCATTATAACCAAGGAGTATAACCATTTATACTCCTTGATACAGATATAAAAGACCTACATTTATGTAAGGTATGTAAATGTAACTTTTTGGTTTAAGAGTTTACTCATAATTGCTAAGCACTCAAGCTCTGTGAGGAAGGAGAAAGAGACCCGGAATGCGAGGAGACCATTTGCCTGAGACATGCACAAAACTTACTGTTCATGAGCAAGATCTTTAATGTCATAATGAGCACTGCAATCAAGCATTCCCAGAATGTGAGCAGAGCTTGAAGACATGCTCCATAATCTCTAACCCTTACACCTGGTGTGACACAAGTGCATTCAACAAGTGGGAAATTACTTGGTATAATAGGACCAGATGGTGTTAAAAGACTAGTGAAAAGAATAAGGTAAGAAAACAGCTAAAAAGGGCACCGGGGTGGCTCAGTGGGTTAAGCCTCTGCTTTCAGCTGAGGTCATGATCTCAGGGTCCTAGGATCGAGTCCCACATCGGGCTCTCTGCTCCGCAGGGAGCCTGTTTCCTCCTCTCTCTCTCTCTCTGCTTGCCTCTCTGTCCACTTGTGATCTCTCTCTGTCAAATAAATAAAATCTTTAAAAAAAAAAAAGGAAAACAGCTAAAAATGTTAAAAGTAACCATATTCCAACAATGAAGAGTAAATTCATCTTGGGAATGAAAATTCTTAATATATTAAGAGATTTATTCCTTCTAATTTTAATCAAATGAGTTCCAATTTTAAGCCTTTTAAGCAAAGACTCCAATATCAGAGAGTTATTATAATTCCTCTTTTTACCCTACCCTCACAACTGTAGGATTTAAGACAAATCACATTAAACAACAATTTTCTATAACATGTTTGGCCCTTGAAAGTAATTTTCAGAAAAAAAAAGTAATTTTCAGGAAATTACAATATGGACTAAAATAAGTTTTGTGGGATGAAATAGAACACTTCTTCTAGGGGGGAGGAGTCAAGATGGTGAAGAAGTAGCAGGCTGAGACTACTTCAGGTAGCGGGAGATCAGCTAGATAGCTTATCTAAAGATTGCAAACACCTACAAACCAAACGGGAGATCGAAGAGAAGAACAGCAATTCTAGAAACAGAAAACCAACCACTTTCTGAAAGGTAGGACTGGAGGAGAAGTGAATCCAAAGCAACGGGAAGATAGACCGCGGCAGCGGGGGGGGGGGGGTGGCAGCGGCTCCCGGCAGGCGGCGGAGCATCGGAGCACAAAATCAGGACTTTTAAAAGTCTGTTCCGCTGAGGGACATCGCTCCAGAGGCTTAATCGGGGTGAAGCCCACAAGGGGTCAGCATGGCCTCAGGTCCCGCAGGGTCACAGAAGGATCGGGGGTGTCTGAGTGTCGCAGAGCTTGCAGGTATTAGAACAGGGAAGCCGGCTACAGAGACAGAACTGAGGAGTGAGCTCACAGCTCGGGGTTACCTTGAACCGGTCGCAGGCTGGGTGAGCTCGGAACGTGGCCGGAGGCTAGGGAAACAGACGGGAGTAATTGGGCACTGTTCTCTGAGGGCGCACTGAGGAGTGGGGCCCCGGGCTCTCGGCTCCTCTGGGTCGGAGACCAGGAGGCCGCCATTTTCATTCCTGTCCTACAGAACTCTAGGAAAGCGCTAAGGGAACAAAGCTCCCAAAAGGAAACCCGAGCAGATGACTCAGCCCAGCCTCTGGTAAGGGCGGTACAATTCCGCCTGGGGCTAAGACACCTGAGAATCACTACAACAGGCCCCTCCCCCAGAAGATCAACAAGAAATCCAGCCAGGACCAAGTTCACCTACCAAGGAGTGCAGTTTCAATACCAAGGAGAGCAGCAGAATTCCAGAGGAGGAGAAAGCAAAGCACGGAGCTCATGGCTTTCTCCCCATGATTCTTTAGCCTTGCAGTTAATTTAATTTTTTTTTCTTTTTCAATTTTTTCTCTTCTTCTGCTAATTTTTTTTAACTTTTACCCTTTTCTTTTTTTAACGTTTTTTAACTAGTTTATCTAATATATATATATTTTTTCCTTTGTATATTTTTTCTTTATTCGTTTTCTTCTTTTAATTGTTTCTTTTTTTTTTTTTTATCTTTCTGAACCTCTTTTTATCCCCTTTCTCCCCCTGCACGATTTGGAATCTCTTCTTATTTGGTTAAAGCATATTTTCCTGGGGTTGTTGCCACCCTTTTAGTATTTTACTTGCTCCTTCATATACTCTTATCTGGACAAAATGACAAGGCGGAAAAATTCACCACAAAAAAAAAGAACAAGAGACAGTACTGAAGGCTAGGGACCTAATCAATACAGACATTGGTAATATGTCAGATATAGAGTTCAGAATGACGATTCTCAAGGTTCTAGCTGGGCTCGAAAAAGGCATGGAAGATATTAGAGAAACCCTCTCGGGAGATATAAAAGCCCTTTCTGGAGAAATAAAAGAACTAAAATCTAACCAAGTTGAAATAAAAAAAGCTATTAATGAGGTGCAATCAAAAAGGGAGGCTCTCACTGCTAGGATAAATGAGGCAGAAGAAAGAATTAGCAATATAGAAGACCAAATGACAGAGAATAAAGAAGCTGAGCAAAAGAGGGACAAACAGCTACTGGACCACGACGGGAAAATTTGAGAGATAAGTGACACCATAAGATGAAACAACATTAGAATAATTGGGATTCCAGAAGAAGAAGAAAGAGAGAGGGGAGCAGAAGGTATATTGGAGAGAATTATTGGAAAGAATTTCCCCAATATGGCAAAGGGAACAAGCATCAAAATCCAGGAGGTGCAGAAAACCCCCTCAAAATCAATAAGAATAGGTCCACACCCCGTCACCTAATAGTAAAATTTACAAGTCTTAGCAACAAAGAGAAAATCCTAAAAGCAGCCCGGGAAAAGAAGTCTGTAACATACAATGGTAAAAATATTAGATTGGCAGCAGATTTATCCACAGAGACCTGGCAGGCCAGAAAGAGCTGGCATGATATATTCAGAGCACTAAGCGAGAAAAACATGCAGCCAAGAATACTATATCCAGCTAGGCTATCATTGAAAATAGAAGGAGAGATTAAAAGCTTCCAGGACAAACAAAAACTGAAAGAATTTGCAAACACCAAACCAGCTCTACAGGAAATATTGAAAGGGGTCCTCTAAGCAAAGAGAGACCCTAAAAGTAGTAGATCAGAAAGGAACAGACACAATATACAGTAACAGTAACCCTACAGGCAATACAACGGCACTAAATTCATATCTCTCAATACTTACCCTGAATGTTAATGGGCTAAATGCCCCAATCAAAAGAAATAGGGTATCAGAGTGGATAAAAAAACAAAACCCATCTATATGTTGCCTACAAGAAACTCATTTTAGACCCAAAGACACCTCCAGATTTAAAGTGAGGGGGTGGAAAAGAATTTACCATGCTAATGGACATCAGAAAAAAGCAGGAGTGGCAATCCTTATATCAGATCAATTAGATTTTAAGCCAACGACTATAATAAGAGATGGGGAAGGACACTATATCATACTCAAGGGATCTGTCCAACAAGAAGATCTAACAATTTTAAATATCTATGCCCCTAACGTGGGAGCAGCCAACTATATAAACCAATTAATAACATAATCAAAGAAACACATCAACAATAATACAATAATAGTAGGGGACTTTAACACTCCCCTCACTGAAATGGACAGATCATCCAAGCAAAAGATCAACAAGGAAATAAAGGCCTTAAATGACACACTGGACCAGATGGACATCACAGATATATTCAGAACATTTCATCCCAAAGCAACAGAATACACATTCTTCTCTAGTGCACATGGAACATTCTCCAGAATAGATCACATCCTCGGTCCTAAATCAGGTCTCAACTGGTATCAAAAGATTGGGATCATTCCTTGCACATTTTCAGACCACAATGCTCTGAAGCTAGAACTCAATCACAACAGGAAATTGGGGAAGAACCCAAATACATGGAGACTAAACAGCATCCTTCTAAAGAATGAATGGGTCAACCAGGAAATTAAAGAAGAGTTGAAAAAATTCATGGAAACAAATGATAATGAAAACACAACGGTTCAAAATCTGTTGGACACAACAAAGGCAGTCCTGAGAGGCAAATATATAGCAGTACAAGCCTTTCTCAAGAAACAAGAAAGGTCTCAGGTACACAACCTAACCCTACACCATAAAGGAGATGGAGAAAGAACAAAAAAGAAACCCTAAACTCAGCAGGAGAAGAGAAATCATAAAGATCAGAGCAGAAATCAATGAAATAGAAACCAAAAAAACAATAGAACAAATCAACGAAATTAGGAGCTGGTTTTAGCTGGTTCTTTGAAAGAATAAGATTGAAAAACCTCTGGCCAGACTTATCAAAAAGAAAAGAGAAAGGACCCAAATAAGTCAAATCATGAGTGAAAGAGGAGAGATCACAACTAACACCAAAGAAATAGAGACAATTATAAGAACATACTATGAGCAACTCTACGCCAACAAATTCGACAATCTGGAAGAAATGGATGCATTCCTAGAGACACATAGACTACCACAACTGAACCAGGAAGAAATAGAAAGCCTGAACAGACCCATAACCAGTAAGGAGATTGAAACAGTCATCAAAAATCTCCAAACAAACAAAAGCCCAGGGCCAGATGGCTTCCCGGGGGAATTCTACCAAACATTTAAAGAAGAACTAATTCCTATTCTCCTGAAACTGTTCCAAAAAATAGAAATGGAAGGAAAACTTCCAAACTCATTTTATGAGACCAGCATCATCTTGATCCCAAAACCTGACAAGGATCCCATCAAAAAAGAGAACTACAGACCAATATCCTTGATGAACACAGATGCAAAAATTCTCACCAAAATACTAGCCAATAGGATTCAACAGTACATTAAAAGGATTATTCACCCCGACCAAGTGGGATTTATTCCAGGGCTGCAAGTTTGGTTCAACATCCGCAAATTAATCAATGTGATACAACACATTAATAAAAGAAAGAACAAGAAACATATGATACTCTCAATAGATGCTGAAAAAGCATTTGACAAAGTACAGCATCCCTTCCTGATCAAAACTCTTCAAAGTGTAGGGATAGAGGGCACATACCTCAATATTATCAAAGCCATCTATGAAAAACCCACTGCAAATATCGTTCTCAATAGAGAAAAACTGAAAGTTTTTCCGCTAAGGTCAGGAACACGGCAGGGATGTCCGTTATCACCACTGCTATTCAACATAGTACTAGAAGTCCTAGCCTCAGCAATCAGACAACAAAAGGAAATTAAAGGCATCCAAATTGGCAAAGAAGAAGTCAAACTATCACTCTTCGCAGATGATATGATACTATGTGTGGAAAACCCAAAAGACTCCACTCCAAAACTGCTTGAACTTGTACAGGAATTCAGTAAAGTGTCAGGATTTAAAATCAATGCACAGAAATCAGTTGCATTTCTCTACACCAACAACAAGACAGAAGAAAGAGAAATTAAGGAGTCAATCCCATTTACAATTGCACCCAATACTATAAGATACCTAGGAATAAACTTAACCAAAGAGGCTAAGAATCTATACTCAGAAAACTATAAAGTACTCATGAAAGAAATTGAGGAAGACACAAAGAAATGGAAAAATGTTCCATGCTCCTGGATTGGAAGAATAAATATTGTGAAAATGTCTATGCTACCTAAACCAATCTACACATTTAATGCAATTCCTATCAAAGTACCATCCATTTTTTTCAAAGAAATGGAATAATCCTAAAATTTATATGGAACCAGAAAAAAAACTCAAATAGCCAAAGGAATATTGAAAAAGAAAGCCAAAGTCGGTGGCATCACAATTCCGGACTTCAAGCTCTATTGCAAAGCTGTCATCATCAAGACAGCATGGTACTGGCACAAAAACAGACACATAGATCAATGGAACAGAATAGAGAGCCCAGAAATAGACCCTCAACTCTATGGTCAACTAATCTTCGACGAAGCAGGAAAGAATGTCCAATGGAAAAAAGACAGTCTCTTCAATAAATGGTGTTGGGAAAAATTGGACAGCCACATGCAGAAAAATGAAATTGGACCATTTCCTTACACCACACACGAAAATAGACTCAAAATGGATGAAGGACCTCAATGTGAGAAAGGAATCCATCAAAATCCTTGAGAAGAACACAGGCAGCAACCTCTTCGACCTAAGCTGCAGCAACTTCCTCCTAGGAACATCGCCAAAGGCAAGGGAAGCAAGGGCAAAAATGAACTATTGGGATTTCATCAAGATCAAAAGATTTTGCACAGCAAAGGAAACAGTTAAAAAAACCAAAAGACAACTGACAGAATGGGAGAAGATATTTGCAAACGACATATCAGATAAAGGGCTAGTGTCCAAAATCTATAAAGAACCTAGCTCACTCAACACCCAAAGAACAAATAATCCAATCAAGAAATGGGCAGAAGACATGAACAGACATTTTTGTAAAGAAGACATCCAGATGGCCAACAGACACATGAAAAAGTGCTCCATATCACTTGGCATCATGGAAATACAAATCAAAACCACAATGAGGTATCACCTCACACCAGTCAGAATGGCTAAAATTAACAAATCAGGAAATGACAGATGCTGGCGAGGATGCGGAGAAAGGGGAGCCCTCCTACACTAGTTGGTGGGAATGCAAGCTGGTGCAACCACTCTGGAAAACAGCATGGAGGTTCCTCAAAATGTTGAAAATAAAACTACCCTATGACCCAGCAATTGCACTACTGGGTATTTACCCTAAAGATAGAAATGTAGTGATCCGAAGGGGCACGTGCACCCGAAGGTTTATAGCAGCAATGTCTACAATAGCCAAACTATGGAAAGAACCTAGATGTCCATCAACAGATGAATGGATAAAGAAGAAGTGGTATATATACACAATGGAATACTATGCAGCCATCAAAAGAAATGAAATCTTGCCATTTGCAACGACGTGGATGGAACTAGAGGGTACCATGCTTAGCGAAATAAGTCAATTGGAGAAAGACAACTATCATATGATCTCCCTGATATGAGGGAGAGGAGATGCAACATGGGGGGTTAAGGGAGTAGGAGAAGAGTAAATGAAACGAGATGGGATTGGGAGGGAGACAAACCATAAGTGACTCTTTTTTTTTTTTTAAAGATTTTATTTATTTATTTATTTGACAGATAGATCACAAGTTGGCAGAGAGGCAGGCAGAGAGAGAGAGGAGGAAGCAGGCTCCCTGCTGGGCAGAGAGCCCGATGCGGGGCTCGATCTCAGGACCCTGAGAGCATGACCTGAGCCAAAGGCAGTGGCTCAATCCACTGAGTCACCCAGGCGCCCCCCATAAGTGACTCTTAATCTCACAAAAGAAACTGAGGGTTGATGGGGGGAGAAGGGTTGGGGGGTGGGGTTATGGACATTGGGGAGGGTATGTGCTATGGTGAGTGCTGTGAAGTGTGTTAACCTGGCGATTCATAGACCTGTACTCCTGGGGATAAAAATATATGTTTATAAAAAATAAAAAAAATAAAGTAAAAATAAATGATAACAACTAAAAAAAAAAAAAAAGAACGCTTCTTCTAGTATGGGCATACGCCCCCCCAATGTTAATAAATTTCAAATCTTAGTAATTTTGCTATGATACAATACAAACTAGTACAACTTCACACATTCTCTAAGAGGTGAATGCAGCATAATCACAAAGCAAAGTGGATGTAGGGCTGGAGTTGTGGACTTAGCTGACTGACAATGTGTCATGATTGTGATTGTGTGTCACACAATGTATGTTGCTTAATCCCTCCCTGAAGCTGAAATGTTTTCATTCTAGATGATCTCTAGTGTCTCTCTAGTGAATCTTGTAATCACTCTGCCAGATACCTTAGGTTTGCCCCTCCCAATTCAACCAGATCTTTGCCCTGGAGGTTGACCTGAGTGGGCTACATCAACAGACTCCCTTGCCCTCTTGACATCTGGATGGGTTTGGTCAGTAGAAGCCATCCAGATCAGATGGATGGTAATGATAAAGGAGAAAAAGAGCAGGATATTTCCCTTGGGCTGAGGCTGCTTCGGTCTCTTGCCTGAAGGTTATTGCCCCTCTCTAAGCAGCTTGCTGTATGGGAACTTTTCTCCTCTGCTTCCTCTCCAGGCCTAGAGGTGGAAACAGCTCTGTGGCTTCTAACCCAGGGTTTCTGCACTTTCTCTTTATGGTCCAGGACACCCTACATATAACACGGTAATTCATCTCTCTACATATAAATTCTCCCTAAATGATCCCAATTTGAATGTGCCATCTTTGCCTATTGGGAATCTGACTCATACAACAGCTTTTTAAAAAGTATGATCAAGGTGGGCACCTGGGTGGCTCACTTGGTTTAGCATCTGACTCGTGATTTCGGTCGCCTCAGATCACCACCTCAGGGTCATGAGATCAAGCTCATGTCAGGCTCCAAGCCCAGCCTTACAATTCTGTCTCCTTCTG
Organism: Enhydra lutris kenyoni; assembly: GCF_002288905.1. NCBI lineage: Eukaryota > Metazoa > Chordata > Mammalia > Carnivora > Mustelidae > Enhydra > Enhydra lutris. The sequence goes on from NW_019154087.1 coordinate 24,734,764, forward strand.
CTCCTCCCCCATTCATTCTCTCTTAAAAAAAGAAAAAAGAAAACAGCCAAAAAAAAAAAAAAAAAGGCGTGATCAAGGGTGTTAACCAGAATCTAATAACTAATGAAAAGTAGCTGTGTAAATTTGAACATTACTTTTAATGAGTTTTGAGGTCACTTTAAACTAATCAAGAGCACTTATTTTATAAACAAAGAAAATAATTTAAAACATCTTTCTGTTTAGATCATAGTCCGATTAATCCAACAATTACCCAGTTTTACAGTAAACCATCTAGATTAGATGAAAGCAATTTCTAGAAAACAATTTTCTAAGTCATTTTCTTTAATACGGCCTTTGGCAGCTTGGTTTTCTTTTCTTTCCCTGTTTTGCTGAAAGAAATTAAGTGTGAATATGTCCCCAAGGGAATGGAAGTATTTAGTCAATAACATTGTTTAAAAAAAGAAGACGACAACTTGGCTCTATCTAATCTTTCCCCGTCAAAAAACCCCACAAATAGTTTCTCATGTCTAGTTTGCTAAATGCGCATATTGCCACAGAAATAGTTTTCTCACTGCAGTAGACAAGTCAGAGTAAAATCATCATATAAAATAATTTGTTTTTAAGATAAGGAGTGGTCCAGGGGTGCCTGCATGGCGCCGTCAGTTAAGCATCTGATTCTTGGTTTCAGAGCAGGTCGTGATCTCAAGGTCCTAAGACCCAGCCCTGTCAGTCTCTGCGCTCAGTGAGGAGTCTGCTTGAGTTTCTCTTTCCCTCTGCTCTCTCTGTCTCAAATAAATAAACAAATCTTAAAAAAAAAAAAAAAAAAAGAGAGAGAGAGAGAGAGAGAAGTTGTCCTGGGAAGTGACTTTACCCTAGTTTTATAAAATAGTGATATGTAATCATATATAAAAATTCCTACATAGTTTTTTTTTTTTTAAAGATTTTATTTGTTCATTTGACAGACAGATATCACAAGCAGGCAGAGAGGCAGGCAGAGAGAGAGGAAGGGAAGCAGGCTCCCTGCTGAGCAGAGATCAGATGTGGGGCTCGATCCCAGGACCCTGAGATCATGACCTGAGCCAAAGGCAAAGGCTTTAACCTATTGAGCCACCCAGGTGCCCTCCTACATAGTTTTTGCTTTAGGAAGCATAAAAGTTTGCACTTACATGTATAGAATACAGCCAAATTGCTAACATAGTCAGTCACTGGTTTCCCATATAAAATCTAATTTAATAATTTGCCACAAATAAGTATATAAAATTCACATCTAGGAACATTACACTATTGATTACTAATACTACATACTGACGCCATTTAAATAATGGTAGTTTTCTATTTACAACCACACTTTTGTCCTTTAGTTAAGGATAATTTTTTAAAATTCTTCTGATGATTCAATCTTGAATAATTAAATTATTGCAAAGCCTGTGAGCTATTGTGATCACATAGCTATTAGGGAAATCGCCTTGCTTCAGGTATCTCTCCAATGTGTTAGGCCTAATTAAATAAAAATAATGAATGAGTTTGAATGCTGAGAGGAGTTGGTTCAAAGTGCAGAAAAAAATAGTTCATTATGTTGTCGAGCTGATTTTAATCATAAATGTCTGGGGCTAGCACAGAGAATGCCAATTAAAGCTGAAAGGAAGAATACTAATTATTTCCATCAGCAGAAAAATAAGGACCCACATTAGTCTTCCCTCTCTCATATGAGATTGTAAACACTTTTTAAAACATAATTCTTTTTTTTAAAATTTTTATTTATTTATTTCACAGAGAAAGAGAGAGATCACAAGTAGGCAAAGAGGCAGGCAGAGAGAGAGGGGGAAGCAGGCTCCCTGCTGTACAGAGAGCCCGATATGGGGCTCGATCCCAGGACCCTGAGATCATGACCTGAGCTGAAGGCAGAGGCTTAACCCACTGAGCCACCCAGGTGCCCCTAAAACATAATTCTTGAAAGAAGCAATATTAAGAATTTTTAAGCTTAAAAACTAACTTATTTAGTGTGAAATATTCAAGTGAAGACGAAAGGCAATCGAGGAGCGAAGTTTTATGTGGAAATACCTTTCTGCAAATGTACATAGTAGTATTAATACAGAGCTAATTTTGCATTAATTATAAACAGAAGTTGTCAGTGCTTTCAGAGTAGTAATATATAGTTTACATATGACTGCAAATAACTCTTCAAGTATTTTGTGTTACTTATTCATTTGTTTTCATTAGAAATGATGTAAAACACTGAAACAAAATATTTGTCGTATTTGTTTTACGGCAAAGATTCTTCCCTATTCCTCATTGCTTCTAGATGATACCAACAATACAGTTTTGCCCCACTTAAGATGAGTACTTATTGAAAATCCACCCATTAATAACTAATGCAAAATTTCTGCAAAACTGCATCCAAATCTGCCTTGTTCTAAAATACCAAAGCCTGTCATTACAGTATCCATTATCAGTGATCATTGGAAAAACTCTAAAAAGCTGAAGGAAATTCTTAGGAAAAGTCTTCTCTTGAAGTGGGTACATATCTCCAGCCTAAGAGAAGTCAGTTGCTGTTGTAAACACAGCAGGGCTAGGACAGTGTTCCAGATCTATTAACCAGAAAGCTCTTCCTGAATTATGGGGGTTCTTCTCTATCTACATTTCAACCATAAACTGAAGAGATTAGAACCCTTGCTGGGTACTGGTTTCCAGAAATAAGTATTTCATTTTTCACATAAATCCTATTTCAACCTTTTAAAGTAATTCAATATCTGAAATATACTAATTCATAACTATTCACTCAAATAGATAATTTGAGTTTTCTGATTAGTGAATTTATAATATTCCTAAAACAAGCCACGATAACTTTCGAACTTTTCTAGTGCTATTATAAATGACTTAGTGGAGTCAGGAATGGACACAAATCTTGATTGTTCAATAAATTCTCAATTTGTTCATTTGTATACAGACAAAAAAGTTTTGAAGTGATTTTTATATTCTATATACGACCTAATCAAGTTAAATTCAGATAAATTTATTTCATCACACAGACACTTCATGTCAAATACTTTTATTTTATTTTATTTTAAAAAGCAACACTCTTAAAAGATTCTATGTAGTCGACCCTGGATAAACTGGCCATTAAAACCTTTCTTGGTAATCAGTCATCATGGGGTCTGCTTGCAAAGCACTTAAAAACATGATCTATAAATAGGGTTCTTGGAGCCTAACTCTAGAGAATAGAACAAAGCATAACATAATACTGGGAAGAATTACAGCAAATTTAATTCCAAGAGAAAAAAAAAAAACTTTTTAACTTTTTTTTCTTTAATCACATGTCACAGTTAAGTACACTGTGGGGGAAAAAAGGCATTGTATTTTCCTAAGAAGACAATCTGGTTTCATGGCTTAAAAACATAAAAAGAAAAAAAGAGATTAAAACAAAAACAAATACAAAAAAACAAAACCAAAAACACCCAACCCAGTGAGTTGGATACTATGTGGATTGAAGTTACCAAGGCTATGAACATATTTTTATCACTGTTACCCTAGCTAAAGGATCGCTACCTCTATGGTAGGTACTGGCCCTGTACTTATTTTTGTTGAGGATGTAAAAGTCATAAAACTTGAATTTAATCCTGCTACTCTTTTTCAGACCTTGTTTATACAAAGTGGTTCCAGATGATTTAGTTGGTAGTACAATGTTATACAACTGTGTTGTTTCCACACGTGACTGAACTGATCTAAAGTCAAAATAAACTTACTCACTCAACCATTTTGACAGTCAAAACAAACTACTCAGTCCCATTTTTCAGTACTTTGAAATGAAAATGTATAATTGAGAGTGGACACTACTAAACCTTCAGTAAAAGAACTTTCTCTACTTCTCATGAAGGTGACATCCATATCACTATAACATGTGTGACAAGAAGACAGCCTCAAGGAACCGTGAAGTTTCTGCTGGCAGGGCAGGAGTCCTAGTGCAAACTCAGCCAGGATTAATATGTGAGCTATTCCTAGACCGTACTCATCACTGTTTTGAAGCAATATTGATACAAAGAAATTCATATTATGCTATGTCATTTTTGGCTTTCTCCGTTTTCCTGGAAGCTTGAGAATAACAACCTGTGAAATGGACTGTCAAAGTAAAAGTCAGTGTTTAGCTGTGTATATTAGCATCGCATTGCTATTCATTATAAAGGAAATACATCCCGATGTCTTTGTAGTTTGAGCCTTTTATCAAACTATAATTTGATTTATAAATGATCTCCAGAGGTTGTCTGATATTTTTAAAAAAGATGAGCTGAGAAATATTTCACTATTCTTTACTTCTTGACCTTTTCCAGTATTTTTACTTAAGTTGTATTTTTAACTTTTTATTTTAAAATTATAGACTCACAGGAAGTTGCAAAATAGTGCAGAGCCCTGTGACCATTTCACTCAGCTTCCCCAAAGGTGACATCTTACATAACCGTAGTATATCAAAAGTAGAAAATTATTGCTATTACAATACTGTTAACTACAGACCTCGCTCGGTTTTCACTTGCATTCGTGTGTGTACAGTCTGATGAAATTTGATTCAATGTATACATTGATATAACCACCTTATCATAAGGGAACTCCTTTTAGAGGTAGCAGCACTGTGCCATGCCAATCCCTGTTCCCTACCAACCACTGATCTGTTCTTCATCTCCCCAAGTTTATCATGTTGAGAACATTAAATAAGAGCCTTGGAGACCAGCTTTTTCATTAGTCATAATGTCCTTGAGATTCATCCAGGTTGTTACAGATACTGATAGTCCCTTCCCTTCTATTGCTGAGTAATATTCTATTGCACGGACTCATTGGAATTTGTTTAAAAATCATCCACACACTGAAGAACACTTGGGCTGTTTCCAGTTTGGGGCTATTAAGAATAAAGTTGCTATGAATAGTCATAGGTAGGTTTTGTATGAATACAAGTTTTCATTTCTTTGGGATAGATGCCCAACAGTGTAATTGCTGAGTTTTGTGGTAAATGTATGTGCAGTTTTGTAAGAAAGTGCCAAACTATTTTCCAGAGGAGTTGTACCATTTTACATTCTTCCCAGCAATGCTTGGGCGATTGTTTCTCTACTCCCTCCTCAACATACGGTGCTGTTATTTTTATTTTAGCCATTCTGATAGGTGTATAATGATAGCTCAAGTGCGTTATGTGCCAACTGCACATTCTCTTAATAAAATGTCTGTTCATCTCTTTTGCCTATTTTCTAATTTTCTAAAAAAAGAATTTTTTGTTTTTTATTGTCAAGTTTTGAGAGTTCTTTATGTATTCCAGATCAAGTTCTATGTCAGATATGTTTTTTGTTTTTTTAAAGATTTTATTTATTTATTTGACAGAGAGAGAGTACAAGCAGGGGGAGCAGCAGGGAGAGGGAGAAGAAGGCTCCCACAGAGCGGAGAGCCCAATGCAGGCCCGATCCCAGGACCCTGGGATCATGACCCAAGCTGAAGGTAGACACAGAACCGACTGAGCCACCCAGGCGCCCCTCATATTTGTTTATATTTGTAATTTGAAAATATTTTCTTCTAGTCTTTGGCTTGTTTTATTATGCTTTTAACAGTCTGGCAGAGCAAATATTTTTAATTTTAATGAAGTCCGATTTATCAGAAAATTTTTTAATGGATCATGCTGTTGGTGTCATGTGTAAGAGCTCTTTTTCTATCCCCAGTCCCAAAGCTCTAAAAAAAAGTCTCTAACATTTTCCTTGAAAGTTTTATAGTTTAAAATTTTAAATTTGAATCCATGATCCATTTTGAGTTGACTTTGTACCAGTTGTGCAATTTAGATATTCTTTTTCTTTGCCTATGGATGTCCAACTGATCTAGCAACATTTATTGAAAGACTATCCTCCCTCCATTGAGTTGCTTTTATGTCTTTTTGTAAGTTTTCCATTTTTTTTCTATTAATCTATATGCATATATCTCTAATTACTATAGCCATACAGAAAGTCTTAACATCAAGTAGAGTGGTATTCTCTACTATTTTTCAAATTCTCTTTTCCATATAAAATTTAGAATAAGTTTGTCTACATCTACAAAGGAATCTTGTTGGGATTTCAATAAAAATTATGTTAAATCTGTAGATAAATTTGAGGAGAATTTGATTAAGTTATTTTAAGTGCTACTTCATGTGAAATTTTAAAAGGTTTAATTTTTTTAAAGGCTTGAATAAAAAGGCTTAAATAAATAAAACTCAATGTATTATTACTATATAATTAAAATAAAATTGTGTATTATATGTGGTTTTTTTAACTTTTAACATTTCCATGAAGAAACTTTAAGCCGTTTTAAATCTCACATGAAGAAAGTAACATTGAAAAATAAAGACAACTCTCTACTAATTTTCTATTGCCTTTTTTTTTTTAAAGTAGGCTCCATGGCCAGCATGGAGCCCACTGTGGAGCTTGAACTCATGACCCTGAGATTAAGACCTGAACTGAGATCAAGAGTTGGATGCTTAACCAACTGAGCCACTCAGGTGCCCCTAGTTCTCTATTTCATGTTGTCTTCCTCTCCATAATGACATAGTACAGTTCCTTTTTTTTCATTTAAAAAATTCATGTTTACTCATTAAGACCTATACAAAAATATTTCTACCATCAGTACTACCTCTCATGATTACCAAGTATATTTACTATTCCATAAAAGATTAACATTTTTATATAAGAAATGTTTAATGCTATTAATAATTTGAAGAATTTGCCTCCTATCTTATCCACCTCTCCCACTCTAATTACTTCTGCTCCTACTCTAGCTAACTTCTATAATGGGGGCAACTGTATGGCTCAGTTGGTTAAGCATCAAACTTGGTTTCCGCTGAGGTCATGATCTCAGGGTTGTGAGATCAAGCACTGCATGGAGCTCTATTCTCAGTGAGGAGTCTGGCTCAGTCTCTCCCTCTGCCTCCCCCCCACCATAATAAATAAATATTAAAAAAAAAAAAAAAGAAAAGGAGATGAATTCAACACATGGTTTGCTCTATACCATTCATATTCATACAATGTAACTTATAATACATATGTGATTTATATCTCTATCTCAATCTCTACACCAGTATATTAGTGTTTGGTACTCATTCAAAAAAGTTCTACTAAGCAAATTACAAACTTGTTCTTTGCAATCTTGTTATATTTTGAACTACTTAATATAAATTCTGTTTATATTTATATATACTATCTTTTAGAGGTTTTTAGTTTCAGATTAAATTGCAGTTTAAATAAAAGCCATTATTACTTTTGGTAAAGTACCAAAATGCGTTTTGAGAACCTTACCCTTGAAAGAAGAGAAAATAGTTATAAATTTGTATGGTTCTGAGTCAAATATGGTCAGGTTTTGGATTTCACAGCTAAGTATAACTTAGGAAAATGAAAAACATTTATGTTGGAAAACTTTTTTTCCCAGAAGAAGAAAAAAAACTCAAACCTTTGATCTCATTCTTTTGGTGTGCTTTTAGTACTTTAAATGCCAAAAAGTGGGGCACCTGGGTGGCTCAGTGGGTTAAAGCCTCTGCCTTCAGCTCAGGTCATGATCCCAGGGTCCTGGGATCGAGCCCCACATCGGGCTCTCTGCTCAGCAGGGAGCCTGCTTCCTTCTCTCTCTGACTGCCTCTCTGCCTACTTGTAATCTCTGTCTGTCAAATAAATAAATAAAATCTTTAAAAAAAAATGCCAAGAAGTTCAAAATGTGATAGACTTATAATCTAAAACTGTTCAATATAAACAAAAAATGTTCAGAGAAATATATTCTTATATTGTCTTCCTGGAGAGTAATTTTTTTTTTTAACGTCAGAAAAAAATATGCCAATTATGTCTTATCTAGTATGGTGAAGTGGAAAACAGGAAAATCTAAGATTAATATTTCAGAAAAAAATTTCTTAAGACAGTTATTTCTGTGTACCTTATAAGATACTTCTACTTTCACTTAGATTTGCTACTATGATTTAGTATACTTGACTTAAAGTAGAAGGTTTCATAGTTACCAAATTGTTCCGAGGTCTGCACAAGCTCTTATATTTGAACGTAATACATGCAAAAAGCAGTATCATAATTTTTTAATTTGTGAAGAAAAATTTTAGAAAGCTTAACCTTGTCATTCATCTTATTTTGGTGGCAAACACTGAAATCAAAGCAGCCAATGCATGTACTAAATCAGTTCCCTATGGTAATTACTTCACAGTGTGATCCCCAAGGCAACAGAAGCAGCATTAGTAGGAGGCGTCTTAGAAAGGCAAATTCTAAAGCCCCATCTGAGGTCTGAATGAGAAACTGTGGGTTAGGGCCCAGGAACTTGTTTTAATAAGCTTTCCAAATGATGTTGATGGATGTCCTAGTTTGAAAAGCAATGGCTTAAGGACAATGAAGTTTCTTTATATACCTTGCCCAGAGGCCCCAAAACAAGCTTTTACGTTTAAATTCCCCGAAGGAGGGCATTACTTATGCCGTGTGTGAGACAATGCTTCGTTATGATAAACTTTGTGCTTCCCTGGCCATCTGGCGAAAACAGCAATAAATAATGCTATTTACCATGTCCCCTGGGGTTCTTAAGAATGTAGTTAAGAATCACTGATGGGGCAAAGGTTGTTTAGTCCTTCCTTTCTCTACCTTGGCTCCAACCCTCTCCAAAGACCCTGACTTCCCTAGCTTACCCAAATCACTTCCACTGGAAGAATAAAGGAAAGGTGATCCTGTTGGCCTATAGAAGCATACAACAAAAGGCGGGTGATGATAGCACAGACTGCATTGAGGCCAATTTTTACTAGTTATATCACATATCACTATCTCATTTTATATTTTTTTCTTAATGTCAAGGATCAATTCATTCATTTTCAACCCCAAATATTTTACAGAAATTAAGTGGGGGGAAAACTGGATATTTATATAAAATTGGATAGCATCATAAAATTTAAAATCATAGTCCTCTATATTTATATATATACACTTATATTTACATTATGTAATTATAAAATATTATCATCGGGTTTATTATGTATTATTAAATTATGTTGTGTATTATTATGCATATATTACATATATAAGTACATAAATATATATTAAACATATAAATATATTACTATATAATACTATATATACTATGCACTATATATGCTATATATAATACATTTATGCTATATATACTATGTTTATATGCTATATATAAATATAATTGCATAATAAATATGTATATAATATAAAATATATAAATATATAAAATATTTAAATATACTCATAATATATATTATATATATGAATGTTAATAGAACTATCTTGGTAATAAGACAGATCCACTAGGATTGAAAAATTATATATTCTCTTAGAACCATAAATTAATCAATGATTTATATAAAAGGAGCTGGAATATACCAGTTTATAATTCATAAATGTCTATCCCAAGCAAATAAAATCTACAGGGTTTAAAGCCCTCTAGAAAGATGAGATCTTACGATATCCTTCTAGTAAAACTTTGCCATTAGTTTTTTTCTTTTATCTCAAACTAAGTATATACTCTAAACTGAGTGGTGGGGGATAGGAAGGTGAATGAGTGGTAATGTTGAAGGTTTTTATGCACTACCTCCACATTAGTCTCCCTTGGGGATGTTGCTCTCATGCAGCTCAACAGCAAAACCAAGGTCTTGGGTATATCTAATTGGTCCATATTTCTAAGACAGTGTAATTTTGAATATAAGAATGAAACAGACTGTAACAGAAACAACTATCTTCTTGTTGCCTTATCTTTATAAGGTCATACTTCTGAGGCTCCTCCCCTCTTATGATTGATATGGTTACTCTAGGCTATGAGCAATTCCTAATATAGGAACCTCACCTAAAAACTACCAGAGAATAAAGATGGCTACAGGGAAATATTACATGGAGTGACTTATGGCAGCCCTATTCTAAATCTTATATCATTCTCTCTTTCATGCTCAGAGGGCAAAAAGTCAGAAAGCAAGAACAGAAGTGTCCCTGGACTTAACAAAAGGACTCGTCAGACCCACAAGTATCTATCCTAGTTCATTAAAGTAGAAAATCACACAGTTATTTGAGGTCAAAAGTAATAATTAATAGTATAATATATATAAATATAATATATAAAATAGTATATTTTTTATATATATAATACAGTAGGAGACTGTTGTTTGAAGATTTCTATCAGGGGACATGATTAATACTAACCTAAACCTTTCTTTCCTTTCTTTTGTTAATATGTGTGTGTGTGTCTATGTGTGTATCATGTATATTATATAATATATATAATGCGGTAGGAGACTAGACTGTTGGTTGAAGATTTTCTATCAGGGCATATGATTAATACTAACTTAAACCTTTCATTCTTTACTTTTGTATAATTCATCTTCTACAGAACCATTTAATCACAACTATCTGTATAAGAACTTTGACTATATACATTCAAAAATGAAAATAAACAATCTGGAATTCAACTTAGTAAGTATATTCTTCACAGAGATATGGATATAACAATTCTCCAATAACTGTTTAGTTATGGTTGGACAGACCAAATTAGCAAAAAAATAGATATCGGGAGCTATCATTTTTACTGCTGAGAAAGGTTGATATAGACATTGAATTTGGAAAAACTAAGAAGAATTTTACAGATTTGGATTGGAATTAGAGATATCAGTATAATCTCAATAATTTTTTTAAAGAACATTGTTTTTTATTTATTTTTTAAAGATTGTATTTATTTATTTGAGAGAGAGAGCATAGAGGGGGAGGGAGAAGCAGACCCTCCTGAGCAGACAGTCCAATGCAGGGCTTGATCCCAGGGCCCTGGGATCATGATCTGAGATGAAGAGAAATGCTTAACTGACTGAACACCCTGGCACACATCTCACCACTTTTTAATACAGATAGATAACACAGATATACAAACAGAACAGTAGGCAGCGATGTGATTATGTACATGTGTGTGTGTATGTACATCTATTTCCTCATAGATCTATACACAGAAAGATAAGGCTAGTTCCAAAGGATCAGGAGCCAGCTTGAAGAGACTCACAACCTGGGACAACCTGAGTACTGAAATAAATAACAACAGTGATGGATTATAACTTACTTAATAAAATAATTCCTGAATCAATACTGATACATAGATGATAGATGGGAAAAACATTCCTACAGTAGCGTGGCAACTAATACATATAGAAGAATGATAGAGCTGAAAAATCCCCATTCTATAACTAACACAGGCAAGAAGTATCAAATGAATGTAAACTAGTTAGTGACATTTTGAAAACAAGACATTATGTAGTCTCAAATATCTCCCCACAAAATACTTATTAATTCAGTAGAGCAAAACACTAACATTACAGTACAAACACTTGGCAGATACCACCTTAACCAAATGATTAAAGTTAACATCACTGGGCCCAAACTGGTGGAAGGTGCCATCTCTTATGACTCACTGAGAAGGCAACAACTTCACCTTGGTGGTGTTTCTGCCAAAATGCATAACTTGAATCTAAGCATGAGGAAACTAGACAAATAGAAACTGAGAAATGTTCTTGTCAGGGCCTATTTAGCCAGAGCGATTCCATCTCGATTAAACAGTGATTTTGTTGTTTATGCAGTAAAACTTAAACTGACCCTGCCCCCCCACCCCCAGAGGAACTTACTTAGAAGCAAGTCTGGGAAACCAGTAAAGTATGGTTGGCCAGTCCCTGATAACAGAGCCCAAATACAAGGACAGGTCAGGTCAGGTGGAGATAACAGAGCCCAAATGCAAGGATGAGTCAGGCCAGGTGGAGACATCCAATTTCTATCTCCCTAAAGAATGTGGGCCCCGCCTTTTGGGCGCCAATTCTGACCAAGGTGATAGGCTAGTTCAAATAGCTACTATAGGGTGAATTATAATTCGATTGGCCACCCGTGTGTGACCTAGCATAACTATGCAACTTTCTCTGTGTGTTACAATCTCATTGGCCACCTGTGTGTGGCCAGGCTCAACCACATGGCCTTTGCTCTATAAAAGTTAGTCTGTGAGGCTGGGAGGGGTCGCTCTCTCTGTAAGAGGCAGCCCCGACCAGTCAGTTTGATCCTCGATGCTTGGCGCGAAATAAAGTTTTGCTTGACCTTCGCTTTGTATCAGTCTTACTCCTTTGATCACAGACCCTAACAGTTCTACAAAAAACTGGCCTGAAATCTTCCAAACAGTCCATCTTGAAAGACAAAGGCTAAGAAATCAATTTACATGAAAGGAGACTAAAGTGACATGACAATTAAATGAACTACAATCAACTGGACTGTGGATTAGATAATAGTATGTACTGAATTACATAGCCTGTTTTGATAATTGTACTACGGCTGTGAGAAAAGGACTAAGGAAATGTCTTTGTCCATAAAGCAGACAGTTTAGTTCTTGGAGGTAAAGTAGCGTAAAGAGGCATAATGTTTGCAACTTATTCCCAAACAGTCCATAAACTAGAATAACAGTAGTAGTAGTAGTAGTAGTAGTAGTAGTAGTAGTAGTAGTAGTAATGACAATAGTAATAATGATTATGTTAGTTAAATCTATATGAGACAAAAGAATTCAAAGTTGCCTGGTTTAACTAGAAATTTGAGAAGTTAACTAAAAGGATCTATAGTCTCATTTTGAATGAATTCTTTTTAAAGGTTTTATTTATTTATTTGAGAGAGAGAGAATGAGAGAAAAAGAGAGAGAGCATGGGAGGGAAGAGGGGCAGAGGGAGAACCAGAATCCCTGCTGAGGCAGGGAGTCCAATGCAGGACTCAATCCTGGGACTCTAGGATCATGACCTGAGCCAAAGGCAGTTGCCCCTCAATTCAAATTCAATTCAAATTGAGCTGATCCTTAGAAGATGAGTATAAATTCAACAGGATGGGAAGTAGAACGAATAACATTTAAGGCTGGAGGAAAATAAAAGTGAGGAATAGAAATAATAGATACAGGTCACATGAAGGAACCTGAAAAGTTCAGGGAGTAGTATGTAGGATGTGGGGAGAGAAATGGGTAATAACAGAGGTTGGGAGATTAGACAAGCTTAAGAAATAAGCGTCCATCATGCGGATCAATATAGCCTTTGTTAGTAAAGAGAATGATTTGTATTATATGTACCATAATCTTGATGTAACTCAATGGATTCCACATAAGGAGTCAGCCTTTGTGACATCCAAATGAACCTAGTACTAATAAAATCGTATTACAATTCTCTCTCTTCTAAAATTACCAGAACACAAATCATGAGAACACTTTCACAGTGACCTCCACACCTGTATGTATAATAATTGCATCTCATAGCTATCCTTTTACCGGGCAATATTGAAATTGCCAGAACTGAAAACAACATCTACAAGCAAAAATTCTGCCTTAGTTTAACACAGACTATATATAAACCTTTTTTTAAGAACCGAGAATGAAACGTAAATAAATCATGTAGCTCTGCTGTTATAGCTCCTTGTTTGTCATAATATTTATGAAAACTAGGTGATCCAATTAAAGGGATATAATGAATAATATATTCCATGAACTCTGTTAGATATGCAGTTCTAACCAGTAAAACGACCAGTCATGAATGCTTAATGTTAGATCTCTGAGTTGGTAGCAGATGTAATTGATTACTCAATTAATAACTGAAAATATTATTTTGGCTTCATAGTAAATTAATAATGAGTAAAGCAAAACATGTGGCTCTTACAAATCTCTGTATTCATTTCTAGTAAATATAAATATTAATGAAAATCTGATTTTCATTTACTATAGTTTTAACCTGTCTAAAATCTACCATAACCAGAGTCTTGCAAGGACAATAAAAACAAACATTTAAAATTTTCAAAATGTCAGAAAATATTTAAAATTAAAACATTAACAAATTCATTAGTGACTATGTTTCATATATTTAACAAAGACCAAAAAATGAATTTAATTGTTATAAAACATCTTTGAGGCAGAGTTCTTAATTGTCTGATAAAAATCTTACTCCATTCTGGAAAAATCCTAAATTATTTGCTTGATTGACAGACTAAATTGATGAGTGAGACAGAGACAATACTTAGGAAGCATCACAGAGGAGAAGAACATCAAAAAGGCAGGCAAACAATTTCAAAGAGCATTTGGAAATCAAAAGTTTAATTTGGCATGGTATAAAACCAAAGAATAAGCAAATAATTAAAGAAGTGGAACATTGAGTAATAAAAATGCTCTCCACCTAAAAACACTTAAAATGCTATATAAAACTGAACAGTCATCTTTTGCCTACCTAAATGGATTTCCAAGAGTAAGGAAAATCCATATGGGCTTAACAAAGGGGAAAAGAACTAAAAAGTCGTGTAATAATCTTGAACTGACACCAGCTGCCAGGAGGGTATTTTGCTAATAGGGATCTGAGCTTTAATGGCAAGACAAAGAAGAGAGGCTAGTCCTGGATCCCTATCATTGTGGAGTGCTGGAACTATTATCACTACATGAAAGTAGAAACCTTGAAAAGCTATATTCCCCATGAAAAGATGCATTAAAAAAAAAAGTCATACTCAATAGCAAAGGGAGATGATATAACTTTTCTGTTTAAACCTCAGCTCCAGATGAAAAGGTTAAAGGAATCTCAAGCTGAAAATATAATGCTAACAGGTCTTAAATTCTAGTACCTTGAGATGCCTAGCATAAGCAAATATAAATCCTTACTAAAGAAACTTATTCCTAACTCATGCCCCACAAGATTCCCACAGATTTAATTAGCCCTTAAATGAATTCAAAATATATAATTACTAAATAAGACACCAAGAATGAAGTCAACAGAAAAAACAAAGAGCAAAATTAGATCTCTGTGGACATCAGCTATTATATAACAGATACAGAATATAAAATAACTATGCTTAAAAAATTACGAAAAGAGGAAATTATAACATGAGCAAGGAAAAAGTCATTATTAAAACAAACAACCCAAATAAAATTTCTAGCAATAAAAAACACAATTATTTAACTAAAAACCTAATTATAAAAATACCTTTTTCAATCAATACTTTAAACAGGGGAAAACGATTATGTACTGCTTATTAAAGGATCAAGGAATTTTTGTTAATTTTTATTAGGTGTGATAATGACATGGCAATTATTTAGAATGGCCGTATTTCTTAGATGTACATACTAGAGTATGGCATGTTGTCTGGAATTTCCTTCAAAATACTTTGAAAGAAATAAAAAGGAATAGATTACACAATTGTAGGAAAATGTGAGAAATGTTGAATCTGAGCAATGTGTATATGTGAACTTTTTATAATAAAAATGTAAGGAAAACCTCACAGGAAATTAAAGAAACAAACATGCAAAAGGGAAAAATAAGAGAAAGAGAGAGAGACAAATCAAGAAAAACATTCTTAAGTATCGAGAACTGTTGGTTACCAGAGGGAAGGAGAGTTGGGGGACGGGTTAAATAGGTGATGGGGATTAAGGAGTACACTTGTAGTGATGAGCACAGGGTGATGTATGGAATTGTTGAATCACTAAAATGTACACCTGAAACTAACATAGTACTATATGTTAACCAGCTGGAATTAAAACAAAAACTTAAAAAAAGAGAGAGAGAAATAATTAGGGGGGGAAAGAAAACTCAGTGGATAGTACAATCAGAATATTAGATAAAGCGAAAGAGAGAATTAGAGAATTGGAAGATGGATCTGAAGAGGGTATTGGGACTAAGATTAAAACTTGAAGGAAGGAAAAAAAAAACAAAAACAAAAAACCACACAACAACAAAAAACTCACCTTCCTTAGGGCTCACTGCTGCAGGAAGACTATTCCAATCAAGGGTCCAAGTAGGGCAAGGGTGGGGGGAAAACATCACTTCAATGCCTTTTTCCTAGAAATAGGAAATAGGAAATAGACTCTTTAAAATTAATGAATTAGTAAAATCCTGTTATGTTTTAGAAGGCCAAATTTCTCTTTTATATAGTGGCAAGAAGGAAATAAATATTAACAATCATTAGATGTTCCTCAAAATATTAAGTTACATAAGAAATACAATGTGTTTTTAGATAGAACAATTACTTTCCTGTTTTTTTTATACCAAGGTAACAAAAAATGCTATTTTTAAATTATTGCCTAAAACTACATGGAAATAAATATACCTACTCTTCAAAATAAATCGGGTGTCAAAAAGAAAAGTCAACCTGAAGATAAAAATTTTATCAAAAAATTCCACACAGGGATAATAAAAAACTGATTCCATATATCCATCAAGATCTGTCTTTACATATATGAAATAGTTACAGTCTAGGAGTTACATTTATAGGATGAAAAGCCCCATTTCAACATAACACCCCAAAACATCATTCATACTAGAGAGGCTTGTAATGCCTCTAAAAATGGATTCCTCTGTTCTAACCAAATGGTTCCCAACATTTTAAGAAATGAGGACCACTTTTCAATATATAAAAAAATCTCAAGCTCCTTCCCTATGTCAAAAGTTGTATATTTATTTAACTGCAGACATACTGCATTTATGTAACTGTAGACAGTGTGTGGCATACATACAGATTCCCAGACCCCTTGTAATCACATTCTGGGTACATAGCCCACAGATAGGTATCCATAGTTCAGGTTTTTTATCTTTAGAAATATCCTATCTGAAAGAAAAATCTCCAAGAATCAATCACTAATTTGAATCAATAAGTTCATGAGATTACTCTAAAAATTATGAAAAGGAAGTAGTATAAAGTTTTTTGTTGAGGTAGAGATATCTTTATGTCTAGAGGTCTAGAGCACTTACTTGCTTCCAGAAAAATACACATCTCTCTGACATCATCTACTGCTATTCTATTCTATTCCCCCTCATTCTAGCCTAGCCATACTAAACTTGCTCTCCCTCATTTCACCAAATTTAATCATACCTTAGGGTCTTTTCAAAAATACTATATATCGGGGCGCCTGGGTGGCTCAGTGGGTTAAGCCGCTGCCTTCGGCTCAGGTCATGATCTCGGGGTCCTGGGATCGAGCCCCGCATCGGGCTCTCTGCTCGGCAGGGAGCCTGCTTCCTCCTCTCTCTCTGCCTGCCTCTCTGCCTACTTGTGATCTCTCTCTGTCAGATAAATAAATAAAATCTTAAAAAAAAATACTATATATCACTCACACACCATTACATTTAAAGCATACAATTCAAAAGTTTTTATATTCACAGCTGTGCCACAATGAACGCTAATTTGAAAATATTTTCATCATCTCAAAAAGAAGTCCCATATCCATTAGTAAATATACTCTCTATTTCCCCCCCTCAGCTCCTTGCCCTAGGTAACTACTAATCTACCCTCTGTCTCTATAGATTTGCTCAGGTTTTATTCACTCACTGGACCCTCTGCCTAGAACACTTCCTCCAAATCTTCAGTTTATTTAGGTCATTTGCTCAATGTCTTCACCTAGTCAGATAAGCTTCCCGCCAACGCACATAACCTCCACCCCTTTCCCCATATTACTTTTTGTTGCACTTATCATTACCTAATGTGTTAACACATTCATGTTTTTTATTTACCTCCCCCACCAGAATATAAGGCCCATGAAGGTAGTCCAATTTGTTCTTCAGATATCCCACATTCAAAATAATGACTAAACATACATTTTTTGGACTAAATAAATAAATCTAAAACCTTTGGAGAATAAGGGAAATTTTAGGGGCAAGTGTATGCCAAAGTAAACAAAAGGGAGAAAAAAAGTGAGATGTGAATGCTCCTAATACTTCACTATTTGATACTTCCACTTGGCACCAATTTCATTTGTCCTTATGTAATTGGCACAAAATACTATGACTACACAAAAATTAATAGTTACTGTTACCTTCATATAATTTATTATTTTGATATAATACTTACTAATTTTCCAAACAAATGTCAATAATTCACTAATAAGTAGCAAAAATAATGTCCTGCTAAAAAGAAACATTTATTGTATCTAATATGTACTTTCAAGTTAGAATTAAATGAAAATAGAAATTTTAACTTATTTTCAGATTTGAGCCTTTTAAAAAAATTGTTAATGTAATGTCCCATTTTTTATATAATCATGAGATTTGAAATCAGAAAAGGATCGTACAAAATATCTACTATACTCTCCTAATTTATAAATTGAGAAATGAAGACCCTTTGGTTAAACAACATACTGAAGGTCACAATGTTTGCTTAGCTACAAAGCTGGGAATAGAATCCAAGTCTCCTGGACCCTAGTAGTCTTCGTATGGGCTGCTCCCAAGCAAATGCCCGAGAGTGGCTGAGATACCATGGCAGGCCTATTCCTCAGAAACATGGAACTCTCTGACAGATGATTTAGTCTCAAGGATTCCCCACTGACTTGCCAAAACTTTCTTAGACCTGCAATGATGTCTAAAGCTTTTCTAACCCTATCATCCTTCCTTCCCTGTCTCATGCACAGAGGTCAAACCTGCATCATAGACTGAAGGCTCTTGCAGCTGCCTCTGTCTCCCTCCCCACTTTACCTCACAGATTTCCCTCAGTAGACCTCTTGCATATCCAACCCCATCTTGGGTTTGTTTGAGGGACCTGAACTAACACATCCCCTGTAATTAAAAATTCAGGACATTTTATTTTTTATGTTATTACAAGACAGGTTATTTTTATAATTGTTAACTTTTCCTGAATTCAAATTTGTTATTGATTTCTCATTGTATATAAATATTTTTATTTATTTATTTTTTTAAAGATTTAATTTATTTATTTGACAGAGATCATATGTAGGCACAGAGGCAGGCAGAGAGGGAGAGGAAGGGAAGCAGGCTCCCTGCTGAGCAGAGATCCCGATGTGGGGCTCGATCCCAGGACCCTGGGATCATGACCTGAGCCGAAGGCAGAGGCTTTAACCCACTGAGCCACCCAGGCACCCCAATATTTTTAATATGTATAAAATACAAATGTTTTTCCTAATTTCATTTTATTGCTAGAAAAACATAGGTAGAAAAATTTGAATCACTAATTTTCTTTCAAGACTGTGTAAGTATGAATTAAAAGCAGATTTTTAGTTGAAATTTTGAAAATTAGTATTTTAATGCAAAAAAAAATTATTCTATTGATTATTATTTATTTAGAAAAATTCAAGAGGTGAAACTGAAATCCCTACACAGTATAGTCATCTGATCAAGATTTGGACATGCCTTGGTACCTTCTTCTAAAATCAACTATAAAATCCTATTTCATTGTTTCATCACTAGACTAACAAAGCTTAAATAATGAGATAAGGGGATGATATCACTACAAACATCTTGTGCTTTTCTAATTCACCAAACTTCCTGTTAACCACAGAACTCAAATACTTCCTAACTCAAGTAGGGAAATATAATGAATATTTTTCCAGTATGACTCAGATGAATAGCTCAAATTACTTCCTGATTTTTCCTCTATTTAAATAAATATTTAAGTAGTTGAAGTTAAAAGCAAAACATTTTTGTAAATTGTTTAGAATCGTAGAGAAAATAAAGCCTATTGGGAAAATTTCTACAATTAGTATTATCAGAAACAAATCTTGCTGCAAAGAGAGAAAAAAAAATCCTATGTGTTACATAAAAAGGCATTAAAATAAGAAAGTAAAAACAAAATTCAAAGAACTAAAAATCTTAAATTTAGACAAAACCTTGGAAAGTAAATTGAGATATTCATTTTCATAATCTTTAACTTCAAATCATCATCTCAAAACTTAAAAACTGAGACCAAAACCTTGCAACAAAAAAATCAGGTTAGAACAATTTGACCAAATGTGATATGACCTTAGCCAATGTCTTGAATATTAAGAAAAAAAAAGTTTTGACTCCAAAGACATATACTAATAAAAATCTTCAATTTACTATACCTCATTTATATACAAAAGACATAGAAATATTAATTAGGTAAGAGTGTTATAAAAGAGTTACAAATAAAATTTAAAACAAAAATAATGTGCATAAATGATTACAAGTTGCGGTAGAATGCTCAACAACATTATCACATGAAATTTTTCAAAGAAAATTTTCAGAAAAACATTTTAAGTACCATTAACTTGGTCATAGTGGGCCTTGGTCCTCCTATAAATGAAGCATCATTTTGTTCCTCTACATCTGCGACCTCACTTAAGTTCGAATCTTGTTCGTTTGAGGTGGTCAGCAACTCTGGTAAACGGAGAAATTGGATTCCACACTGAGAAGCTGCTGTTTTTACTCTTGGCACTTCCTGAATCCTCTGGTACCAAGCAGCCAACAGTGGAAATTCTATCAGCTTTTCAGAAACTTTCTTGCAGATAATTACCTAGGCAGGCAAAGAACAAAACATACTATTACATACTGTCTTTTATAATAGCCATCGAGGTACCTTTACATACCATAAAATTCACACATTTTAATTGTACGGTTCATACAGTGAGTTTTAGCAGATTCATACGGTTATGTAACTACCACCACAATCCAGTATTAGAACACTTATATCACACCAAAAGCTTCCATTGTGACCACCTGCAGTCAATCTCTGCTTCCCCAGTTAGTTGCAAGCAACCACTGATTTGGTTTCCATGTGATTTGCCTTCTCTAGTATTTCATATAAATGGAATCATAAAATTTGTCTTTTTTCACTCAGCATTAAGTTTCTGAGGTTCATCATGTAGTTGCATTTATCAGTAGTTTGTTTCCCTTTTTTTTTTTTAAGATTTTATTTATTTATTTGACAGAAATCACCAGTAGGCAGAGAGGCAGGCAGAGAGAGAAGTGGGGGGAAGCAGGCTCCCCGCGGAGCAGAGAGCCAGATGTGGGGCTTGATCCTGGGACCCTGAGATCATGAGCTGAGCCGAAGGCAGAGGCTTAACGCTCTGAGCGCTCCAGGCGCCCCAGTAGTTTGTTTCTTTTCATTATAAGTAGTAGTTATTGCATGGAATAATATAGTTTGCTTATCCATTTAGTAGTTGATGGACATTTGCATTGTTTTCAGTTTTTGATCATTATAAATGATATTGCTGTATGAACTAATGCATCAGTGTTTGTGCGTGAATGTTTTTCATTTCTTAGGAGTAGATACTAGGAGCCAAGTTGCTAGGCTGCATGGAAATGGTGTGCTTCGGTTTTAAAGAAACTGCCTAACTCCTCTCTCTGATGGTTGTACCATTTTATATCCCCACTAGAAAATGTCCCAGTTTCTCCAAATCTTGCCAATGACTGGTATTGTCAGTCTTTTTTATTCGAACTATTCTACTGGATGTGTGGTAGTATCTCACTATGATTTTGATTTGTATTTCCCTGTGACTAATGATGTTTAGCATCATGTACTGATTTGCCATTCAAATATCTTCTTTAGTGAAATGTTTCCTATACTTTTAGTATTCATTTCACAATATATAAATTGGGCAACTCAACAAGAAAACAAACAACCAATTAAAAAGATGGGCAAAAGATCTGAAAAGACACCTCAGAATTATGTAGTTGGCAGTTATATATATGACAACAAAGATACATAGTTGGCAAATAAATGTATGAGAAAACGTTCGTCACCTTATATCATTAAAGAATTGCAAGTTACAACAAGGAGACACCATTATACACCTAACAGAAGGGTGAAAATGCAAAACCCTGACAACAGCAAAAGCTGGCAAGGATGTGGAGCAACGGGAACTCTCATTCACTGCTCGTCCCACTAAACGCATAGCCCAAAGAGTCAACCCTAATATAAACTATGGTTCGGGTTATAGTAATGCGTTAATGGAAGTTTATGAGTTGTAATAAATGTACCAGTCTGGTGCAGGGTGTTGATGGTAGAGGAAACTGTATAGGTGGGGACAGGAGGTATCTGGGAACTCTCTGTACTTTCTGCTCAACTTTACTATAAATCTAGAATTATTGTAAACAAGTCTATCTTTTAAAGAAATTTTTAAAATCAAAATATACTATTTAAATAAGACTGACAAGGGACTAATGTCTTAGCAATAATCAAGGCCCAAAAGGTATTTGTGAATTATTTGAAGAATAATAAATATTACATATGCACAAACTAAAAATGTACTCACATACTGACTATACTACAAGCCCCCCAATATATATAAATATATAAAATATTTTATATTATATATTTATATATAATTTTATTTTTTACTTATATATTATTTATTATTATATATCTTATATATATTTATATATTTACATATATATCTAAAATGGAAAAGAATAATATTTAGAGGAAAAAGGGCAAAAAATATGCATAGATTATTCTAAGATAATAGAAATAACATGACTATATATCCTATAATTGAAAATCATTTTTGAAAATTTTATACCTTGCATTCCAGTTTCTATCATCTTTCATTGTTAGTATATTTTTATGCCCCTCTAAAAATTCTTCCTTAGTCAACTTCGTTCAAATCTAGAAACCCCTTCATCAATAACTCATGGGCAGGGCACCTGGGTGGTTCAGTGGGTTAAGCCTCTGCCTTCAGCTCAGGTCATGATCTCAGGGTCCTGGGTGAGAACCCCACATTGGGCTCTCTGCTTGGTGGGGAGCCTGCTTCCCCCTCTCTCTCTGCCTGCCTCTCTGCCTACTTGTAATCTCTGTCAAATAAATAAATAAAATCTTAAAAAAAAACTCATGGGCAAGAACACATTCCACTGTCCCTGACCCTCATTATATTTCAAAGTTCTCAACGCACTGAATATAGAGAGTAAATGGGTCAATGGAGAGTAAATGGACACTGCTTAGTCAAAAACCTCAAATACTTAATATGTACTTATTTATGAACATGAGTTTAAGTGGTTAATGGGGAAAGAATTAAATTAGTTGAAGGGTTGATTTCCTCAAAGTATGTTATGTGGTATTTTTAAATGATTATAATTTGATATCTATATAGAGTCTACAGTCACTGGTATATTTTGAGGAATCTCAGTGGAAGTTATATACTCACTAGGGAAATGTGGGAATGAGAGAAATGGAGAGGCTGTACTCTTATTTTAATAGTGCTCTGAAATTCTTTCTTTTTTTTCCCTTTTGTGAAGCCTTCTTCCCTGAATGTATGAAATCTAACACAGAATCAAATCAGTATTACCTAAAAGTAATGTAAGAAACAATCTCAGAACCATATTTTTAAAATAGGCTTGATGGAATAAGGAGGAGATTTCACTGAAGTAAAATAGTAAAAAGATAAAAGATACAATTATAGTATTTAGAAGTGAAAAGATAACTAGAGTCAGTTAGAGGGAATTTTTTATAACACAGCACTTAAAGGAAGGCTTTTTATTCAAATTAGAAAATGTGAAGCCATTACTCCTGATTTAAATTATCTTTTTGTTTTCTCTTGGCCAGATACTTTCTCCCTACCATCACCACCAAACTTAAATTTCTTTAAAAATTAGAATGTTCTTGCCTCTTTTTGAGGCACTGAATGTTGTTTCCACAGAGACAGTAATAATGTCGCCAACAAATTATGACTGGTGATTATGAACAAATAGATAAATAAAAAGGTCAAATCAAGAAAATCTTGACAAATATATCTAATAATAATCAGTACCAAAGCAGAAGCCAGAAAAGACAGAAAATTAATGAAAAATAAACATGCACATATATTTTAGTCTATTTTAACTGGCCTTTAAATAAGCACAAGTACTTGTAAGAGCAAGGTTTATGTCCAACTGTTTTTGCATAAAGCAAGCACTTAAAACACCACCTTACAAATAATATTCTGTTGAGTGAACAAATGATCAAGGAACTATTTATTAGCTTCAAAGAATAATCTCAATTAGTGTTTTTCAAACAACGGTTTATGAACTGTGAGAAAGTTGTGAAATTAACATAGTTTCAAAAATGGCATAAAATGGAAAAATACAAGAGTATGCAGCATGTAGTAAGGTGGGTTGCTTTATAATACATTTAATGTATACAAGATATTTGTGTAAGTATGCTCAATCACCTGTAAGATGCATTATTTACTGTGAGTTAAAGTAAAAGAGTTTGAAATATACTGTCTAAATGGTACTCTGGGAATCAGTTTATAATTCTCGCCAAAATTCATTAATTCATCCTCCCTCCCTCCCTCCCCTCCTTCCTTCTTTACTGAGACAGAGAGAGAATCTTAAGCAGTCTCCGTGCCCAGCATGAACCCAAGGCAGGGCTTGATCTTATGACCCTGACATTGTGACCTGAGCTGAAATCACAAGTCTGATGCTTAAAGGACTGGGCCACCCAGGCATCCCCTTGCCAAAATTCTTAATTGCCTGGAAATAGCTTATGTGATAAGGGAACTGAGCTTAAGTCATGATAAATTAATCAAATAAGAAATATTCTAATTTCTTCACCTTTCTTGTCCTCCTCTTGGTAGTGCTTTAGTCTTATTTGTTAAACGCATATGGCATCTTTCCTTCTACTGGAAAATAAGTTCTGATTGAGCAACAATAATTCATGTTTAAGAGAAATCAGGGAGTTTACACCGCATGACAGGTCATCCCATTTAATCAACATGCCAGGCTGCTCTGCTAATATCCAGACAGCTCAGGAGGTACTGAACCACATTCATTACACTCAAGAAGATAAATTTAAGGAAGTGGCTAATGAAAAATGGGTGAGATGCAAATTATATTTGCTCCTAAGAAATGATTTTTTAAAAAGTTACCTGCCTGATAAGATCAAAATCATTATAAATATCAGTTACTTAGAGACAAGAAAATAAGATTATTTATTCTTAAACAATGATAAAAAACTGCTTCTACCAAGAGCATAAAATGAAACCCTAATGGTTTTGTAGTTAATGGAATAAGGGTCAGTAAAACTTGCCTGGAGAGAAGCAAGATGTTACATTTATCCAAAATATCTCCTCCTCTGCATCACCTTCTAATCATTTATTATATAAAATGTTTTGTATTTACTTTATGTCACTTCCTTAGTCATGTTTACTCTTTTGAAAATAGGTCATAACTAACAGATGTTAAGGTGAGCAGTGTAAGCAGTCAACTGGATGGAAATATAATCCCAATTTTTCATTTTTTACTTATAGATTAGAACTGGCTGGTTAAAACTGAAAACTCTTGAGGACCTAATGCATAGGAGAGGATATGGAATATACAAATTAACGACTAAATAAGTGGCATCCATAGTTTGTGCCAGGCAATAGTGAGATTCCCATTTTATTCCTAATTTTATGACAACAGGGAAAGTGAAAGAGACATTTAACATAGGTACTTTTGCTTAAAAATCAATTTCTACAATAATTTTACTTAAGCAATAAATGTATCATACTTTTTAAAAACGCAATTCGAAGCATTAGAAGTTAACATGTAAAAAGTTAAATCCTAAGAGTTCAAATTACAAAAATATTTTATAAAATGGCAAATTTTGTTTTAAGGGAGTAGAATAATTTTTTAAATAGTCTTATCAAAGTATACTCGCTTACTAGTAGCAACTTATTATAACTATACAATTTTCTGGTATCAGGGAACATCAGGATTGTGCCTGAGTACAGCTATTCATTGCTGTTTCTCCCATATGCTTGCTATAGTAACTACTAGAAGATGCTTGCAAATGACTTAAAAAATGGAAATCATAAGAGGTGTGCATTTTAATCTATTCTTTTTAAAGTCTGTTCCTGAAACTTCCCAGAGTGGGTTTTATCAGACGCCTTCCATGGGTGCTATTGGGTTAACCACTAAAAAGGAAGAAAAGCATGAAGCAAGTTTAGACACAGTAACTTGGCTATTCTATCTACTATTGTTTTTGCATCTTTGGCTTTCTTTTGTTTAGCACAACTGTATATTTTCTCTAACTCTTCTAATTTTGACTTCTGGTATTCCAAACCTTGACTTTGCAAAATTGACTGTCCTTTTATATTGTTGGCCTTATTCCTGTAGCCAAATATCCTTGCTCTAGGGTCGGCTCTATGTTTCTGATCCCAACCTAGTAGTAACCTGAATTTCCTTCCTGATCGTGAACTTGATCCTAAGTGTGACCATTTGGATCACCACTCCATCACCTCAATGTGTGTTAATTAATGCAAGCATAAATGCTCTGCATCATAGCCACTACCTGAACTCAAACAATGGCTTCATAGCCAAGATGACTTAAAGGAGCAAAATAGACATAACAGAAACAATATCAACAATATCTTACTTTGGCAAAGAAAGATTAATTCCTGAAAGAAAATATGCAGATCCAAGAAAAATACAAACAAAGGAAAATACTGTGAGAATTAGTTTACCATAAATGTCAAAGAGGAAAAATTAATCATAGAATACATGTAATAATAAAGGCTGAGTATACAAGTTTTCCCCTATTTTAAACTAAGAACAAGGTTTTTCAGTGAGTATTAGGTAAATTTATGTAGTAGCAGTTAGTAGATGCCCCCACCTGATTGAAGAGAAAAAAAAAAATCCCTCCCAATTAAAAATACTTCAGCCTCAAGTGATCCTAATTAGGTGAATACTATTTAAATTAAGCTAAAATCAAATGCAAACTAACTGAAAATGGATGTTTGGATAATCATCTAAAATCAACTACATAGATTCATGCGAAGTTAAGCAAATAGCCCAGCACTTCGTTATGGAAAGTGCCTGACAAAACCCATTGAATTTACATTGGTAAATCCAATTTTATATTTGTTTTGTTGCTTTTGCAAGGAGATACTCATCTTCTCTAACAGTTTTACCTTCTTTGTACCACTTGCTATTATGTAAATATATATTATTTACTTGTTTACATGTTCATTTCTATCCCCCCCCACTAGAATATTAACTCCATGAGGGTTGGGGCCTTGTTTTGTTCATCACTCTATTTCCAGTGCCTACAAGAGTACCTGCTATATACAGTAGACTTTCAACAACTTTCTCAAATGAATCAATTAGTGGATGTGCCACTTTGATTCAATTATTACAAAATTAAAAACAAACACAGTTATCCAAGAAGACCAGAAGCCATGAACACCAACAGAATTTCATAATACATATCAAATAACTGCTGTAATGACTGAAGTTGGTAATAAAGGGGAAAGTCAGGAGTAAGAGAATTTAGAATCACTGGACTAGGAAAAAAAAAAAGTTGATGTCTTCTCCCCATCCAGCTCTGTGGGTTCTCTACATACAACATTTAAAATACTAATCAACATCTAAACAATTCCCAAATCTTTTTCACATCCTTTAATTCTGAAGTTATTTTAGTTCCTAATCTTATTTTGTCTCTATTTTGGAAAAAAAAAAAGAAATCCTCTTTAAGAAAATGCCAATTGATTAATACCACCTAACTTATTAGTGAGCCACCAGCTTCCAAGTAGATTTTCATTAGAAATCATTTTTCATTTTGTCAGTAGAGATATCTGAAGTGTTAGTGATACATAATGAAATCTGATATCTGATGCCTTTTTAGGAGAAAGGGTGAAATGCTTCAAAGCAAGAAAAATGCAGCTCTTGAAAACCAACTGGAAAGCTGCAGAGAGCTATAGCTTCCCACATTCACTCTAGTATTATTTTTACCTTGTTCTTTTTTCCTCCACAGGGAGGAAAAATACACACACATACAAACACACACTCACAGGAAGAAAGAAAACGTTCCATTTATATTCTCCCACAACACTGACTAGCATAGCCAGCTACAGAATGTAATCTTATAAGGAACAGAGATGCACAGACACGATGATAAAATATTTCTGATTTAATAATACCTAACATAATGTAATTAGTATTTTAAGTGTCTACTTAATTATAAAATACAGCTGGCAAGAATTTTTTAGTGTTTTAATACTAGAGCCTCTAATACTTGAAGGTAATTGCAAGAGTAATTTGAAATTAATAATCATAACTGCCAAAATTTTAGCATTTCAAAATTAAAAGTTATAATAATGACTAAGATTAAGAACTTACTGCCAAACACTGTTCATACTTCACACAAAATGTCATTTGTTCATCCCAGTGATCCAATGGGATAGATACTATGATCTCTTTTTTACAGATAGGAAAATCGAGATAGGAAATCATTACTTGCCCAGGAGCATAATGATAGTAAGAAGTGGAATAGGGATGCAAACGTAGGCAATTTCACAGACTGAAACTTCTAGTAATGTATCCGTTCCTGATAAACCTTACCAAAAAATGATGGATACAAGGCAAGAGTACGATATCTGCCAAAGTGAAGTAGAGGCCCTCCGCAAACACATGCTCCAGAGGTGGGAGGTCAGAGGCTTTTGCTTTTCTGATGTGAGGAGGCTCCCTGTTGGTGGCAGCTGGTTCTTCCTGTACTGTGAGCTTTGAGAATGCAACTTTCAGTTCCAGGTTCTCAGATGTAGAGTCCAACTCTTGAGATGTTTCTTGTCTATGCACCTTGCCCATTGCTTTTTCCTTAGCAAGGGGAGGCCCGACCCCAGCAGCCTTCTGTTGCTTCAGCTTCTGCCTACGGAGTTTGTCATCATTATGCACTCTAACAGGCTCACTAAGCTTCTTCTCTAACTGTAGTATTTCTGCAGGGATAGATGGGTGCTGGTCAGAAGATTCTCTAAGAAAATTCTCAATAGCTAAAGGGATGGTGAGTTCGCATAGCCTGGTCCACTGACTAACCTGAAAAACAAAATAACAGAAGAAATCGAGTCTTTACTTTCAATGTAGCTTGAAGAAAACTTTCTATCGGGAAATAAGACTGGTTTTGACCACTGAAGCCACGCCATGCCAGGGCTAGGTTTTTATGTTCTATCAAGGGACATATTACAGTGCTTTAAACATAACACTAAACAACAGTTTAGCAATCCTATACCTGGAATACATGCTATCCTCTTGTATCCTCTTACTGAATAAATCCTTCCTTCCCAAAGCCTTTGAAGTACATGCACCGCTACTTGAGCTCCTATTCATGTGTAAAATTTCCTTTTAAAGTCCTCACTTAAGGGATGCCTGGGTGGCTCAGTGGGTTAATGGTCTGCCTTCACCTCAGGTCATGATCTCAGGATCCTGGGATCAAGCCCATTTAGGCTCCTTGCTCAGTGGGGAGCCTGTTTCTCCCTCTGCCTGCTGCTCCCCCTGCTTGTTCTCTCTCCCTCTCTTACAAATAAATAATTAAAATCTTAAAAAAAAAAAGTTCTCAATTAAAACAAAGGATTAAAAAAAAAAAAGAAGTCATTCTCTAAAAATAGTGTCTCCAAACCTCACAAAATAAATCTTGAATTCTTATTTTTCGACGCTGTACCTGAAGTACTGGCATACATGAGGGACTACTTTATTTCATTGCTTACTAGAGATTTTTTAAGTAAGCAGGATTTAATTCCTCTCCCACAGAAGGTTAAAACAGATGTTCAAATAAATGTGTTATCCCTTTATGGCTTTAAGTAACAGAAGAGCCATCATACTTACTTCAGCACAGGCTTTCAAGCAAGTCTTCTTAAAACCCAAAAGTTCCAAAATTTCCTTCTTGGAGGTGTCAGCTTCATATGATCTCTGGATTATGTGTCTCAGTACAACAGCAAGTCCTGCTCTACAGAAATTTTCTGGTTTTTCTACTATTGCAGGTAAACAGCAATTCTGGACTATTGGAGGAAGCTCTTGCCTTGAAATAATTTGTACTTCAACATCCTGGGGCACTACATCTTTTAATGAAATATCTGTATTTTCTCCAGTGGGGACTAAGCAAACTTTAAAGATTTTGCAGTCACAGTATGATAATAGAAACAAAGTTACAGATGTATGAAGAGGACAGATGCATCCTTCTATTTGGTGAGAAAAGTCCAAGTATAGGTGTTCTTCTGTAAGACTTTTCTTAATGCCTTTCATTTTCTTCTTTCATTGGGTCACCTGCAGCATAAATTGAAGTGAATTATATGAATTATAGACTTAGAATATAGTAACTTAGAAGCTGAAATGAAAGATGAATATTCAAAAACTTTTTCTAGAAATCAGTGAAGATTTGTGATAGGATTCTGCAAGAATTTGTTCCTGGACTGAATAAATGGCTTCCAAAAGAAAGATTTCCACCTGGTGCAATTAACTAGTCTTGGGGTGATTTTTACCCAGCTCCTTTAAAATAAGCATACTTCGGGGCATCTGGGTGGCTCAGTGGTTAAAGCCTCTGCCTTCGGCTCGGGTCATGATCTCAGGGTCCTGGGATTGAGCCCCGCATTGGTCTCCTTGCTTAGCAAGGAGCCTGCTTCCCCACCACCCCCTCTCTCTGCCTGACTCTCTGCCTACTTTTGATCTTTGTCTGTCAAATAAATAAATAAAATCTTTAAAAAAAAATAAATTAAATAAGCATACTTTAGGTGCTTAGCAATAGAACCCTCTCAGTCAAGTACTTTGAGGTCTCACTATAGGTAAGAACAAGAGATGAATAAAATGGGAAATAAATAACCAAAAATACTAGGAGTTGTCTGGAGAAGCTTTGGCCATGCTGGTCCTCCCACACTGCTTCTCTTTTATGACTCTATAACACAATAACCGTGGGGAGAGGATATATTCATTCCCTCGTGAGAAATGAATTCTCCTAAGGTGAGTGGGTTTTGATATGATGAGCTATTGCATGCTAACTCACAACAGAAAAATATCTGAAGTTCCCCATAACTTAGATGTTGATAACCGAGATCTCTCCAAGTTAACATATCCAGAATCACTCACCCCCACACTCCAAACCTGCCTCCTCATGTATCCTCCCCACCTCAGTGAATGGAGCCTCGTCTTCTAGCTGCTCAGGCCAAAAATCTCAAGTTATTCTTAGTTACTCTTTCCTTTCACATCTCCATAACCAATCCATTAAAAACTTATTTTGTCTCTTCAATATATATCCCAAATGCTTATTTCACATCATCTTCATTGCTCCCACTGTGATCTAAGCTGCCATCACCTATCTCTGAATTACAGCAATTATCTTCTGCTTGCTGTCCTATCTCCCACTCTGGTCTATTCTCAACATAGTATTCAAAGTGATCCTGTTAAAAATGGAGTAAGATCATGTCACTACTCAAATATCTTCCCCTTCTATTCAGAGAAAAGACAAAACTCCTACAGTGGCCTAAAGATCTCTTTGGTCTCATCACTCACAGCTCCAGCCAAAGAAGCTTGCTATTCCTCTAAAATACTAGGTACAGGGGCACCTGGGTGGCTCAGTTGTTAAGCATCTGTCTTCAGCTCAGGTCATGATCTCAGCGTCCTGGGATCCAGTCCCACAATGGGCTCCCTGTTCAGCGGGAAGCCTGCCTCTCCCTATCCCACTCCCCCTGCTTGTGTTCCCCCCCTCAATGTGTCTCTCTCTGTCAAATAAATAAAATCCTTAAAAAAAATTAAATTAAAATAAAATAAAATACTTGGTACATTCCAACCACAGAGCTTTTGCAGTTGTTTCCAGTGCCTGGAACACACCCTCACCTCTTTCAGGTATTTATTTAAATAACAACTTCTTGCTGAGATGATCCTGGGCTACTGTACTTAAATTGAAAACCCCACCTCTACCCACCCTGAAAACACTATTCTAGGCTTTTCTTCGCACTTACCGTGGTAACACACAAATAGAATGTTCTATGAGAATAGTTTACTACAATGCCTAAAACATAGCCCGATATATATATATATATATATATATATATATATATATATATAAAACATGTATATAAACATGGCCTGAGACATATATATATATATATATATATAATTAAGAATTATTTGTTGAATGAATGCATGAATACGCACAAGTTATTTTAAAGATGCAAACATATACAATCTTGAGGTGAAACTGATAGGTGTTTTCAACTCCTATTCCTTAAGAATTTTGTTAACTATTATAGCTGTTTGATTTCTACATATCCTGGGTCTAAAATTCCCCATATTCTAATCCATGAATCGCAATTCCAAAGTTAACACTAGATGGCACTCTTTAAAAGCATTCACCATGGAAACCTGTGCTAGGAAGATTAAAAAAGTATACCTGCAACTTTCTTTTAAGTGTATTTGAAATATTAGTGTACTCTGAAATTTAGGAAACTGTCAACATATTAAATTTCCTTTATATTCTAAATTCCTCAGTTTTTTTTTTTTTTTAATCAAAAGCAGAAGTCAGTTAAGAATGACTTGGTCCTCAGCTTTTTTTGTTAAAAAGCTAGTAATTCGGGGCGCCTGGGTGGGTTAAAGCCTCTGCCTTCGGCTCAGGTCGTGATCCCAGGGTCCTGGGATCGAGCCCCATGCCGGGCTCTCTGCTCTGCAGGAAGCCTGCTTCCTCCCCCCCTCTCTCTCTGCCTGCCTCTCTGCCTACTTGTGATGTCTCTCTCTCTCTCTGTCAAATAAATAAAATCTTAAAAAAAAAAATTTACCTTTAAAAAAAAAAAACTAGTAATTCATCATAACAAAAGGATATAGTTAGTAAAATATGAACTTCTTGATAATGCAAGTAATCACTACTGTTTTATATTTCTTTTATTAAAACATAACAGATCTGCATGGTTTATTACTTCTTTAAAAGGTTATCTAGAGGAAAATTATTTCATGTGATTTAAAAGCAACAACTTTTTAACCCATGGAAACCATTTTCTTCCTAGTTTATCTTTTTTTTAATTTTTAATTTTTTTGCCCCTATAGTTTACTTTAAAACAAAATATTAAATGGTGCTTATTAAAGCTCACAGGCAAAAAAAAACAAAAAACAAAAAACAAAAAAACAAAAAAAAACCATTTTCCAGGAAATTAATAATTTCTTTGAGGAGTTTGCTCCTGTAAATCTATTGCTGATAATTTACTGATCTTCTTAACTCCTTCTGCTGATAGTGGGATATGATACAGAAGATCCCTAAATCCTTCAATAAGCAGATTTGAAAGAAAAACATGACTGATTTCCTCATTTGCCCAGCAGTCTAGGAAATAGTGATTATGAGACTAATCCTGCTAACTCTTTAAAAACAAAAAACAAAACAAAACAAAACAAAAATGGGGCGCCTGGGTGGCTCAGTGGGTTAAGCCGCTGCCTTCGGCTCAGGTCATGATCTCAGGGTCCTGGGATCGAGTCCCGCATCGGGCTCTTTGCTCAGCAGGAAGCCTGCTTCCTTCTCTCCCTCTCCGCCTGCCTCTTCGTCTACTTGTGATCTCTCTCTGTCAAATAAATAAAATCTTTAAAAAAAAAATGAAAATAATGCCATTCTATTTTATAGCTTGTGATTTAGGATGCACAGACATATTATAAAAATTAGAGTATATGTGTATTTGCCACTTTTCAAGGCATATAAGAACCTTGAGAATAGACTTTTACGTATTCTATAAACTTTTGTCACTATGAGCACTTAATAAATGCTAAATGTCAACAAAATAGAATAGCAATAACCTGCCCATGGAGATATCTAAAAATTAATGAGATGCCGGAGAGAAAATGCAAAGTACTGTTGATTCTTAACATAATTTATTTTTCCAATATAGATGTTGGTATTTGTTGTTGTTGTTGTTGTTGTTGTTTCCCCTGGGAGATTAAAAATGTTACTTAATGATCTTGGAGTTAAAAAAAATGACTCTCCCTGGGCCATTTCTTCCCATTAAATACTAATGTAATTTCTAAAATAAATATTGAATATTAGCAAACCTGTACAAATCTGAAATATGTTTTTGACTTGTACTATGTAATTTTTCAAGAGAGTAGAACATAGTTTTTGCTTTAAGTTTGCAAACATCATAGGCAAAAGAAACCCCTCTTCTTTTTTTCTTCTCCATTTCTACCTAGAGTCCTTACATCATTATTCTTCTGTCATGAACTTTACAAAGGTAGGTACTGATATCATATCATATCCTGGGTCTCCAGGGTTTCTGGGGCACCTCCTGTTACTCCATATTACATTCCTGCCACACACAGAAGTAGGGTCATCTGCTCAGCTTTGACAGGTGCCACACTGCAACTACTCCTGAAATAGAGCGAGAAAGCAGCATATAAAACTACAGATGTAGGAGCTGAACAGAGCTGATGGAATATACATCTCTTCCCTGGACACACCAGTTTGTTTGGAAATGTTGCAGAGGGAGTATAGAGATAAGAAAGAAAATATTCAAAACTGGTTTCATTACTTGTGAATCTTCAAAGACATATATATATATTTTATGTAGGCTCCACACTGGGCTAGAACTCATGACCCTGAGATCAAGATCTGAGCTAAAAAATTGGACACTTAACCAAATGATTCATGCAGGTGCCCCTTCAAAGGTATTTTTAAATATAACTGAAGCAGTCATGGGCTTAACATTTTAGGCATTTACACCTTTTATTTTTGTATTCTTATCCTAATTAATATTTCCTGGTATTGATAAATTGAAATATTTCACAGATGAAAGAGTGAGTTTCATAGGGTTTTTAAAATCTAAACCCATTTTACTACTTCACTTCATGCACATGTATATAGAAAGAGAGACAAAGAAAAAACATAATAAAGATACTGAAAATAAACATCCTTGGGGGTGACTGGGTGGCACAGTCGCCTAAGCAACCAACACTTGGTTTCAGCTCAGGTCATGATCTCAGGGTTGTGAAATCTAGCTTTGTGTCTGTTCCACACTCAGTGAGGAATCTGCTTCAGTTTCTCTCCATCTCCCTCTGCCCTTTTCCCATTCATATGCATGCACTCACTCGCTCTCCCTTAAATAAATGAATCTTAAAAAGAAAGAAAGAAAAGAAAGAAAGAAAGAAAGAAAAAGAAGCATATTTAGAAGCTGAAAAAACTTTTGACAATTTTGTGCTCAAAATTCAAGTCTGGATCTAGGGCAACTAAATATTACATAATAGGTAAATAGCTAAGTTATATATTAACTAGTAAAGACCAAAAAGTGCACCACTGCAACAAAATATTTTTTATCAAATAAGAAATTATCACTGTGCCTGGGATTTAACAGGAGCTTAGTAAATGTTAAATGACTGAACAAAGACTACAATTCTAATAATATCACATTCACTTTATTGTCCACCAACTATGTGCAAAGCACACATAACTTTTATACATTACTTCTAATCCTCACAATCCTTACAAGTACATTTTAATTCCGTTACACGGATAAAGACTGTCCATCAACACAAAAGCATTAATAGAAACTGTAAAGGGATCTTATCTGAAAGCATTTAGGAATAGCTATTTTTCTAATATAAATACCACTACTTTATAAACTTAAAATTCCAGAAAGTGAAGCATATTGCAATTTTATTACAGCAACAATTTCACAAAAGTGAAACATCAGAAATTACATTATTCTAAGCAATTGTGCTGGTCTCAGTAATCCTTGATAAAAACCTCTGTTCTAAAAGCAATTATCTGACAATGAAAGTTTTTGGTAGATCCTTCCTGATGCCCTTTATTGGATCCTCCACAGACCTCTCAGCAATC
Organism: Enhydra lutris kenyoni; assembly: GCF_002288905.1. Classification (NCBI taxonomy): domain Eukaryota; kingdom Metazoa; phylum Chordata; class Mammalia; order Carnivora; family Mustelidae; genus Enhydra; species Enhydra lutris. The sequence continues at coordinate 24,770,016 of NW_019154087.1, forward strand.
TGTGGCTCAGTGCTTTGCCTTGTTCTCAACCACACTCACTCCTTTGATTACTGGTATTCAACTTTTTCATCATGCCACACAGTAAGACTTTTATAATGCAATTCATTATACTGAATAAAAAGGATCACAAATAAAACGGAAACAAAAGAATCACAAAGAAATATCCTACTACATGGTATATAGCTGGTATTTTTTATTCTGTGCTTTTCTTCCTTCCCTTCCTCCTCCCTTTCTCCTTTTTTTAATGCTGGTTAGGGGGCGCCTGGGTGGCTCAGTTGGTTTAAGGGTCTGATTCTTGAATCTGGCTTCGGTCATGATCTCATGAGTCATGAGATCCATGAGATCGAGCCCCGCCTTGGGATCCCCACTCAGTGGGGAGTCTCCTTGAGATTCCCTCTCTCCCTCTCCCTCCTCCCCCTGTGGGGCTGGCCTTCCCACCATAGGCATGCTCTAGAGCACTTTATCTATCTAAAATAAATAAATAAATGCTGGTTAGTACTTACTAAATTGATTTCACGACCCATTAATGGGCCACAACTAACAAAATAACAGTACTATGCTAGGTGATCTCCAATTCTACAAGTTTAACTATCATCTAGGACTCCTATTTTTATCTCAATCACATCCTTTCCCTTGAACTTCATATTCCTATAATGCTACTTGACATCTTCCCTCGGACATTTTTCTAAACCTGTTCCCCCTCCCTTAGTAGTCCCCTTATTGATAAAATGACAACATCATTCACCCACATGAATGGGGTCAGGCCCTTAATTCTGAAGTCTCACTCATTTTTTTTCTCTCATAAGCTACTCTTTCTACCTTTGAAATATATGTTAAATACAACTTCTTAGCACCTCTACCACTATCAACCTAATTCATATAAACTCTGTTTATATAGACTACTACAAACATCTATTAACAATTTTCCTCCACTCTCCAATAATCAGGGTGATCCTTTGAACATATTTAAGTCAGTTCACACCCCCTGCTCACAACCATCCAATGGCTCCCAAAACAGTTTTTAAAAAATCCAAATTTCCTATTATGGCCTATGGCTGCCATGACCCTACCTATCCTTTTCTGACCTGATAGCCTACTTCTGCTCCCTTATGCTCATTCCTCTCCAGCTAGTTCTCCCTGTTCTTGGAAGAAGCCAGTAATGTCCCCAGTTGAGAATTTTTTCTACTTGCTGTTCCTTATACCTAGCTTGCTCCTTCATTTCATTGAGGTCTCTGAATAATAACTCAAAGCAGCCTTCCCTGACAACCTGAACGGAAAAAGCACTTCCATCACCTCCTAGTCTTTTATCTGGTTTTTTTTTTCTCTTTATAGGTCTTACTACCCAACCTTTTATCTCCAGTGCTTATGAGGACTCAAATTTTAGTTCAAGAAGTGAATGAATGTACATAAATGAATATCAGTAATCGTAATGACAATACTATTGAGAACTTAATTCTTGGTACATCAGCCTCATTCTTCTTGACACTATTCTTCAATCTATTTTAAGAACCAACTACTTATAAATTGAAACGAAGAGGATCACCGTTCTGAGTGGAATTGGAAAAAATATAACTTGAATCTATCTAACTTGTAAAGGAAGTATAGTTTTTGTACATACAGAAACTGAGCCAAGATAAGTAGGAATCTAACTAGATTTTATACTTACCTAGCAAGTAGAATATTTATACACCAAGAAAAATAAAGTAATGGATAAGAGCCTAGACTCTGGAGCTGACTAGGTTTAAATCCTGGTTCTGATATTTAATAGCAGTATAGAACTTTCCTGTACCTTAGCTTCCTCATTTATAAAATGGGGACAATCAGATTTACCATAGTGTGCTGTGAGAACCTAACAATGCTTATCACATTAGTAAGCCTGTAAATATTATTATTCATTTGTAATTTATCTCAAAATTCCTTATCTATTAACACTATTAAACAAACCTCGACTGGGAAGTCACAAATTATGCTTTATATTTCCAAACTTTTTAGGAAAGATAAGGGATCCATGTCAAAATGAAAAGCTCCTCGCCCCCACCAAGTACTAAAAAAACTGGTTTGTTACTGTGACAGGAAGTCACAAAATGATAGAATATGTGATATCCTAAGTCTACTTGCATATTAACTGCTTATTTTGTACAAAATAAATAGTTCAACAGTTTACAGGTATGAATCACATTTTTTCTGAAAGATTAAAATTTAAACTCATTTAAATTCCTTACCATATCCAATGTTCAACATTATGAATATTGGAACTTGGATTGTTTTATACATTTCACTAAATAACACAATTGGTTGCAAATCTCACCCTATTTTCTTACTATCTATATTTTATACATATAAATGCTTGCCTCTACAGTTAGATAGCAGCTAATTACCTTAGATATTAAAGGTTAAAAAGGAAAGAAAAAAAGTTGAGCTGCTTCAGTGCCCATCATATTATGTAATGTGGGGATGCATATAGTTAAGTCCTAGAGAACAAAGTTCAATAATTAAAATTAGCTGTTTTCTTATCTGGGCAAAAAGTGGGTTTAAAAGCGAAAAAGCTTACTGTAACTTTAGCCATTAGGGAAGTGTGTCATCTCTCTGGTAAATCAGGAAATTATCTGCTACCACAGAATCATAATGCTTGCAGCTAAGCCTGACCTCATAATTAAGAGGGATCACAGCATAAAATGCTAACATGTTAGAAATGTTAGCAAGCGTGAAATAAAATTACTGAATTCCCATAGCAAACAATACCTAGGCTTGTTATGATCTAAATCATTTAAATCCTTGTATTCTAATTACTAATCCTCACAGAAATCAGTAGGCTACTTTTAATACTTTAAGATAAAAACAACTTCTATTAAGGAACTGTATATATTACAGGTGTTTTAGTTGACTGGCCTACAGAATTTGTTAAGTTTCAAGGCCTGCTTGATTGTTGCTATTAGAAAGGCTAATTGGATACTCAGTATTCTTCTTTCAAATCACAGGTAATACCAAAGCTACAAAATAAACACAGGTTGGTGGTGGTGTTTTTAAACTTGATGGACCCAGTATTAAGTAAGTTTAAGTTTGAGCTCTGCTTAAAGCAGGCAAACATATAAAGGTAAAAAAATAGTAATAATGAAATAGAAAAGCTGATATAAACAATTCTCAAATCTCACTGATCTCATTACAGACTCGTTTTTAAAATTAGACCTCGGGGCACCTGGGTGGCTCAGTGGCTTAAGCCTCTGCCTTCCGCTCAGGTCATGATCTCAGATTCCTGGGGTCGAGCCCCAAATAGGGCTCTCTGCTCAGCGGGGAGCCTGCTTCCTCCTCTCTCTCTGCCTGCCTCTCCGCCTACTTGTGATCTCTGTCTGTCAAATAAATAAATAAAATTTTGAAAAAAAAATTAGACCTCTTAAAATAATGCCTTCAAGTGTAACTCAAACATAATTTCACATAGCAAGTATGCATGCCCTAAGGCAATCCGCTTAGGTGTATACTCCCCACCAGGCAGTTAAAAAAAAAAAAAAAAACTCACATAGCTTAAAGTTTGATTTATTAAATATGACAGCAAATCATTCAGTTGTATTTATAACAAAAAATTTATTTTCACAATATTTAAATGACCATGTTTACAATTGCCACACCACTAATCCTTGCCAGCCTTTTCATTTTCTCTAATACTTTTTCTATAAACTTGGAAAAAGCAATACTCTATTAAATCAATAATGTAACACAAGATATATTATCAAATGCTGGCATTTCCGTGATATTCAAGAATTTATGACAAGAAATGGGATCTCGGGCTTAAGGATAAAGGGGAAAAAAAAAACAAGCCACCTAATCCCAGAGCAGGTAGAGCTGGGACGGGAAGTACGGGTGTCAGTAAATGTTTCTGAAGCCAAAGCAATTTTCACGCAAGTTAAACTCAAACTTTTCTACACAGAAGTTTAAAACCGACCTGAAACACTGCTTCGATAGTGTAACAGAAACGAGTGGCCCCAAACAAAGCAAGTCCTTTGGAGCAACTGTTAATGTGAATACAAGTGCTTTCTCCAACCAGGAAAGCATGGAATGAAAAACTAAGTGCCAAAGAAAAAAAGTTAAAGCGTGCCAAAAGGTCTTAAAACTACACTTAGCAGTGAACGGTAAACGACCCCACAGACTCCTGCAAAGAGAAGCTGCTCCACTCCCCCATAAGCAGAGGAAGCCATGGGGACTGGCCGGGGGAAACCTGAGAAAGGGCCCGGAGCCCTCCACCAGTTCTCTCAGAAGCTGTGACTGTCTGAAGAGACTGAGGGGCCCCCAAACCGGAGAACGGTCGGGCCACTAATTCCAGGACCTTGCCCTTCCCGCCACCCTCCTCCCCGTCCCGCAGCGTCAGCCAGTCTCCTCCGGATGCAAAGAGTACTCAGGGGGGTCGGGGGACTGCGGAGCCGGCGGCCTGAGCGCCCTCTTTACCTGGTCGCAGAGGCGCGGCCAGGCAGGGAGGGTGCATGAGCGTGTCAGCGACACAAGCCGCCTGCGCCTACCCACCCCGCTCGAGCCAGGTTTCCGAGGCAGCTTCTGCGAGTCTTCGCCCACCGACCTCTGGCTGCCAGAAAGGCCGGGAAAGAAACAACAGGCACGGTATCTTGGAAACAGCGGCGTCGGCCGTCATTCATAATCCGGCGGACCGGAAACTGGAGGTTACGTCACTTCCTACCGTGGCACAGCCAAAAAGTTCCCCTCTTCACGCTGCTGCAGGAACCTTTGTTTCCCCTTCCTCGGAGAGGGCTAGTTCCGGGAGTGGTTCGGAAGGGGCCTCCGGGAACGGACGGAGCTGCGGGGCGGAGCGGTGAGTTGTGACGAGCTAGCCGGCTCCCAGCCGCCTCTGGGAGGCTCGAGACCTCCGCGAGGCGAGGTGGGAGAGTAGTTGCGTGGGGTCTTAGTTTCCTCGCTCTTCATGGGAAAACCTCGTAATTTGCGGGGGGTCGCGCGCCCCAGGCTGACCGCTCTCTCCCTTCAGCGAGGGTTGTGCTTCCTCCTAGGGTGTTTCGGGCTAGGGCTCGTCGGCTGAGGCACGGCCCCAGGGACTAGGCTCCTGGAAGTCTGTCTCGGACCCTTCTCGGAAGGTTTTGGCGACTTCTCCATGCAGCTCCCTCTTTCCGCCTCTTACTTTCTCTCGGGGTTCCTCCTTAAAGACCTTACCCCGTGCTAGGCCTTCGGTGTCATGTTTTGATCAAAGGATTGGAATTCCTTTTCTGAGCGTCTGCTAACTTCTCTGTCACTTGGTTGATTGGAATCATAGTCTTCTGCTTGCCCTGCGTTTCCAGACGAGTCCCTAAGATTTCAGTGTAACCCAGGGCCAAGAATTCAGGAGAGGATGGAAATGCGCAGCATCTTTGAAAGGATTTTTGTTAGAAGGGGTCGCAAGAGCTTCCAAAGACATAGAGGGCAAAGCTTTCTAGAGCCGTTATGAGATGGCAACCCTAACAGTGCATTCAGTGTGAATAGGTTCAGTTTCCTTGATCTTGTGTGTGCACATGCAGATGATCAACTTTGGACTTTTTCTAAGATTGGCATGTAGGGTGAGAAATGGGATCTAGGGCAAAGCATTATGAATATCCAGTTTCGGTTGGAGACATCCCAGATGCCCCAGAAAGTGATACTTAAAAAAAAAACCTAGTTCATTCATTCAGTATTTTTGAGAGCCTAAATTTTAAACAGTAGATTTATAACTAAAAACAAGCTCTTGCCCTCATGGAGTTACAGTCGAGTGGGGTTAATTTAAGCCAAGTAAAGGATTGGGAAGAGAGTATTGCAGATAGGAACATTGTACAGGTCTCTAGTATTGGAAGACGTGGTTTTTGTTTATATTGCTTTTCCTTTTGCTTTTTCCATGTTTGAGGTGGGGGTGCAGGAGATGCAGGGAAGTTGGGTTTGTCTTTTGTTCTTATTGCTCTTTGCAAAGGGACTTTGTAAGTGGTTAGAATTATGTAGAAGGAGGAAAAAATCATTATACTTTACTTTGAACCCTAATAATTCTGTAGCCATTATTTTATGGTACTTTGCAAGGTAGCAAAGTAATAGTCAAAAAGATAAATACAAACTCCCTTTCCTCCTCAAAGTACTCAGAGTTTTATAGGGAATGTAACACTTTTGGGGGGGAAAAATATGGTTCAAAGTAGAAAGTCCTAGTACCACAAGAAAGCACTATATGAGATATCCTAGGAGGGAGAGATTATTAGTAGTATTTGGGGTGGAGAAGGACACACCATTGGTGAATAGAATCTTCATGAGAAATAATATTTGAACATAGAATTTGGACATCTAAAAATGGGTAAAAAGCCTCCCAGAGAGAAAAATAAGTAGAAGTGTCAAAGCTAGCTAATGGCTCTGCTGTAAGGAAAATCTGTATATGAAGAATTAAAATTTTTGTACCAGTTAAGGAGTCTTTTTAAATGGTAGGTGAAGAAATTCGGCTTTATTTCGAAGACAGTAGAAAGTTTTTTTGAGCAAGAAAATGAAAAAAGAAAGAAATGTGTTTTGGGAATATTAATATGACAACAGTGTTGAAGTCAAGGAGGATAACTAGATTATTGCTATAATACAAAATTATAAAGACTTGAATTTGAGTAGTAGCAGTGGAAGTGAAAAATGGAACAAATGTGACAAATGTTACAGAGTCAGAATCCATAGGGAAAGCCTGCTGATTGTTTGGTAATAAGGATTAAGAGCCGTTTCCCTGAGGGGAAGATGTAGGCCCCAGACCGGATCAGTGGAGAGTGTCATTCATTGAAAAGGGACCCCGATCTCTCTTTATCTATACACATAAACACACCTAGAACTTTGTTTTTTGGAATCCTCCATAAGAATGGTATGGCTCTTTTCCAGTCTATTTTGATCATGGATTTTAGAATATACAGGGAAGGATTGTATAAAAGTAACATAATTTGGTGTAATTCCAGGAAAATATTTTTGGAAGTAATAGAGGAGGTAAATTGATAAATTAGTTGCTGACCTCTTTAAGGACATAAATAGATGAAAATAAATTTTATTATATTTGCATTTGCCAGTAAGAAAGGAGAATAGAAACCAGAGAAGACAATAGAAAAGTGGTAAAGAAAAGTAAGATAGAAAACGAAAATATAAAGGATAAAACACATAACTATGAGTGTTTTATGTTAGGCCCATCTACTGTTTTCTCTTCAATGAGGGAAAAAAGTTGGAGCAACGAAGTGCCAATATGGAGAAAGCAGAGGGAACAAGGAATTGGAGGCTTCTATAAATTCAAAGTGCAGGTGGAATTGAAGGAAAGAAATGGGGCAAAAACCAAACAAACAGAAAACCCAAAAGGAAGGTTGACCTGGTACCCTGAAGACATTTCTGGGTCAAAACAGTGGAATAGATAGAATAATGGGATATTATAATCAAAAAGTAGAATAGTTATGGCTAGTTTCAAGCTTCAGTGGCTGAAGATAAAGCTCCTTAGGTTGAAGATTTAAGTAAAAGTGCAGGAAGCTGGAGATCATCGATATAGATGCAATTTTAGCATCGCTGAAGATGAAGGTGTGGAGGAGGAGAAAGATGAATGTGGTTCCATACTTTAGCAACCTTGAAGGTGCAGGTGTGGATTTCAAGAGAAGATGCTGATGAGTGGTGGTCATAGAATGTTTTCCCAAAAGCAGCAATATGGAATTAGATATCCATAGACCTCTTTGCTCTATGAATAGGAAGTGAAAGGAACACCACTAGGAAATGGTGGTAAAAAGGTGGTGTCATGGGGGAAATAGAAAGGGTAAAGCTATACAAGGAGTGCTTAAGAAAACAAGTAGAAAAAAAAAAAAAAGAAAAAGAAAAAAAAGAGAAAAAAAACCAAGTAGAAAACATAGGGGAATATATTGGTAATGAGTGGGGGCTAGAAGACAATGGGCAACTAGCAATGAAGTTAGTGTGGAAAGAGAAGGGCTGAGCTGAAAGAAAGTACTGGAAGGTTTTTCAAGGGAAAGGTAATTTGTACTTTAAAGTAGCCTTGATGTATGCATAATAAAGAAAGGTAAACTAGAAGTTGCTAGATAGCCTAAAGCAGTGGCCTCCAAATTTGTCTCATTATTCATGAGTGTAAAATTGAGCATACTTCCATATACGTTATCAATTATATGCATACACTGCTATCATTCTGTATATTAATAGCTATTTTTTAAAGATTTTTTAAAATTTATTATTTATTCATTTGACAGACAGAGATCATAGTAGGCAGAGAGGCAGGCAGAGACAGAGAGAGGGAAGCAGACTCTCCGCTGAGCAGAGAGCCCGATGCGGGGCTTGATCCCAGGACCCTGAGATCATGACCTGAGCTGAAGGCAGAGGCTTTAACCCACTGAGCCACCCAGGCACCCTAATAGCTATTTTTTAATAAAAAAAGAAATTCTTACATTTTTCCCCCTATATTCTTCTATGAAGACCACTGGGCTAGAGGGACATGTTAGTAATTTAGGGTGTGGGTACAAAGCCTGTTCAGTTTTATAATTATAGGATAGTATAAGAACTGACTCCCAAGGTTCCAGTTGGAATGTTGGTATTGATAACATGACTTCCCTGGTTTTATAATCTAGGTGTTGACTCTTGTCACCTAATCTGTAATGCAGACTTTTTATTGGTGATTATGGAATTACATAACAGTAAATAATTTGCTTCTGATTTTCAGCGTAGAAATTTCAAGTAATGGTTTTTCTAGTATATTAAAAGGATTCTTTTCAGTATTAACCCTTTGGTCAGTCTCATAGGAACAGATGGTTTTGGATAAGTAAACACTCTGCTGTTTAGCTATAGAAAGTTATATCAATAAAACAATATGTCGTATTCCCCTTGAGCAGTCAGGACAATTCAATATTGTGGACATTTCAGTGAGGAACTGTTTTCTCCTGAGAATATGTAGAGTGACCAGCCTATACCATAAGTAAATTTGACCTTTCTTACCTTATCATCTATATAGATGATGTATGGAATAATACCATCTTAAAAAGTGACAGAGGATGGGGTGCCTGGGTGGCTCAGTGAGTTAAAGCCTCTGCCTTCAGCTCAGATCATGATCTCATGGTCCTGGGATCGGGCCCCACATCGGGCTCTCTGCTCGGCGGGGAGCCTGCTTCCCTCTCTCTCTTTCTGCCTGCCTCTCTGCCTACTTGTGATCTCTCTCTCTCTGTCAAATAAATAAAATCTTAAAAAAAAAAAAAGTGACAGGTTGCTTCTCAATTTTCATTAAATTACTAATACAGCTGTTTGAGGTAGGTTATTTTCCTATTAGTACTGGCTTTTGGATTCATGAGTGATTCAGATATTTTAGTAGAATGCAGAATTTGACAATAATTCTGAGGCTGTCAGATAAGTATCTAATATTTTCTTGAAAACTTAAAAAAAATGACCTAAGGGTGTGTGTGTGTGTGTGTGTGTGTGTGTGTGTGTGTGTGTGTGTGTATTTCCTGTCAAAGTTGGAGAAGGATTGGGGAGAAGTGGATGGGTAAGGAACAAACAAAATTCATTTCAGTCTGAACTTTCATATGCCAAGATTCAACCTACAGCAAGTTTTAATGATTTTATAAACCCCTGAAAATGAGAGATTACTGTGGAATTGCTGACAGATCCTTAACTCTAACAGTGCAAGTGTGTTGCATTATTACAATATTAACCTCAAGGGTAGAAGACTTCAACTTCAAGCCCTACAATATTGATCAAAGGATTGAACACGAAGTATACACTTTTATTTTAATAATACCTTGCCTGGAGAAGAATTTGAAAAAGTGACGCAAGAAGTAGAACCACATGATAGAATTGGTATTAGCTGAAAACAAAACTTTTTAATGTTTGGAATTTCATAAGCCTTTGATGTACATCTTCACTATATTTTAAGCTCCTAATGACACAGAGCATTCTCATAGGCCCTTTGGGAGATTTAAATATAGATAGATCTATCTATATATCTATCTATATATATATATATTTTTTTTTTGTAGTAACTATGGCACCATTCCTTAGAGACCTTGCTTTTTAAAAATAAGTTAATACATGAGATACCACAATCTAAATGCGATTCAGTAAGATTATCATTAGTATGTTTTCTGAGGCATTCAAGATTGGAGATGAGGACTAAGGAGATAAAAAGAAAATATAATTGAGGTAAAAGCTGCAGCATCAAAAGCTGCAACACCTTTATAGCTCATCACTTAATGCTTCCTCTAAACATCGCCCTCCTGTGACACATACCCCCCAAATCTTTTTTTTTTTTTTTTTTTTTTTTGGCACTGGAAATAAGGCTGGAGAGAAGAAATTTTGATATATAGTAACCCTGAGCTAAACACATCAAATTCTTGTACACTGAACTCTTAGTGTACATTTTAAAACAGAGTTAGGAAGGGGCTCTGTGGCAGGGAGGAGCTTATCTGGATTTAAAATTTAGCTGTGGATATAGATACATACAAAACTGATATGTTCTTGCTTCAGGTGAAAAGAATTTGGTAAGGATAACAAAGAAATTTACCTTTCTTTGTAATAACCTTTTAGACATTTCAGATTTTGTATCATGGGCACAATATTACCTATTATAAACAAAAGAATTAAATAAATAAACTTTAACATAGATAACTGTTCATTGTCTCTAAGTTAACACCCCCTTCTTTTTTCTTCAGGTGTTTGCAATGGCAGCTACTGTGAACTTGGAACTTGATCCCATTTTTTTGAAAGCACTAGGCTTCTTACATTCAAAGAGTAAGGATTCTGCAGAAAAGCTGAAGGCACTACTTGATGAATCTTTGGCTCGGGGCATTGATTCAAGTTACCGTCCATCTCAGAAGGTACCTGTGTGAATTAAAAGCTTGGGGGATGGAGTTTTGTAAGGCCTGTAGTAGAACAGTGTTAATATTTAGACCATCTCAAAATAGTCTCCCTGCCATAATAATCTTTCCTTGAGGCTTGAAGAAATTATATTTTTTAGTGTTCTTTTCTTCCATCATGCTTTCAAAGAACTGTTATATTACATAGAAAAGTTAGCTGTATGGGAGGGATATTCTACTTTATTTGTAGAGAAACCCACTTATATATGATTTAATTTCTAATTCTTTATGAGCAAAATATTTTTTAAGCTTCTGTATGAAACCATAACTCGTAATTATTCTCAAAAGTTTTATGGGCCAAAAACCATGAAGTAAAAGGACAGATTTTGCAGTGAAGTGGATTGAATATGGGTAGAATAATTTAAGGGAGAAAGGAGGTGTGAATGAACTATGAGAACTGTGTGGCTCCAACTTTGATAATAATAAAGCAGCCAAGCGACTTTATGTGAAAAGAATATATATTTTGGAACCAAACCTACTTTAAATCCCAGCTTGCCGCTTATTAATTGTGTGGTAATAGATACTATATCCTGAACATTTATTGTGTTTAAGGTACTTTTCTACATGATATATGTGTATAATTAATTTTAATTGTGATAATGGTCCTTTGAAAGAGGTATTATTTATTTTCATTTAAAAATAAGGAAACTGCTGGGCCCCTAGGTGGCTCAGTTGATTAAGCGTCTGACTTTGGCTCAGGTCATGATCTGAGAGTTCTGGGATCAAGCCCAGCACAGGGTTCCCCAGGCTCAGCTGGGAGTCTGCTTGTCCCTCTGCCCCTCCCCCTGCTCATTCTCTCTCTCTCAATAAATAAATAAAATCTTAAAAAAAAAAATAAGGAAACTGAGGTGCATAGTATCTTCATTTCAGTCGGCCTCTATTTCTTTATTAGTAAAAGTAAAATTAGTATAATAAAAATTACCTTGCAAAACTGTGATAATTAACCAAAAATAAAGTATGTAAGTTACTTGGTGTAGTATCTACCTGGTACATAGTAGGCTTTTCATGAGTGGCAACTCTTACTATATTCTGTAATGGCTGATAACATTCTTTCAAACCTTTCTAAATCTCTAGAGCCCTGAAACTCCAAGTCACCCAGGTCTCTGAACCTAGACACCAAACTAAAGGAAGATAGAACTATATCACTCACTCAGTGTAATCCACACTCTCAAACTCAAGTCAGGCCCAAATGCCAGACTCAGCAGCCAAGTCCCAGATCCAGTGCTTAAGTAAACAGTGGTATTTTGCCCCTCATCTTCTTTCAATTTAAACTCTCATATTCTCAAGCTTTTTTACTGTGTTTTGAATAGTAGGGGCAGTGTGTCCTTGTTTCTTCTACCATCCTCATTCTGGTAGGTTCAGTGAGTTCAACCTGACCAAATTATGCAACTCTACAGAATGCACTATTAAGTTTATTCTGCTCTGACTATTGATATTATCCCAATAGGAAAAACCTGTTATTACTGAAGAAGCAGTACTGTATTTTGAGATTTTAAAACAGAGGGAAGTTCATCTATTAAAGTACATGAAAAATTTATTTCAATTAAAAAGCCTCCTGCCCTTAGATTTCTAACTGGAGTTACTTCTATTGATCAACCTAGAGAATATACTCTGTTAGGTATATAAAAAGTATGGATTCACTTAATTATAGCCTTTAGCTGTTCATTTCCATCTCTAGAATAAATCACCTGGAGGCAGTGGTATACTTATAAACATTAACAACTGGCTTTCTAAATGTAGTATCAACATAAAAATTGGTTGATATTGCATTTACCTCATTAAAGAAGTCAAATGTGAAATAATGAACTTAGGGGCGCATGGGTGACTCAGTCAGTTAAGCGTTGATCAAGATCAGCTCTTGATCTCAGCTCAGGTCTTGATCTCAGGGTCATGAGTTCAAGCCTTGTATTGGGCTTCATGCTGGGCATGTAGTCTGCTTATGTAAAAAAATAAAAAAGGGAAGAGAAGAAAAAGAAATAATGAACTTAGAACTTAACTCATTCTTCAATGACTTGTAACTCTAGTTGACTTAGATAATAGTTTTCAAATGCTGCAAGATTATGTTTTTTAGTTTTTTATGTTAGAGAAGTAGTACACTTCTAAGTTTAATCTCCATTACCAACATTTTTTCCATCACTTTCCCAAGGCTATACCAGTGGTCACCAAACTTTCTGTAAAGTATCAAATAGTAAATGTTTTAGGTTTTTGGGGCCACATTGTCTGTCACAATGATCTAATTCTGCCATGATAGCATGAAAGCGCTGCAGGTTATACATAAATGAGAAAGTATTGCTGTGTTCTAATGTAACTTTATAAAAAAACGGGCAATAGGCCAGATTTGGCCTCTAGAACTAGACGGTGGCACAATAAATCAAGTGTAGCTACCAATAAGTCTAAAGCCCTTTTCTTTATCCCTTCCCCATTTCTTCCTCCTCAGAGGTTACCACTGTTCTGAAGCTAATGTATATCATTCTTGCTTGTATTTTTATACATTTATGTATTATCACAAAAAAGTAGACTGCACTCAGATGTTCTAGTTTATTTAGAATGGAAGGAAATGCTCTTCTTTTTTGCGGGGTGATTCCAAGGAGGTATCGTATACATAAATTTTTTATACTGTTAGCAATAGATAGCAAGTGTAAATACCAGCAAAGTGGTAATATAAGACAAGGAGGAAAAGATGAGCCAGAGACTAAAATATTTGCAAATCAAGTATCTGATAAGGGACTTGTATCCAGAATCTGTGAAGAACTTTCTAGACTCAGTAATAAAATGAACAACTCCATTTTTTAAAAAGGGCAAAAAATTTTAAGGAACACTTTACCAAAGAAGATATATATATGGCAGATAAGCATTTGAAAAACTGTTCAACAGTGTTAGACATTAGGAAAATGGAAATTGAATCAACAGTGATATAACGCTATATACCTATTACAATGTCTAAAATTTAAAAGATTAACCATACCAATGTCAATGAGGATGTGAAGGAGCTGGGACTCTCATACACTCCTTGTGGAAATGTAAAATGGTATACTACTTTGGAAAATGTTTTGGTAGTTTCTTAAAAAGTTGAACATACACATGCCATATGTGATCCAGCCATTTTATTCCTAGACATTAGTTCTAGAGAAATGAAAGTAAATGTCCACACAAAGAGTTGTGCATGAAGTGTCATAATAGCTTTATTTGGAATAGCCCCAAACTCTAAACAAATATCTATTAATAGATAAATGAATAAACAATGGTATATCCATTCAATAGAATATTATTCAGCAGTATAAGGAATGAACTGTTGATATACTCAGCCTGAGTCAATTTCAAAATAAATAGACTGAGTGAAAGAAGGTAGAAAAAGAGTACATACCATATGATTTTGTTCATATAAATTTCTAGGAAATGTAAACTAACTAATAGTTATAGAAAGCAGGTCAGTTGTTGCCTGATGATGGTGGGGGACATAGTTTCTCTAGGATGTATACCTCTAAGATAATTATAGTGGGCCACAGGGAAACTTTGGGGGATGATGGATATGTTCTTCATATTGATTATAGTGATGGTTTCATGTGAAAATTACCAATTTTACACTTTAATAGATACAGTTTTTATATCAATTGTTTCTCAATAAATCTTTTTAAAGAAATGGATTTTACATTGGTCAAAACATACCTTAATTTTTAACTAAAATTTGTTTATACTTATGATCTACTTTTTACAGTTTGTTAGAACATTTAATTAGTATCTTTTTATTTTATCTTTTAGGATGTGGAGCCACCCAAAATTTCAAGCACAAAAACTATTTCTGTTAAGCAAGAGCCCAAAACATCTTCCAGTCTTCCTTCTGGCAATAGTAATGGCAAGGCCCTCACAACTGAAAAAGTAAAGAAGGAAGCTGAAAAGAGACCAGCTGATAAAGTAAGAATTAATTTAATCGACCTTTAAAAAGAATAAATCAGTTGCGCTTATAGGCAGGAACAATGTTTCTTTCTGTGCTCACTTTTACATAATAGTAGGTAAAGTACATAATTTCTCAGTAAACATATTTTGATAATTATAGATGCTGATGTTGATTTTTTTAAAAGTGAGTAGAATTTACATTTTTTAACCATTTACTGAAGTCATTATCAATACATATTTGAACCCTAGGGGATGTACTAATTTCAAGTATAAACTTTAATCCATAACTTAAATATTCTAGATGGAACAGTTGTTGAGAAGCAAAGACAGGAGAGAATAAAGATGTAAGTGACTAAACATGAAATTTGTTTTAGGATGGTACGTACCTTAACAGACCTACAGATAATTCTTGGATTGCCTATTTCGAATGATTTTTGCACATAGTTAATTATTAAGATTTTAGCACTTAGTAAAAAATACATTTAAAAAGCCTTTAGTAGGGGCGCCTGGGTGGCTCAGTGGGTTAAAGCCTCTGCCTTCGGCTCAGGTCATGATCCCAGGGTCCTGGGATTGAGCCCCACATCGGGCTCTCTGCTCAGCAGGGAGCCTGCTTCCTCCTTTCTCTCTCTTTGCCTGCCTCTCTGCCTACTTGTGATCTCTGTCTGTCAAATAAATAAATAAAATCTTTAAAAAAAAAAAAAAAAAAGCCTTTAGTAATTCCTGCCCTCAAGGTGGAGTATTTTAGTCTCATATGTTTTCATACTTTCTCTAAATATTGGCTATTCTTAAAATATATGGTATTTTCTGTACTTTTAAGTTTCTATAAATGGTATCACACTGTACATGTATATCTTTTGGCAACATACTTTTTCATCTCTCAAGAAATGTGCTTTTGAAATTCACCTGTGTTGATAACAAAGAGGGAACATTGCTTTCAACACCATATAATAGTTACTCAGTAAATAAGTCAGTTTATCCATTCCCCTACTGGTGAGCAATTAGCTTATTTCTTCTTTTTTCTATTACAGTGGAGCTTTAGCAAGCAGCTTCAAAGGTAAATTTGAGCACATGATGATAGTTTCTATAGGAGGTATATCTATAAATAGATGTAATAGGATAGGTACATCTTCAATCTTACTAGACATTGGCAAATTACTATCCAAAGTGCATATACTGAATTTGTACTCTCGCCAATAAAGTATAAGAATTGAAAATCCTCCATGTCTTATCAGACTTTTTAATTGTTGCCAATTTGACAGGTATGTCTATAACACATATCTTAAAGAGAGGAGCCAGAATTTGCTTTGAAGCAAATATGGCAGTGTCTGGATGACTGGGAAATGGTTTGTTACTTACTTATTTTCAATATATTTCAAATATCAGTAGTTTAAGATTTTATTTATTAAAGAGAAAGAGAAAAAAAAACACAAGTGCATGGGAGGGGCTGAGGCGAGAGGGAGAGGCAGAATCCCCACTGAGCAGGGGATGAGCATGTTGACTTGATCCCAGAAGCTGGGATCATGACCTGAGCCAAAGGTAGATGCTAAACCAACTGAGCCACCCAGGTACCCTAAATAACAGTGGTTTATAATTTAAAATATTTAAGATAAAAAGTGGCCTTAAAAATTGCCTTTTTATTGCTGTGGCTTCTCATTTCACAGCATCTGATTGGGAAACAAAAGGCCATATAAGTAAGTGCATTGAATCAGAATTCTTTAATGGATAAAAGAATACAAGGACAGATACAGATACATGCAAAAATGTTCTGATTTTTTAAATTTCTACCTTGCTGTTTTTTTGTAATGTATTGATTATGAATTTATTATAAATCTACCGATCTTTAGTGTTTATAACTGTCCCTAAAATGACAAAATATCTGTCAGGTGGACTTGGTCTTTGCAAGTGTCCATCGTATCCATCTCTCTATGATTTAAGGTTTATTCTGACATGTTACTTTCTGATTGTCTGCTTTTTATAGATGAAATCAGACATCGCAGAAGGAGTTGATATTCCAAAGAAACCTAGATTGGAAAAACCAGAGACACGGTCCTCTCCCATTACCGTCCAAACTAGCAAGGATTTAGCCATGACTGACCTTTCCAGTTTTGAGGAGACTAGTGCTGATGATTTTGCCATGGAGATGGGATTGGCCTGTGTTGTTTGTAGGTAAGTTGTACCTTTCTGTGGAAAGATTCTTTTGTCCTTGTAAAGAGAGCAAACAAAAGGAAAAAAAAAACAGACCAATTATGGGGTGTTTATATTTTGTTTTCATAATTTGGAAGTGGGTAGGAGATAAGTAGACTATTCTCTATGAGATACCCATATAACAATTTAACATCTTGAAAATTGTCAAGTATTTTATCTTCCTCACTGTGGCATCTTTAATCTGTTATGCCATAGTAACGTTTTCTGGGTTCTAGAGGAAAAATATTATTGCGTTATTCTTTAGTGAAGAAGAACCTGTTCAGATTAATTTGTTTCTTTTTAAGAAGTCTGTGTTGCCTTTTTTTCCCTTTGAATTGTTGATAGTACTTATAAAGTAGAATGTTACACATAATTTTCTAAACACCCTTACATCTTTTCCTACAAATAATGGAGAAGAAATCAAAGGATTGTGTAGGTTATTCTGAGTGTTATTTTGAAATGTGGATACATAATTATAAAACATGGATGATTTTGCCTATTAGAAGATGCATTATAAAAATAAAAGAAAACTGAATTTTATACTGCTTGATGCAAGGGGCTAAATTTTTAATTGTTTATGACTTGTACTGCCTAGCGCAAAAGAAAAGATTACCATCTTTGTTGCTGTTTTCTTCATGGAAATGTTAGATTCTGGTGCGTTAGGACTGATAAAGTAACTATAAGCTTTTGTGAACTTAACAGAGAATGAATTAATGTACTTCTGAATAGGATCATTTGTTACAGCTTCACTGTTTTCACATATATTTATTTCAGCCTTTAGCTACCATGAAGTTTATAATTTTTAAATAAGAAATAATGGTAAAGTAATAATGGAGAGAGAACTAGTAGGATAGTCTAAGGAGACGTAGGATGGTCTAAGGTTGTGGTGATTGCTTTTTGAATTTATATTTTCTTGATATACAATTTGCTACATTCTATTCAGTTGATAACACATGTATTTATTGAACACCCTTATCTGGACAGTAATATGCTAAACATTGTAGATAATTAGGTCCTGTTTCCACCTTCATGCATAAGTCAATTTAAATGTACAGGCAACTTATTTTAATGAACTTCTATATTAATGAAGAAGACAATAACATGTAGGTAATGCATATAAAGGAATTTAATAGAAGTATAGAGAAAATTTTATGGGACTGTTGGAACTAAGGGAGCCAGAGTCTCCCTTCTTGGGAGAAAGAAAAAAATTATGAGAAATGGCTAGGAGAATATAGCCAAATTCAGTTACTAGGGTACGTTACATTCATTTATGTTTGAGCGTGGAATGCTCGTGCAGGCTGCATGCTTGAGTTTGTTATTTTGCTGTTCGGTTGTTTGAGGTTTTTCCCTCTTTTATATATCACACTTACCAAAACAACCCTAAAGTGGCTTTAAATTGTTGCATTCAAATAAGTGCAGTGTTTAATGGTATTTTTCCTTAGGCAAATGACGGTGGCATCCGGTAATCAATTAGTAGAATGTCAGGAGTGCCATAATCTCTACCACCAAGATTGCCATAAGCCCCAGGTGACAGACAAGGAAGTGAATGACCCTCGTCTGGTGTGGTATTGTGCTCGATGTACCAGGCAAATGAAAAGAATGGTAGGAATCTTTTTTTTTTCTCTATTTTTAAACAGTCTCTATCATTTTTTTTGTTGTTGTTGATAGGTGCTTTTCAAAATAAAATTTGAATATTTAAGTTATTGAAAAAATACATATACTGGTTATTTAAATGTTTGTATTTATAATGTACATGTATGATTTATGTATCTATGCCTAAAGAAAGGACCATATTATATCCATTTTTCTCTGTTGAGCTTTTAGCTTATTCTAATATAGATAAACAGGATTAGAGACCCACAAAACATGAACATTCCTGAAATACAGTATGTCTGTATTTACAAACATTTAGAAATACTATAAAATACTGTGGGAAATGGTGAGATACAAAGCCCTAGTCTTTGGTGAGTCTGGTAAGGACATACTGAAAATGTCCATTCCTGGGTGGGCTTAAACCATTAAACTCACAAACTATGTACAGAAGCATTATTTGCATATGCATGTCTGTCTTTCCATCTGTGTTTCTCAGTTCATCAGTCTGTCCTTCTCATTGTCTTCAAGTGACCATTAATCTCATTTTCCTAATGTACTTTCTTTATTTACTTGGCTTGCTAATATAACTGCCTTTAACATCATACTGAAATGTGTTTTCACTTGTTATATTGGATAGTTTGGTAATTTCTATTTATTTAAAAGGCAGATAAATAAACTTTATCATTTTCCTTTGAAGAAATCAAGAAATTGTGATTTACTTTAGTGACTTACCTGCTTCTCCTGTCCTTCCTCCCCTGCCTTAGATAAAAGAATTTTCACATCTGTTAACCAAATAAATTTCTACATAGACTTTTCTGGCCAAATATATCTTTTTAAAGGCAGAGGTACATAGTTAAAAGTAAAAATTCAAGGTACCTATTTTACTTCTCAATCAGTTAAATCAGAAATAGGAAATGTTTTTATTACTTTGAAAATTAGTGAAATTTCAATAGTATGTATATTTTCAGTTTGTAACAGGGAATTTCTGTGATAAGATATAATTTTTTCTGCTTAGTTTGATTTTTATTTAGTTTATTATTTAAACTAGTCTTCCAGGACTTCAATCAAATGATTATGGGTGAGCAGTATAGTACATTCCAGGGCATTAATAGAAGTAGTCACTAAGAATTGATAATAATAAAAATAAGTAATTTGTGACCACAGTCTTTCTTTAGTATATCTTCAAAGATTTTTTTATTGTTATTTTATTGTAAGTCTCAATAAAGTAAGCACTGTTCTCTTCGAAATGTTTTCTCCTCCCTTTTTTGTGACAGTGTATACCAAATCTGTTTGTAGGTCTAGCCCTCTTTCAGGAATGAACTTTGGCAGCTGGCCAGATATCTTAAAGTAACTTTAAGTTCAGTATCTTTAAAATTAAAATTTTCTTCTCCACTCAGTTTTTCACCCAGTTGTCTGAACTAGAAAACATTATCTTTGATGCCTCTCTTAATTCTATATCACTTTGTTGACCAAATTTGCTAGTTGTGCCTCTTCTTCATTTCTTAAATCTGTTCATTTTGCCCTTACTACCCTGTCCCACTAATTGTCTATTGCTTTAGCCCCTTAAGAATTCTCCTTGTTTCTGGGGTGCCTGGGTGGTTCAGTTGTTTAAACATCCAACTCTTGACTTTAGCTCAAGTCTTGATTTCAGGATTGTGAATTTAAGCCCCATGTTGGGCTCCAAAACTATTACCAAAAAAAAAAAAAAAAAAGTCTCCTTGCTTCCTTTCAGTGTGCCTTACTCACTTCAATAAAAACAATTAGAATTGTTCTTTTCAATTTTTTATCTAATGTTATCTGCCTAAATATGCCCAGTGGCTCTCCATTACTTATATAATGAGGTTATACTCATTACGGTGAATATATGGACCTTCTCTATATACACCCATACACTCTGGCCATGTTAGGCTAGGTGTATCATTTCCTGAATATGTGATGAACTTTTCTTTTCCCCTATGTCCTGCTTCTCAGCTTTCCTTCATCTGCGGTATCTTTTCTTCATCTGCTTTACAAATTAAATGTGTAATTCATTTATCAGTAAGACCATGTCTCATTGATTGGCATAGCACTAGAGCAGAGCTCAGAACTGGACATGTCCTACTTTCTGTTGTTTTCTGTAATGTAATATGGAGGAAATGTGGATTAGTACCAAAAATAGTCAATAAGTTCAGTTTATATGTCTAAGAATCAAAAGTACTGAATGGAGAGCCATGATTAATGTTAAAACATGAGTAGAATTCGCCCAGACTAGATTCAGAGAAATACCAAAAGGCAAGATCTGAAGTGAGCCTAAAGATCAGGATCCAATAAACACAAAGTTTAATGGAATTTGGAAATAGTATGGGTACTACTACAGTTGCTTTCAGTGTATATGCATTGGTTATTGCTCCAAGGTATCTCAGAGATATTATAAATAGCATCTTATATCCCCATTCTCCCCACACTAATTTGTCCAAGTAGGGCAGATTCTACAGTACACATATTATATATTATTATAGGAAGACCTAGTTAAGAATGTAGTGATAGGGTGTGGCAGGCTCCAGGATCATTCTTCAGTTCTATAATGTTCTCTTTACCAGGTAATGGGTTTTGCCCCAGCCCTAAGTCAGAGATTCCTATAACTTATTGCAGTGGTTTTCAATCTAAGGTAATAACATACCTACTCAGCAGCATTTAGAAATATGTGGTATTTTTTGATCGCTGTCATACTGGCAATTACTGCCCTGAGTGGGAGATTTCATACATTCTTCAATGTGTGAAGCACTCACCCAGTGAAAAATTATATACCTTTGTTGGGCAGCACCAAGTCAGGGTTAATATCCTAGTTCCCAAAACTAGTATTTACCAGCAAAAGACCAAGGGCCCTTGGTATTTCTCACTCGACTCGTAAGATGGCTAGGTGATGTAGAAGCAGCAAAACATCCAAATGTGATCTTCTAGACAAAGGCCCTTTCTTGGCTTTGTTGTAAGGAATCTACTAATGTCATGTAAGTTAAACCAGTCTTCAGAGTCTAATCTCTGAAATAGATGTGGGTTGAAGGAAGTGTAAGATTGAAAGCCATGGTTATGGAACCATATATTTCTGATTTACTATGAGGGCTGCATTCTCATAACCTGGTTTTGCAATAGAGAATAAGATGGTCCTCCTTCCCTGCTGGTAAGAGATATTTTACCAAGGGTAGTCTTCTAGCAGCCTTAATAATATTCTTGATCTGAATGTCTCTTTATAACGTTTGGAAGTAGGTATACTTTCATACAGAAAACATGTAATATAAAAAATGTGTTGAATTGAAACGTAAGGACCAACATTATATAGTACAGCAAACCATAGCACAAGAAGTGTATACAAGAAAGTCCAGACAAAAAGACTGTATTGAAATTTCCAGAAATGGGAACAGATTATTAATAAATTTCCTGATAAAGTCCTGCATGGTCTTACTAAGACTGTCAGACAGTGGACTGGCTGGGAGCATCTTTCCCCATCCAGTATGCATGGATTCTTCCAGATTCAGTTTTCTTATCCTATATAAATGAAGATGAATAAATAAAAACTCTTACTGTCCATACTCACATGTGCCAGACACCGTGTTAGACATTTAGGTAGTCATAATTCATCCTCATAACCTACCTTAGAAACAGTTCGTCTTATCCTCATTTTGCAGGTGAAGAAAATGATGATTTTAGAGATTTCCATATTTTACCTGTGGTAACATAGCTAAGGAAGAAGCTGAGCTGGGTTTTAATCCTATTTCTGTTTGACTCTAAAAACTGTGCTTTCAAACACAGCACTGTACTGTTTATATAATTATGATTATTTACCTGGAAAACACTAATAATCTGAAAAATGAATAGAGTTCAGAAGAGAATGCAAAGTTATAAAATAAAAAACTCAATTATTGGTCAAAATAAAACTGAAAATGCTTATAAAGGAACAGTGGATACAAATTCCTCTTTAATAACATAGAAAATTGTATTTGTGGACTTTCTCAAAGAGTTTAGCATGCCTGCTTCTTCAGTGTGAAAAAAACCTCAAGAAGATACATCATTTGTCATCAACAGTTTTTTAGCCACATTCGGTATTTGAGATCGTATAATTGATCTGAACTACCTTTAAACTCACCCTCAGTTACTTAGAGATTTGTACTTGAACATCAAGGAAAAAACTCTTTTAAGTCTTTAACTAGCCATAATAAATAAATGGACTCATTACAAGTGAAGCTAACTGGTTACAAGTAATTTGTGATTTTCCTTTTTTTAAAGAAATAGTTTGGTTTGTCTTATTAAAATGGTATTATCAAACCAATCTGCATGATTTCTAAAGCTTAATATCTTTACTGTTTAGAAATGAATAAAATCTGTAAAACCATTCATAGAATGATGATAAAAATAATTTGTTCAAGAATCTATATTTTTAGTGTTACCACAATATTTTTTAAATGTTTAACTGTATTTCAATTCAATGAAGAGTCCTGTGACAGATTTTTTATTGTCTTTTTTTATGCATTCCTTTAAGATTTTGTGTCTAATTTAATTCTCTGATTTTTTTACAGGCTCAAAAAACTCAGAAACCACCACAGAAACCAGCCCCCACAGTTGTTTCTGTAGCTCCAGCTATCAAAGATCCACTGGTTAAGAAACCAGAAACTAAACTCAAACAAGAGACAACTTTTCTAGCATTTAAGAGAACAGAGGTCAAGGTACAGTACATTCCATTTTTATCTAAGCTTGGATTTTAATTTAGTTGACTCAAAAATACTTCCTTGAAAAAAATATTGATGAGTAACATTATATACTAAATGGCAATATGTTGGAAAAAGACTGCATTACTATTACTATTAGGTAGAAAGGGAACATTTATATAATTATTTAATATCTAACTCTGTATCTCTTTTTATCACCATTAGGAAAGATCTATAAGCATTCCAAAGTGGTATTCTTTACCATTTCTATGTAGTCAGGCATTTATCTCCAATCAGGAATTTTGTTTAAATTCTAAATACTTCTGCCCGCAGTTACAGCAGTTTTGCTCCTCACATTACTTGTGCCGAGTGACCTTGTAGCATTTTTTTTCTCCCTGCTTATTGGCTATTGAAGAAGTTTTCTTCTTTTGTCTTTTTTCCATCATTATCATGAACTTTCAAGGTACCTACTCCTTATACAAAGGGACCAGATTATCTAGTGAAAGTGTCACCTTTCTCATTCTTAGGTTTGCATCCTTGAAATCACACTACATTATTATTAATATTTGGCATTTTGATATCGTGGAATAAAATATTTTTCTAACCTTATTTTATAACAAAAACAATATTTTTACTGAGTTATACATTCCAGTTTTAAGCAGAGTACTAAAGATGGTAGAAAAATATTAGACCCAAATTCTCAAAGGTTGATCCCAGAAAATTCCAGATATTACACTGTCCTAGTGACTCTAAGTAGCTAAGTTCAAGAACCTTGGTGTGATGATTAAGAATATGAATGTAAAGGAGTGCCTGGGTGGCCCAGTTAGTTAAGGATCTTACTTTTGGTTTTGATTCAGGTCCTGATCTCAGGGCCATGGGAATGAGTCCTGCATCAGGCTCCATGCTCAGTGGGGGTGTGGATCTGTATTCCTGCTCTTCCCCCTCCTTCTGCACCTCCCCTGCTCTCTCTCTCTCAAATAAATAAGTCTTTTTTTAAAAAAAAGTTATGAATGTAAAGTACTCTGAGAAAGATACTAATAATTTTATTCACAGATCATTTTTTAAACTTAATTTGCCAGGGAAGAGTTAATATCCAAAGGATATCCATATTTGCCATGTCAAAACTTAGTGAGTTGGAATAGAGTGAAGAATAATTTATTGAAAGTAATTAGAGTTGCTGTATTTTATACTTAAATCACTTTTAAGTAGATTTTTATACCAACTTGTTACTACTAAAGGTTAATTTTAAGAAATCCAACATGTAACCATTGTATGGAAAATAAGTTAAGGCTTTGGCTGTCATGTTTATTCTGATTAAGGGGCTTTGATGTTTTTATGATGAAAGTTGAATACATTTCTACTCTGAAAAATATTTGTTTCCTTTTACATATTAAAAAGCAGATGGCTTTCTAGCTAGGATAATGGGCAAGAAAATATTAATAGTTAAAAATTAAGAAGTAGGGTGCCTGGGAGGTCAGTTGGTTAAGTATCTGCCTTCAGCTCAGGTCATGATCTCAGGGTCCTGGGATTGAGCCCCGCATATGGCTCTCTGCTTAGCAGGGAGCCTGCTCCCCTACTCTCTCTGCCTGTCTTTCTGCCTACCTGTGATCTCTCTCTCTCTCTGTCAAATAAATAAATAAAATTTTTTTAAAAATTTGAGAACTAGCTGAGAAACTTATTATCTATACTAAAATACTGAGAGATTACTTGGTCTCCATTGTTTGTGTTATTTTACTTTGTCGTGTCCTAATAGTATTATAAGCCATATGTCATTTTGTTGAAAAGCAATACCAGTAACAGGAAGCCATTAAACTAAAATGCTATACACACAGAACTGTTTGTACTTCTTAAGTCTTGGTCTTTTTAATTACTTCAGATGGGTTTTTGTTTATGAAGTTTGTTGAAAGATCATTTAGCCATATGGCAGACAGTTTTATGTTTAATAGAAAAGGGAAAAAATTACATCTTTCATAACTAAAACAAGTTGACTGCACTTCTGTCCTTTTGCTTCCTTTAACTTTTTCTCATTACCTATGTGCATTCCTCCAGGAATGTATAATTTATCTGTGGTTTATCTTCTCTGGATATCCTTAGATATCCAGATACAGTAAGTAACCTTAGAGAGTTACTAAATGATGTTACTATTAAAAAAATTCTGTTTTTCAGAGTATGTGAACAAAAATTTGGACTTTTCCTCTTATGAAATAAGTATCTCAGCACTCTATTCTGATTACTTTTCACACTGGTTAAAAATGTTTACACAGAGGGGCACCTGGGTGGCTCAGTTGGTAGAGTTGTAGACTCTTGATTTCAGCTCCGGTCAATCTGATATCAGGGTCCTGAGATCAAGCCCTGCCTTGGGCTCCACACTTAGCAGGGAGTCTGCTTAAAGTTTCTCCCTCTTTCTCTGCCCCTCCCCCTTTCTCTCTCTCTCTCTCTCAAATAAATAAATAGGGGCACCTGGGTGGTTAGTTGGTTGAGCGTCTGCCTTCAGCTCAGGTCATGATCTCAGGGTCCAGGCACAAGCCAAGCCCCACATTGGGCTCTCTGCTGAGTGGCGAGTCTGCTTCTTCCTCTTCATTTCCCTCTGTGATCACTCTCACTCTCGCGCTCTCAAATAAATAAATGCAATATTTTAAAAATAAATAAAATAAATAAATTTTTAAAATGTTTACATGCAGACAGTATTGAAGGCTACTTTGTAAGAACTAACAACTCTCCCAGAGTTCAGGTCTGAAGTACAACTGTATGTGTTTTAGGCATGGTAATTACCATATTTTTAAGTAAAATACTATTTGTAAGACTTAATCTTTTACCTATAGGTAAATTTAACACTTTCGTGAATCTTAAGAATATAAAGGTAGAAAGAGTGCTGGTAGGAATTTCAGTTTATAATTAATTATAACAAAACACAATTTTACCTAATGTGAAGGTAAAAAAAAATTGTTCTCATGTGAATAAGGGCAATATTTATTTGTACAATGACGTTGGTGTCACTGTTAGCTTTTGACTGGCCAAAGAAGTTAGAGAAACTAAGGTGTTACATCTTTAAGAAATTCATCTGGGAGTGAGTCAGGCCTACTTAAAATGTCACTGTGCAACTTTTGAGGCAACTGATAAAATCTTTTATACAAAGCAGGGATCTCTTGGGTGATAGCTTCATGGAAACCGTGAATAAATTATGAAAAAAAAAGTTATGAAACCTTTTTAATATATCACCAGAGCTGTACAATTCCAAATAGTTAACATTGCACATTTGTATATATTTTGCAGTTCAGGAGCTATTCGCTCAAAATTAGGGTTAGAACATGTTTTTTTAAAAAAATGGACTCAGGATCTGACACATTCATTCACTCAATAAATAATAATCAAATGAATCTGTTTATCTCAGACATCTTCTAAATGTCCTGGGTTTAAGCATTTTTGTCCAATAAGAGTGGATTCTATTTTGGAATGATCGACAAGCCATTTGGAGCAAGGTATAAACAATTAGGTACTTCACTGAACTAGATAATACCTTTTTTGGGTGAAAAACAAGTTAAAGTATTAAATCTGATTTTCTAAGAGTGCTTGTAACTGAATCTAAAAGCAATTCCCAAAATCAAATTTCATACATTTCTTTTTTGGAATCATTAGAACAAGAATATGACATCTCAGAATTTCTGCTTTGGAAATAGTAGCATCAGTTAGCTATGGATAAGTGTTATTGTTTGTGTTTTTTCAGATTAGTTTCATAAGAACTTAATTTTGGTGGTATGATTTAAATTTCCCAAGTCATTACTTTTGTATAAAAAAATCCAACAATTCAACTTGTTTTATATTTAAGATATTATATTGTTAATACATTTAGCTCTAAAACAATGCTTATCTTATTTTTTTTAGACATCCACGGCTATTTCAGGAAATTCTTCTAGTACCAGTGTTTCCTCTTCGGTAACCAGTGGACTAACTGGATGGGCAGCTTTTGGAGCTAAAACTTCCTCTGCTGGTCCATCAACAGCAAAACTGAATTCAACAACCCAAAATAATAGTGGGAAACCTGCTACCTCATCAACTAACCAGAAGCCTGTGGGTTTAACTGGTCTGGCGACATCATCTAAAGGTGGAATAGGTTCCAAAATAGGTTCCAATAACAGCACTGCACCCACTGTACCACTGAAACCACCTCCACCTCTAACTTTGGGCAAAACTGGCCTTAGTCGCTCCATTAGTTGTGACAATGTTAGCAAAGTAGGTCTTCCTAGTCCAAGTAGTTTAGTTCCAGGAAGCACCAGCCAACTCAGTGGGAATGGAAATAGTGGGACATCAGGGCCTAGTGGAAGTACCACTAGCAAAACCACTTCAGAATCAAGCAGCTCTCCCTCAGCATCCCTTAAAGGTCCAACTTCACAAGAATCACAGCTCAATGCCATGAAGCGATTACAGATGGTCAAGAAGAAAGCTGCCCAGAAGAAACTCAAGAAGTAATGTGGCCAAGTAGGTTTTTATATCACATTACCCTAAAATCTTATTATTAGGACATAAACTGTAATATACTATAATTTAATAAAAATCTTCACAATGAAATTTCTATTATTTCTTACCTTCAAATGCTAAATGTTTTTAAGCAAAATTTGGAAATCTATTTTAAGTCTGTTTAACATTATTTTAACAGTTTCCTTAGCATGTGAAAACAATGATTAAAATGATTAATTCTTGATGAGAACTTCTGGAATCCCAAGAGACTGGTAGCATACATGAATTTTTAAAAAAAGAAATAGTTCATCTTCTAGCAAAGCCCCAAGAATTAATCCTGCTGAATAAGGTGCCTTACAAGGTGGCAGGAATGACCCAATATAAACTTTCCTACTTTCCCCCCAATATTCCAGATATTCCATGTTAGTCCCCGGCCGCATTTCAATTGATTCTCCCTCTCCCCCACAAATATTTTATCTCCCCATTTTCAAAATGAGTTTTATATAATTGATTTCTCATATTTCTGTATTATATCTTTACTTTTATTTTTATCACTTCGTATCAGTTATTTAGGGATCTCTCTCTTCCAGTAGATTATGAACTCCCATAATGCAGTACTTTTCTCCCATTGCCTGCTTTTTCTTATATTGCCAGTCTAATATATGCACATTATATGTACCAATAAATGTTGAATTTTGATTTATCCTGGTTATCTATATTCCTGAGAATTCTTGAACAAACTACCCCTTCCAAGAATTTTTGTGGATGGATAATTTCTGAGTTGTTTACATACTGATACCTTCTGCTATATCATGGAAAGAAAAAAGGGGCTGCTTTATTTTTACTGCCCAAAAGTGTTACAGTTTTAATTTTAGTTAACTTTGTATAAAAGAAGCTCCAGTATCATGATTAAATCTTGAAATTGTTCTGAGTATGTGTGTGTGCATTGTTAAATCACAAAATGTGAGGGGTCTGAGTCATAGCCTTATTTGTAAATTAACAAATTAGCCTACCGTTTTTACATACAGTTTCTGACAGAAGATATGTAGCTTTTTGGACCAGAGAAACAATTTAGTACTCACAAGCAAAATGCAACAGCCATTTTGTACTTCATGAATACCTCACTTCATCCAGAAACTAGAAGTCCAAAAAATTCTTATATTCATTGGATTATGGGCAGCAGCCTTATTCCTTCAACTTTGATGTGTGCTACTGAATCTTTATAAATCTCTAATCTCAAACCCTTTCCCTTATCCCTAAATTTTTCTAACGTCTTCTAAAATACATTGGTAAAAGATTTCTGTGAAGATAAAACTTTTTAAATAAACTTGCTCTTTTTCTAAGGAAAGAGTATTTTAAACTACCCTTAAACAATGATACTAAATTATTCATAGTAAAATAGAATGCAGGATCAAGATAATCCCATTACTTGCATGTGGGGGTAAACATCTATTTACATGTTTAAAATCTGCCTACAGATGTTTCTGTTTTGAGAAACAAAGATTTCTGTTGATTAAACATCATTTGGCATGAACATCAAATCCCCTTTAGGGTCAAAAGACCAAAACAACCCATAAAATCATCATTATTTGTTTATAGTTCAGGACCAGTTTGGACTAAACTGGACAAAATGATCTGATACAAACTCAGCTCAAGAACTAACAATTCGTGTGACCTCAGAACCTATGAGAAATTAAAGCAGTAATGCAATGCATGTTGGCCCTTGAGGTGGAAAATTTCATCCCATCACAGTCAGAACATATGTGCTGGATAGAATTGGGAAGAGAAGTAACTTTTAATTTCTACGGTACTTCAGAGAGAATGTTAGAAGACTTTTTAGGAAGTTATCTTTCATTGAGTATGGCTGTTTGTGGAGATTATATGTGTGCATAAGTATATATTTGGAATCCATACATGTGAAAGTATGCATCTAGTAATGTATATAATTCAGTTTGGTATTTTATAGAGGTACTTCTGTATTAGACTTTATCTTCAGGTACATCTTAAACCTCGATTTTTCCATAATTATAATAAGCAAACTACAAAGCTTTTTTAACTGAACATGTGATGAAAGTAGTATTAACAGTATTTATCACTTAATTTATTTTGTTATGCATAGTTTTTTTTCCTCACTAGAATTTAAGTTGTATGAGGGCAGGGATTTTGTTTGATTTGCACACCATTGAATTACCACTGTAGCTCTCAATAAATGTTTTATTATGCCAGTGAAGGAATAGATAATTAGGTGAGCCAAGATAGGCTTTTAGGATTGTAAGCTCAAATCCTACATTAGTAGAAATTTGGTCAATATCATCTTTTGTATATTGTGCTTTCTGTTGGATTTTAGTGACTTAAAAAAAACACACTAAAGGAACATTGGCTTAAAGTCAGAAGACCTGCTTTTGAATCCCAGTCTCTCCATGTATGAGCTGTGTGATCTTTGGTTTCCTCCTCTATAAAACATAGACGATAATTAATGAGATAAAATGGAAGGTATCTGATACTCCAGGATTAAGTTTCTGATTCTGATGCTTAACAAGGATGTGGTAGTATTGTTTATTATTAACTGAGGTAAATTATATGTGATGATCATAGGTTAAATGGAAAATGCATCATTTTATAAAAATTTGTATTAATGCAATAATTACAAAATTATATAAGCAATTAGAAAAAGGCATAAATACATTTATATACCATAGTATTGTTTTCTTTTAAAGAAAAGCTTTGCTAAGAATACACCCCTTAGATTTTTGAACAGGAACATCTCATTCCAGTATATGCTAAAGTGTGACTTGTTTTTCTAAAAACCTGAAGCAAATCTTGCCTATATTGAGAGCGTAATATCAGACAAGCAGTAGCTGGCCTACAGAGACTCAACTGGAATTGGAGTAGTCCTGGAATGAAGATGCATTATGTTGAATAATTTTGTAAATTGCAGATAATTTAATGACTGGTTTTTATATATATATATTATGTAGTGTGGGTAGGAAGAGGGTGCTAACAGAAAGAGTTAGACTTTAAAAATAGTAACATTCTACAAATTGAAGTATTTCTCCAGAGAATGTAAAGTCTAGTGTCCTTCCAATCAATGAAATTTAATTACTTCTTCACCAACTATAATTAAATTTATATGTCTAATTTGGCTTGAATGTTGTGAGGGCTAGATGTATTCAGTATTGAATACATTGAGTACCTTAAGAAGCCAGTTATGACAATTAGGATCTCAATAAAGTAGTTTTCTTGCTATCTTCGAATATAAATATTTCATCTCTATTCACATGGCTCTGAGAAGTTTTTGCAATAGACAAAAAAATCGAAGAAGCTTATGGGGAAAGTGAGTTTTCAATTTCATGTTTCAGTAATAAAAACACTAATTTTTGTGAATCATTTGAACTGTTCATCACAAATAGTGACAGGCACTTAATAACCATCTCTAAAAGTCCAAATTTTATTTTAGGTAAAATATGGACTATATCAGCACTTAGAGTATTTCATGCAATGCTGCATTTATATGATTAACAATGCGCATTATATCTCTTCTGCACAGCTCAGTCTTCATAGAATTATTTTATACTAATGAATACTAAATGAAAATATTGTTCTCAAATACAAAGAATGTTCATATAGTAGCTTTGTGACTTTTTCACATGATTTAAGAACCCATGGTAATTTTGCATTACTGAATTTTTTATAATTTCCAAACAATATTATGTATAATATTAGATTAGAGCATCTGTATTTAAAAATAAATACTAAATGAAATGTGTACATACACTTGTTTATTTGTTTTACCAAAAAAAAAGCCACAAAAATTTCTCCTTCTTGGCAAAAATACCCATTTCAGAGAATTCTATGCTGTACAATAGCATTTAAATTTTAAAATATAAAGAAAGAACTTTTTCTTAATGCCTTAATTATAATGATGTCACCAATAAGTTTTATCTTTGTAAACTTCTTAAGGAGTTACATACATCATAATTATCTTTGAATTATATTTCCCCTGGGAAATACAACAAAATAACCCCAACCTCAAAATTACAATTACTTGATTTTAAACAATATACTGAGAAAATGAAGGTATTGCAAAATGTTAAAAAAATAAAAGTCTAAATGGCATATGAAAAATGTAGGTGTATTTTTAAAATAGCAACAACATAGTTTAATAGTAATATAAGAGTGAGGGTACAGTAGGTGGTTCATTACAACACTTGCTCAGCAGCCAACTGTACCTGTGACTTCAGTGGTGTGGCTTCTAAAAAGGTCAGACAAGAAGCATCAATCCTAGGACCACACAAGTAGACAAAGCTTCTCATATACATCATCACGTATTTCAACCAGAAAAGTAGATATGTACTACCTCAACAATTTTTCATTTTGAGGGGAGCATTAAGGTCATGGCTAATTTAAATATATATATTTGATATATACTATTATAGATATATATAAAACTATTTTATACATATATACAGTAATATATACCGAATATATATTAAATACATATTTAATATACATTAAGTATATGTATAATTTCCCCACTAGCTTGTTTGTTGGGCATATTCATAGTTACCACAAGTAGCAAGTTTGGATTTTCTTTTGCTTTACCCTAGACAAACTGGAATTTACTTATATTTCATCATTGGGTACAAAGCACTATTTAAAGACATAAGAAGTGCCCGTATATCCAAAAAAGAGAATCCTCTTTTGGTTTCCAAACTCAAAACAAGAAAATGTTAGGTAAAAGAAACTTAGTATTAGAACCTCATAAAATCATCTTTAGATTAAGTATTTCAGGAACAATATTATAAAATCAAATTTTTTGTCATGTAGATGTCTTATAAATTTCTGGGGTTGTATATGTCATATACATACATTAAACAGCCATCTGAAAAGCAGCACTCTTCATTTTGTTATTTGTATTCCTCAGTAATACATGTAACTATACATCACAGAGATGAGATCTCTCAAAGTAACAAATCTTACAATCTCTGTCATCTTAGCATATTCTGTGTGAGCAATGTAAATCCACCTTATCTTGGTATAAAGGAAACCATTAAGTCAAATTTAATCTTTTTACTGTTCTAACGAAGCATCTACAGGTCAATAAAATGTCTTGACAAAATATGCCTGACATCTTAGGGGGCAGTTTTGAGGTATTCCCAAATTGAAGTCAGTGTCCCAGGACATTGTGTTTCAGCAAATGTTATCCTTAATGCCTGCCATATCTAAGTACAAATCAGCAACTAAAAATATTCACATCTTGGCTCAGAACATGGAACACACATTCCCCATTCATTATCCAAATGATTGAGTGATCCAAAAATATTTCCATTCAAGTAACATGTAACAATCATGCAGGATCATTTTTAAGCAATTATACTTTAAAAAAATGTTTAAAAAAATAAAAATAATAAACCTAGATACTTCATTTTCTCTAGATTAACATCATGGAAGTTCTTGTAGCCCTTGATTTTGAAAAAC